>NW_020897746.1:3703410-3718309 GCF_003984885.1 Neopelma chrysocephalum | reverse complement strand
CAGTGAGGGACACAGGGACAGTGAGGGACACAGGGACAGTGAGGGACCGCAGGCACTGGGCAGTGACAGCTCAGGGGAGGACAGGGCTGTGTTTGGTGGGCTGATGTTCTGCAGCAGCAGTGCCACAGCCCTGCCCAGCACCCAGGAGCCACAGGCTCCTGCCAGAACGTGATCACGAGTCCCTCTCTCAGGATGGGGATGGGCCAGACCGCAGAGCAGCCCCTCTGCAGCTGCTCTACACAAAAACACAGGTAACACCCCAAGCCCCCCTGCAGCAGCCGGACCTCGCTGTCTTCACCACAAAACCACAATTGTTTTTCTTGAGACACGAGAGCAGCCTAAGAGAAGCAAGAGGCAGAAAGCATCTTGTTAATGAATGTATTAATTTTTATTATGATTATTTCTGCCTGTCTTTTTGCTCCGCCTAAGTGGTGCCCTCAGGTCTGAGCGTCAGGGCTTGCCATGGAATAAAGAGCACTGGAAGCAGAGCCCATCTCTGCCTCCAGCCAAGCACACTCAGACAATTTGAAAACTCACCATGACCATCACGGTGGGATTTACTAACAAAAGAACCAGGAGGACAACAGTTGTCCTTTCAGTGATGGATCCCTCCTGGTCCACCTAATCCTGAACAAATCTAAAAGTTGCAAAACCTCAGTTCAGGCTGTTCATTTGAGTTTCTCTGTGAGCCGTAAACCTGTTAGGAACTCTCCTCTATTTCTTGTTTTGGCTAAGACAGAAATATAATTGTCTATTTCTGCATACAAAATCTTTATTTACAAAACAACCTTTGCAAGGAGGGAGCACATGGCTCTCTGTGTGTGCTCTCTGTGGAAGGCCTGTTTTTAATTTTAGCCTGGGCAGTCATTAGGAACTGTAGTTTCTTTACCTGCAGTGTGTACACTCTTCTTTTTTGAAACCTTAAACTGTTTGGGGTTTTTTTATGAAGTAAAGAGTTTTGAGTCCAAAAGCTGTTAGAGTTTAGTCACTAACTGCCATCACTTTCAGGAGACTCTCTACAAGAGCTTCCAATATGAGCATTACAGTGCATGAGAGTAACAGAGAAATTCACAAGGATGTTACAGAGTTTTTAAAATAATCTTATTTCTCAGAAATCAGGGACATTTGTGCAAAATGCCATCTCTATATACCTTAAATGTCACTCGCCCAGAATCTCGCTGTCAAATTGTGTCTCTGGTTAGAAATAACACAGTGCAGATGCAAACCACAAGCATGAACTGGTCTTAGTGGTTTCTCAAAAGACTTGTCTCAGAGTTGTAAGGCAATACATGTAGAGAAAGAGACCCCAGAACACAAAGCTCTCTTTTTTTTCCTGTCATATCAGAGCAGACTAAAAAATTCTGCCGTCTGAGGATGAAATTATTATGACTGTTGGTAAAACATTACTTGTACAAGAAGCCCCTGAATAAGCTTTTACAACTTGTATGAGAAAGGACTGTAATTTAGCCCTCCACATCTTATCAGAATTGTGGATGCAAAACTGGCTCCTGAGCCCCAGAGCTCAGCCAGATTCCTTGAAGAAACACTTTTTTCCTGGGAATGTTCAAAAGCCATGTGGATGTGGCACTTGGGGACATGGTTTAGTGGTGATGGGTTAAGAGTTGGACTCGATGTTCTTGGGGGTCTTCTCTAACCTTAGTGATTCTGTGATTCTGTGCAGCTTTCCACTGTGCTAAGAGAAGATGGACCAAAGGTCTCAGGGTGTCATGAACTGCTAAGAGGAATGAGCTTAAAGGCTTCCCCAGAGAGTTACTAATTATGGATATTCATTCACAGAAGGAATGAGAGAGCAGCTTCCACTTGGCATCTGCAATGTTTAGATATTATTCCCATTACAGTCAGAAGGATAAGGGTGTAGTAGACGATTTCTAATATCTCAGGTGGAAATCTTCTCTGGGGACATGGGCATGTTCTCCGGGGAGAGCTTCAGACATATCCCAGTCACTTGTTGCAGTCAAATACCACCCAAAAGCAAAATAATTGTTCTTGTGAAGTAGATACACAGGAATTAGCACCATTCAGAGAGTTCATTCAGCCCTACTAGCAGTAGTTTATACAGAGTGGAGTCACCTCCCATCCTCAAGTTGGACAGATAATCTACTTGTATGAGAAAGATGATGACAACACTTTAAAATTTCAATGTTAGGCCAAAGTAATTTATTCCCTCTGGTCAATATTTAGGCTGGTTGTTCTATTTTGATTTCTTAAATGAAAAAATTATGTGAGACTATTATATAGTCTCTCTCTGAGACTATTATATACACTATATAACTCTGGTTGTACAAGAATTAAAAGCAGTAATCTGTTATCAGTGATTTACTTAGAAGTAAATTAAAACCTGTTGAGACTTTAAATAGAATTTGGAAGATTTCTTGCATGTTGAGCATAGCCAGTGTCCAGTTGTTACTGAAGGATTTGAAATAGTCTTAATAACCATGCAAAACAACATAAATACTGTTGCATTTAAATGTCAAGCAGTAAAAGAATTCACTAACTAGTGCAGAAGCAAGCATATTAACCAAATATGTCAGATTAAAGAAATGGCACCAATGAGGCATTTTCAGCACCTCAGAGCTCTAAACTGTGAGAAAACCAAATCTGTGAACTACTAGAAAAAAACCCTGCATGTTTTCAACTTGACTGTGAGCTGACTGCTAATATGATATTGCAAGTTGAGTGTTATAAAACATTCAAAAAGAAACTATATGTTTTGGAAAACAAGTGCTTGCAAAAGCTTGCATGCTGGGAATGGAAATAGTTTCTTTACTAACACAGAGACCATGAGAAATCACCAGTCAGTGGCTTGTCTTCACCAGAACCAGCAGTGCTGGACATATTTTGGTCATGTCCTCCAGATTATATTAACAGAATGTCTCCTGCAGGAGTTATTGGGTGGAAGAATGGTCATAAGCAGCAATCAGCAACAGACAAGTGGGAGGAACTGATTCCAGACAATGCTCCCAGCAAAGGCTTCAGACATACATCAGGTGGCATTCACAGCTGCCACAAACATTGGTTTGCAGGATAGTCACTGGAAACATTCCAATGTCCTACAATATATCACAAGCCTCAAGAGGAGAATCTACTTCTAGCCTTTATACCATTCTCCTGCAAAATGTTTTGTGGGTCAACTTGGCTTATCAGCCTCCTTGGCATCTGAGTTCAGGCTCATCCTTGTCAGACACACCTTAGTCAGGAGGTTAAAATGCTTTCCTCAGTTAAATTTCTCTGATTCTGTGGGCTCCCTCAGCACTAACCTACATGTGCTGACTGATTTCTCCAGTTATTTCTCCAGTTTATTTTTACAAATAACCAAAAATTATTTCTGATGAGCCCTCCCCTTCCCAAGCACTCAGCCCAGGCCGCTCCATCCTGACCTGGCCCCTGAGTCACTTCACACACGACTCATACCTTGCCAGTTAGGTTTTCCCTGCTTCTGACACACTGTCCTTGCCCAGCTGCCTTGTCTTGCTCCATCCCTGTTCCATAAACTCTGATACTGGAGCTGCAGCTCTGCTCCCCACCTGAGGCTGCTTTGCTCCCAGATGCAATTCCTGTCATTTATCCCATTAATGGGCTGGGACCTCATTAATACCCCAATACCATTCTCATCACTGTGGGTCCTGTCCCAGCCTCAGAGCCTCACCCTTCACTTCCCACCTCTCCTTGGAAATGATTTTATTTCCCTCTTGAGTGCGGGGACAGGAAACAGGAAAACAGCAAAGACAAGAAGATAAGCCCAGAGCAATCCTGTCTGCAGCTCTGGGCATGAAAATTTCAGTCCGGCTGCTTTCCAGGAAAGCCCCGAGACCACACTGCATCTTCAGACCTTTCCGACCCTCTCGAGCAGCCAAACACCCAACCCTTACCTCGGCACTCAATCTAATTTCCTTAGCAGTTCATTCACCACTGCTTGGGTTAATTGTGGTGCTGATTGTCTACCCCTCTACACTTACAGTCCATCACACATCTCACTAATGTGTCATTTTCCTCAGCAAGGTGTTACTTCTTTTTTTAAATTTATTTACGCCAAGCCAAAGAAACCACCTCCACTACTGTTTCCTTTCACAGCTTGTTTTTTATTTCACAATCGTGGTCGTGTTTGCACAGTGGTGTTGCTACAGAAAGCTGATCTTGAATGTCACTTTGCTCATTGTGAACCTCTGTGTGTTGCCTCTCAGAGGTTTTACCCTTTTCTACTAAACCTGCACCTTTTTCCAAAAATTAAATGAAAAGTGATTGACTATGGGATTATGAGCACTTTGGTTCCTGGGTTGGTACCTAATTTGTTAGTTCTTCCCCAGCTCTTCACCCACCCCTGAGCTGGGCTTGCCCAGGGACAAAGTCAGAATTGGTCACAGCATCAATCCTACCAGAGTTCAAGAAGTGTTTGGACAACGTTCTCAGACACATGGAATATTCATTGTCTGTAGTGTTCCTTGGTATTTTCTTTGTTGATTAGTTTTAAAAAGAAAAACTCCACATGTAGGTTGTGTGAATAAAGTGGAAAACACCTCTTATGTTGTTTATTGCGGTGCTGTTAGGAGCAATTTATACTGTATTGTGCAAGAAGCCTTTGAATCCTTATTTAAAAAAAAACAAACAACCAAGCCAAACCAAACAGCAAAACACTGAAAGAAACAGTCCATTCAATAACCAGCATTTATTTGCAAGATATATGACATAGTTTTTAATATAGGTATAAAAATATCAAGCAACTGTACATCACAAAAACAGTTTTATTCAGGTATGGCCACATGAAGATGGCACCTCTTTGTTCACAAAGTGAACCCGTTGGCACCCCAGACACCCCAGTGAGCAGATTTCCCCCTCAGGTCTGGTGCACAGCATTTCATGAGTAATATCTGGAGGGAAATGGGCTCTCCTGAGGGGCAGGACTGGCTTGGCAAGCTGGGATCTCGGCAGAGCTCAGCTCTGGAGAGGAAGGATCCCCTGTGCCTGGCTCCACTCCAGCTACTCACTCATCACAGGCAAACTGATGCTAATCCCTCAAAAAAATAAACAAACACATCAATAGAGAAAAACTCCAGCCTCAGCATGTCCTCAGAAACCACAAACCAACCCCATCAATCCTGCCCTGTAACAGAGCAACTCCACATTCCTCCGGGCATGTGAGATTGTTGACTTTCCACAGCAGCCCCGGCTCTGCAAAACCAAACACCCTCAGCTGAGCTCCCTGGAGAGACCTGTTCTAAGATGTTACTAAACCAAATCTAGCTTCCACTTGACTGATGTGAGTTTTGATAAATTCCTTCTTTGATAAGAAGGATTTTTAGATCAGACCCACCCACGCCACATTGGAATGCAGGCATTGGCTTTATCCCAGATTATTTCACCTTGCGTTGGAAAGTGTGGAGTCACTGACCTGGAGAAATGTATTCTGCTGGGTGGCCCTAAGACATGTGGAGTTGGAGACATCACCAGTACATCACAAATATTTCTGCTGTCCCAAGAAGCCACCATGCCCCAAGTCTGGTCACTTTGCTTATCAACCATGTCAACCACACCAGTCATGCCAGTATCTCTCACAAAGGCAGTAAGTTAAAATCTAGACTTGATTGCATTTTCATGGGACTGTTACGACTTTGGAATAGGTAAGCCCACACGTATCCAGCACTTCACCTGTGATGCACCCTCCCACATTTCTGAAGTCTCCTCAGCCCAGAACACATTTCCCTGCTGTAACTTTTGAGTAGTTTTAAGCTCCCTGAGCTCCTGGGCAGACCCACGAGGATTCATGAGAGAACTGTAATCCTTGCATAAGTGGATCCAGTACAACTTATTGAACAGACTCTTCTGAGCACTTACCAAAGCTCAGAACCAGACCTCTCCATCCATCCATCCCACCTTCCCTGAAAGGGTTATTTATCAGAGAAACGAGCTCATATGATGCATCCAGCCAAATGCACAGTCCAAAAATCCTGCTTTTCACACTGAACTGCAGACACGTGTACAGGGTACCTGCATTTTGCTCTATTTTCTATACATTTAAAAGAAAAAAAGTAAAAAGCAGAAAAAAGCTTTGGAAATTAGTCTTTTCTCTCCACTGAAAAAGGTGGGTGATAGCACTTTCAGTTCAACTACTACATCAGATTGTTGAAGCAGCTCTCAGAGAGACCTGTAAAGGAATGGTTGATGCTGATGCACGCAAGGTCCCAGCTTAAGCTTCACTGCCCTTGGAGTAGGTGTTGGTTCTGACCAGTGTGTTCCGTCTGGAACTGTAAGACATATCTTCATAAACTACATTTGGGGTGGTTTTTTGGAAGTACTTCTTTATCTGCAAAACAAAGAAAACACCATTCAGAACAGAACCTGAAAAGGACCCCAACAAAGCAGTCAATTTTCATCTTAGGAGTCCATCTACATCTTTAGAACTCTATCCCTTGGAAGAGGAAACGTACTTTAAAAATACCTTTCACAACACAGTGGAGTTTTAGAGGACCAAGTGGAAATTGTCAACCTATTTATTTAACTTTCTATTGTCAGTTTGATGCAATTTCACTAAAAGTTCCTTCAGGAGTTGGATGTAACTGTAGCTCCTACAGAAATAAGGCTCATTCTTAGTCTGTTACTGGTGACATGAGAGACCAGTTCCCACAGGGCCACTGAGCTTTGACAGAATGATGTTGTACTACTGGTTTTTAGCAGTGCTGAAGCCACATGTGGAGGGACAAGACAGGAGCCTGTGAATCATACACTGTTAATTTTCAGTAATCTTTATGGAGCAGAAGAATCTATCAGAGACAAGTAATTTCTGGGCACTTTCTGCAGTATATGAATATAAATAATCACAGTAAAGGAAAAAAAATTAGGATTTTTTTTTTTCTAGAACAGGGTAAAATTTTTCTCCAAGTGCTGCCTTCAGACATCAGGCTATTTATGACTTTTTGTTGCCCTTGTGTCCCCCTCCAAACGTTCCCTCACATCTTTTACAAGGTTACTACGTACAGCTCCAGTCCCAATTCACATAAAGGTTTTAAAAAAAGGACATTGAGGTGCTTTGTCCAGGGAGGTACATACAACACATGGCTGTGTTGTTGACCATGTGGCTCACTTGAGGTTTGTTATCAAAAGGCAAACAATACCTCATTTACAAAGAGTTACAGAAACATAAAACACTGTGTTTACTGCAAGAGTTTACAGCTGGGAGACATTAAACAAAGGCAAACAAGAAACAATAGAAAGCCACAATTCCTTAGGTTTATCAAAAGTTTGATTCACTCAGCCACTGTTTATAAATAATTTGCTCAACCTGGACACAGTTTTGCTTTGGCATGGTGAGAGCATACTTACATTGACACGGTACAAGGTGCAGCACACCAGTGCACAAAACAGTAGTGCCACCACGATGAGGAGAGAATAGATGACCCAGGAACTATGACTGCATGCCTTCTGGGAGTATGCCTGCTCCCCTTCTGCATCTAAAATTATATTATTATTATTATTAATATTATTATTATTATTATTATTAAGAGGTAGAATTTTCTTTTTATTCTGAAAAAAATTATTTACAGGTCAAGAAAAAAATCAGATATCAACAGCTACACAGCCACATTTGTCATTCCATTAGTATTCTCAGTGGCATCCCCTGGGCTCTTCCAGAGGCTGGCAATGACTGCAGGCGGCATGTGAAGGGTCAGCAAGGAGCACTCTACAAAGGCAAAAGCTGCCACACCACTGAGCAGAAGTAGGACCACACACTCGTGATGGGAACAGAAAATGCTTTATTCTGAGGGCTCAGAAGGAATTGTCTAACAGCCAGTTTGTGAGCGGTACAGACAGAAGCAGGAGGGTTCTGTGATTTGCCACACTCCACTGAGCAGAACAGTGCTAGTGGAAAGGGTTCCAGCTCTCTAAAACCTCAATTCATCCATATCTGAATAACATAATCACACCCTGCTGCTTTGATGTGCTGCTGTCATTCTCCCCAACTCACTTTACTGAGCTGTCGCCCTCGTTATGGGTTGCAGCACAGAATGAGACCACAGCCGTCTTTGCAGACTGCAGGTAGATCCTGTGCAGCTCTCAGGGCCTTTGTGAACCTTATTTTACAAAGACCACAGCAAAGCCCAATGCCTAGGGTTGAAATGCACCAGTAAGATCAAAATCAAGCACTATATTTCTGTCTTCAGCTTAGCAAATGGTGACAGCACCATCCTGCAGAAAAATAAAACCCCTCTTTGGAGCATACACAGTGCTCAGTGTGTAACAATGGTCTGTGGGACTTGAAGTACATGCCTGAGGACTTGTTCTGTGCTCCCCAGTGTGACCTATTTTTAAACAGAAAGACTTGCTATCAGGAGTTGTTTCTAAAAGACATTGATGTCACATTAAGATCAAAGAACTGCTGCTAAAAATACTGATTCACATCTTAAAACTGACAGATTATTCACACATACACTGAAACGTTTGATATCTTATTTTGACCTTTTTTAATTCTTTTAAGATGCAGGATTATAACAAGTTTTCTCTTCTGAAATGCCCTCTGGTTGGTTGTACAAGGCAGGTAGAAACACAGTGCCTGTTTCTGTCTCCAAGCATAACAGGACACTGATGAGTCTGAGCCCACTCTCCAAACTCTCCCAGGTACTGGATGAAGTCTACCCAGGGATTAGTGCTTTACCTGTCCTGACTAGATTTCTGCAAGCTTCTTGCCCACCTTTTGCATTACAACATGCCCATAGTTAGCTATGATTAAACAAGCAAGAGGAACATACCTTTAACCAGCACCATGGTGCCACTTGCTGAGAGGAGACGGGTATTTTTCACATGTTTCACCTCCTCAGCACAGACATAGTTATCACTGTCGTTTTCCTGCAGGTTGTGTAGAGTTATTACTATTTGCTTCCCTTCCCTTGAATACTCCAAGCGATCAGCAAAGGCAGGTAGAATCCTTGTAGCATTCTGATTTGACACATACAGAACACTTTCAGGTTGCACATGAGTCCTGAGCAGGTAGATCTCTTCATCCCCACGTGGGCTGTTCATCACACAGGTGATGTTGACAGACTGGCCTTGCTGAGGGCTGGCATAGAGCGGTGACTGCTTCAAAGCCCCACCAGTTTTAGCTAAAAACAAGAGAGATTCATGGCTATCACATAATTATCACAGTGCATTTTAACTAGGGAGCAAATGCAGAGGTCATAGACAGAAAGAACAGACTGCAGAAATTTAGATAAATTTTTTAACGTGCCTTGAGAAGAAGGATGTTTTAGTACATCCTGGCATATTTTCCTACCTCAGGATCTGAAAGTAGGACTGACCAACAGGTTCACCTGGTTGTAAAGGGTCTGTACCTACCTAAAAAATATATATACTGATCCCTTCTAAGAGAATACAGCCTCATCAGCATGTCCTTGGACATGGATCATTGATTGCTTTCTCCAGTGAGATGAAGACATAGGAAGATCTGGGGAATATTGGTCTGGATCAACTCATACAATGTGAGTCCCATCAATGTTGAAAATTATGTTCAAAAAGTAATTATTAATGGTTTGCAGTCCAGCTGGGAAGACATTCCACTGAGATCCTCTAAGGACAGGTCTTGTTCCTTTTAAAATTATCATTAATGTGGGTGAGGGAATGAAGACAGAATGTATCATGTTTGTCAAAGGAAAGTGGCAAGCATTTTAGAGAAGAGGATCAGAATCAAAAAGAGAGATAAAGTAACTTATAAAATAATTTGAAGAAACAGTACACAATAAACAAGATGGAATTCATTTGAGAAAACAGGACCAAGAAGTTTGAAAAGAGAAGCCTAAGGAAGAACATGATAGTTCCTCATGGATATAAATTACAATCTCTGATCCAGCAATCAATTAGATTTCACGTGCCTTGGGGACAGGAAAGGAAGAAAACTCTAAGTTTTGGTAAAGGTGTTTCTCATCAGATAGTCTCATCAGAAGGATGGGTACATAGAGGAATAAGATGTCGAAGAACAGTGGGGACTCAAACCCTCTTCTAATGCAAAAGAAAATAAAGACAGAAAAATTGTTCCTCCAACCACAAAAATCTGCCAAAGGGAGAACTTGTGCCCATTCATCAACTATTAAGAACAGAAAAATCCCTGTACCCACTCACGCCCAACTTGCAGACCCTGTCTAGCACCAGCTCCCAATAATTACCAATATGTCATTTAAGATGAAATAGTAAAGAAAAAAGAGATTTGCAAAAAGTGCTATCAAAAAAACCCTCATTGCTCTGCTAGTTATTCATAAAGATTTCACAGATTGTTTTGGAAAAAGAGCTCTAGGTCATCACTGTTTCCAAACTGCTGCAGCTACCTATGACTAATAGGTGAAAACCTGTAGATAGAATTAAATCAGTCACAAACTGATGTTCTAGGGTGGATGGGGTTTTTTTGGTACTGTACTATCTAATGTTCTTTCTTCGATATTTCGGGGACCAGACCCACACTTGCCTTCAAATCTGTTCATCACCTGAGCAGACACGGGTACGGTCCTGTCAGACTCTCCCTCCCACTGTGCTTGCTTCCAATCTTTGATTTAAAATACAGATCTGTATTTAATAATTCATGACATAAAAGGTGGAATTGCAATACCTTTCACCACTACTATGGTTCTCTTCCCATCCAGTATTTTGTGACGGTCATTGACTGTAACATACTCAATGCATAGGTAGATATTGGAGTCGGATTCCTGTACACTGTGCAAAGTTGTCCTGTAATTCCTTCCTTCCCTTGAACACTCGGTGCGACCAGCCAAATCAGGAGAGATATTTGGAGGACTGTCCTTGGGAAAATATATCATATTGACTGTCTTTCTGCTACTTTTCAAGTGCATTCCCACGTGCTCTCCTAAACCACTGATTGAGCAAGTTATGCTGATGGAGTCTCCTTCCCAAACACTGATAACGTCTGTTGACTGTTCGGTTTCTCCACCTAAAGATAAGAAATGCAATTGAGATGGTAACACCAGAGTTCTTATTGATCTTTTAATATCAAAGTAGTTTTCAGAACCAACAGCTCTGTCAACAGAACCGCTCTGTAGGACTGGACCTTAGTCTTGCTATGCTGTGTATGTCATCTCTTGGCTGCCCTGAACCCTGTCGTGCCTTTCATACCCATTGACCTGTTCAACTCAGCACCTTCCCAAAGCTTAAAAGACCTTGGCAAAAAAGTGTCTTCTGTCACTCAAGCAAAAAATTTAGTTTGCTTTGTAGATTCCCAGAATGATCCTATTAGTTCTCAAAATACAAGCTTCACTGAACTCAGCCTGACAGTTGGAGCTGTTTGAGGGTCTAAATCTGGAATTCAAAGGTAAGAAAAAAATGACAGAGGATGGAGGAAAAATACACCTTTTTTTTTTTCTTTTTAAAGAAAGGAGCATTTAGCATTAGGAAACTGGATAATAGAGCCTCTCGGGAAGAGGACTGCAGAAGGTGCAACTCCAATCTATAGTAAGAAACAAAGGTACCAAAATGTATAATGAGACATCTTTGAGTTCTCTAATTACCTCAGGATCAAAAGAAACTGAACAGTAAATACTTGTGTAATGAATAGCAAGAAACAGAGGGATCAAATGGGAAACACCAAAAAGAAATTACATCAGAAGCAAGGGAAGAAAAACTAAATAGAGACATGTCCAGGACAAACACAGTTTAGAAAAGGTTGAATTGTTCAATGTTGAGAAGCAAATTAAGGATCCCTACATACAATTTACTTTAATAAAGAAACAAACATAGAATTCAAACACAGAAAGTGTGGATTGTTGAAATATAGATACAGCAACTCACTCCATCTGACCAGACATGGGCATGTTCCTCCTACAACACTTAGAGAAGGAATTAATGCAACCCAGGAGTCACAAGCAATTATCTTACAAAGCAGCAGAGAAATGGGGTGATGGATAAGGCTGGAGAAGTGCAGAGCACTCAGCCTTTACCATCAGGAAAGGAAAGGCCATCAACCCAAAAATCAGTACTTCCAAACTGACCCAGTTTAAACTTTTCCATGACCTAAGACCTCATGAAGCTAATGACAAGCAGACGCAGCCCATCACTCATATTCTCCAAAGATCAAGGTAGAAGTTCAAGAGTTAAATTATATTTGCAGAAATCAGCATTGACTCCTAAATAACCACTAACTAAAGAATATTCTCACCAGTTTCAATGCACCTTCCTTTCAGACACACTGATTTATGGATAATATGTTTTTCTCAAGTCACCATCCTTTCCATTGTCACTGGTGATGGGGAAAAAAAGGAGTGACTGTTTGGAGACTTTTTTTTCCTCAGCCTGTTCCCCTCAGAGATTCACAGTGTTTTCCCTAAGTGTGCCTCCAGCTTGTAGTCTTAATAACCACAGCATCATTCAGCAGTGGATATTTCTGGTAAGGCTTTATTCCACCTTCAATAAAAATGCCCCTGGTAAATATAAATATTCATTTCTGTCAGTAGTGGGCTCCCCCGTCATCCTTAAAAATACAGATACAGTTGATCTGAAATTACTGGGAAAACAACTTCCACTCTTCCTAAAGAGAATGATTGCTTTGTAGAAAAGTTAAGATCATAACAATTTTTCTTTTTTTTTTCTACAAGTTCCTTTTTTAATTTCAGAGTTTGCTTGGTTTTTTTTTTTCCAAAGTTCCACCCGCTTTCACTAATAGTGAATCTGGCAGGAAGCTGTTTGAGAAAATAGACTAAAGTGGGAGGGGGATTAAACACAATGAAGCGAGAAAGAGGAAGGAAAACTCTGAACTGGAAGAGCATCTACATTGTACGTACCGTTCTGGGCAGGGAAGCACGGGAGGAGCAGCAGACAGAGGGATGCAGTTGGGAGACACGACATCCACAGCATTTTCAAAGGTCTCTTTAGTTGCTCTCTACAATCTGACTGATGAGTTAAAGATCTGAGGAAAGGGTTGATGCCCCAAGCTGGCCTGTTGCCTTTCAGCTACATCAGCTCTCTACTAAAAGAAGCCAGCAGGATGCTGCTTTTGCTTTTCTATTCCAATGAATGTGACAGAGGTGTATCTTGATGTTGACTTCACACTAAAACCACCCCTGGTTTCCTGCTACTGAGCAACTCCCAGCCCTGAGGGTAGGAGTAGAAAGTTCTCTATGGTGAGCACCCACCTTCCCTTTGAAGACAACTGAGAGACATTCGCTCAAATTTGCCCTTCACAGTGCCCAAGCCAGGCAGTTGTCCTTCAGTTGTGACCTCACTGGAAATGTGGGTGCTGGGTACAATCAGTTCAGCCTGTCCCTGTTCCCATGAGCTTAGATTGGTGGCTGCAAAAGCCTTGGCTTTGTAAGGAGCAAGGAGATGAGAGATGCTCCGTTACTTCAGGTAAACCTTCAATTCTTATACCAGCCCTGCACACAAACCAACAGCTTGGATCTGCATCTTGGCAATGACAACGGGAATAAATTCCCAAGCAACAGCACAGGGTGTACCTCCCACGTGCCCCTGGCTTCACATTCAACAACCCTCTCTGTGTGTTTGCAGTGCACAAGAGCTGAAAACCACCAGCAAAGGGGAACCAGCTACAGCTCACATGTAGTTCCTGCTCCCTCCACAAGAGGATGAAAAGCTCTTCTTGTGGGCACTGTTTTCTGTGGGAATACAGAGGGGAAGGGAGTGTTCCCAAAGAATTTCTTGAATCCTTGAAAGCTCAGAAATTTCATCAATTAGTGTAAAGGAAAGAGAGTTCAGGCACGTTGTGAAATGAGCTTTCAATTAGCCCCACAAAGGCTCACTGCTGGCTAGAAAAGCAGATGCCAGGAGACATCTCTTACTCCCTGTCTTTGCTTTTGCCATATTTAAGAAATGAATCATGATAATAATACTGGATTGTGAGTTTGGGAATGATGGGATGGTGATGCTTTGTCAAGGAGATTGACAGACCAAATAACAATACCATCAGTACAGGGTTCCCAAGGAATAGCCAGCTTTTAAGGAGCTGTTTTATTGTCACTAATATAGTAACACAAATTGAAAACTAAAATCAGTCAAAAGAATTGCAGCTACAAATGGCATTTGGTGAGTCAGGCATCTTAGGATCATTGGTCCTTTTTTTATTTCATCAGGTGATCTTTAAGATCCCTTCCACCCAAACTATTCCATAATTGTGTGAATAAAAATATTTACCTATCTATGTTGATATGGTTTGGAGCTGGCTCCTTGCCAAGTCTCCAAACCTTACCACAAGAAGTCCCCCCCCCCTCCACCCCAAACCAAGGGAGAAGAGGGGGAAAAAAACCAAAAGAACTGAAAACGAGAGAGAGACAAAGTAATATATATAAATATATTTACACTTATATTACAGTTACGTACAGTTGAAATATATATACAATTTCACAGGGAAAAGGGAAAGGGGAAGGGAAGAACAAAAACCAAAATTATATACATATATATATATATATATATACCGATCAGTAGCCCAAGGTCTATCAACTAAAAGAATTAGCAAAGAATATCTTACTACTCTCCTTGGGACAACAGAGGGTCACGCTGGGGTGACTGGTGACTGCCGGCAGCCTCTGCCTCCCAAGGTCGACAAGGCCTTACCAGGCCTCACTCTCCAAGCCGACAGACTCAACAACAGGGAGATCTGCACCTCCAAAGCCGCCGGAAGGAAAGAGAGCGAAGGTCTTTCCTCCCTTCTTCTTATACCCCAGCTTACGTAAAAATCGTAGGGAATACCGGGTAAATCTGGGCACTTCCTTGGTTACAAACTGGTCACCAAGGAAGGCCTAGGCCAAACTACCACATATGTATATTGCAAAACAAAAAGCACTTGCTGAGGACAAACCCTGTAGACATCTCCAGAAAGCAGAGCACACAGCTGGAGATAATTCAGCTGGTTTAAGGCTGTGCTGCTGAGTCAGCCACACAC
>NW_020897746.1:3658911-3678410 GCF_003984885.1 Neopelma chrysocephalum | reverse complement strand
TCCTCAAAGCAGTGCCCTGCACACATCCCACAGCAGTACATGCAACAAATAACAGCCTGACTCGCTGTCGCTTCCAAAACACACCAAAAAATTAGATAAGAAAGATATTTTGTGCTGAATGAGTGTTTCACTTGACGTAAGATGTAATATTTATTGTCAAATTGAACTCTGTTTTTAGTTTAGAAGTCTGACAGGAAATATCAGTTCAAATCAAATGAACAAACAAATGAAAACTTGGTATTTCCTTCCAAAAAATCTCCTGGCTTTAGTCAGAAGTTCATTCTCAGTCATTTCAATGAAACTGTCATGACTTTGTGAAATATGTTTTAGTAAAGTACAAGTTTCACTTTCCAAATAAGAAAAAAGAAAATTGAAAAAAAATTAAAATTTCTTTATCATCCTGGCTCTGGAAAACAGAACCTGCTTTGCTCTTGGGAGCTTTTCATTAAACAACCTTATGCATTAATTCCTAACTATGCATTAATTCTTCATCAGAACTTAATAAATGCTTGTCTCTCATGGTCTGTGCTAATCTAGAGCTGCTGAGAGTTCCACCCCAAAACCAGATGATACAGGAGAAACAAAACCCTCAAGGCAAGCCCATTCCAGCTGCCAACGGACACAGGAACCAGCTGCAGAAGTTCCCCTGGAATAAAACCCGGGACACCTCTGCAGTGCCTCAGGCTACTGACACCCACACATAGGATGTAAACCCAGGAAATGCTGGACCGAGGCGCCGTCCTGGCACTGCTCCACACGCACCTTCCGAGGCGAGATCCGTCCACTTCCACTGCACACCACACGAGGGACCAGTGATTCCACTTTACACACACAGCTCCTGCTCCCCTCTACAGTCCTGCAAGGATTTCCTCTTGCCCCACCAAGGATTAACAACAACCTTTTCTTGTCCTCTTCCTATACATCCAAAAATGGATCCTAGCTTTTCTTCTTTTCCAAAAGCAGGTCATTCAGTACCATCTCACACGTTACTTTATCCTGTCTCCTGCTGTGCAAAGCACCAGGTAACAATGCCTGTACCCTCCTCCCTTAAGGGACAGCAGAGCACCAAGGGACTGTCACCAGCCTTAAAATCACAGAATCATTAGGTTGGAAAAGACCCTTAAGATCATCGAGTCCAACTGTTATCCCAGCACTGCCAAATCCACCACTAGATCATGTCCCTAAGTGCTACATCTACGTCTTTTAAGTCCCTCCAGAGTATTTATACCCCAGAGCATGTTCACCTCACAGAACAGCTGCAGCACATCTGGCAGAATTATTTGCCCAGCGGTTAAGGTTTGGTTTTCCCCAAGTAGTTGTCAGCCTGAGGTCTGTATCTTCTATCCTCAGTCATTTTGTCTTCTCTTTAGAGGTCTTTTTGCCCCTTCCCTTGTTCTGCTCAAGGGATGTCTCCCTTCCTCTCCTCTCTAGAGAAACTCCTTCCCACTTCCCACTCTCCCAAAAGCCACCTCCTGCCATCAGTTTTAAACTTACTTCAACAACAAATCACTCAAATCTAAAATGGAAATGAAACGTTCTTTGGATAGAAAATATTTTTCATCCATTTTTTGGCCTGCTTCCTTTTCTTTTCCAAGTAATACTAACTTTCCCTTTTCAGAGCTACTGAAGTTTTGTCTGCAGAGCTGTAACAGAGTAAAGCCAGACCCTAAAAGAGATCACCTGGAAGCAGTAGATGAGTAAAGCAACAAGCAGGAGGATCTGGACTTCCTTCAGTGAACAGCAGCCACTCACACCCAGCTGACCGGCTCTTGCCCAGGTCAGACCTGACCCATTAGCCTGAGGCCCCAATATTTGCCAAGAAAGAAAGTCACTCATTAATGGAATAGCATCACTTCCAGCAGTGTCCTCTCTCAAAGTTAAGAGTTAACTGACCTGAACAGTTCAGAGACATGAAATACTCTCACACACTTTTTGTGCTTATTCCTACTCCAGCACAAGTTAAACAGCTCACTGCCCTTCCAGTCTGTGTTTTCAGGCTTTCTGACCTCTGCCTCTGGCACAGCTTCAGCAGGGCTCCTCAAGGTGACCACAGCAGAGCTGTGGTGGGGGGTCACCCCAATCCCAGCCACGGGGGCTGGCAGAGCAGGGCTGCTGCCCCAGGGTTTGGATGTGCTTCCCTCTCCAGCCAACCATTAAGCACAGTCATGGACCCACAAAATCCAGTGCTGTTCTCCAGCTGTAAACAATGCAATACGTTTTCTAAAAGATTTATTTGGTACCCTAAAGATCCCACGGAGAATGCTTAAGTTTCGATCAGTTTGGAGAAAATAATACTACTGAAGGAAGTAACACTGCAACAGAATAAGCCCCAAAGAACTTCAGAAGATCCTACAGATTTTATTTTCTACTCTAAGTTCTTTCACAGAAAAGGAACAGTATTTACAGAAGAAATAATTTTTCTATCACTTTCTGTACCAGTTTCACTCTTTGATCTCCTGAATATCACTCTCAACAAGCCTTTACAGGAAAAAAACAACGAAATGAAATCATGGGAAGTGATGAAACAGCTCTTTCCTGAATAAGTCTACAAGTGCAGTTTGTTTCTACAGCTCCAACAAGCCAGTGCAGACAAAACAACCAGTAGGACATTGTGGCTGAGCTGAGAAATCTCTGCAAAAATCCTGAATGTAAAGCACACTTTGGCTTCCCACCAACTGTTCTGAAAAGAAATTCCACAGTAACCATTAGAAAACATTACTAATCTTTTTTTATGCTTGCAGCACATTAGGAAAAGTAGAATGAATGAACTGTTCCACTGATTTAACTTCTTTTATTTTAAAACCTCTGCCCTTATTTACTAATGCTCTGTGTTTTGGTTCTGTTTTGTTTCATTCTGAACCCAGAGCCACCAGGCTGGGGTTTTTGTTGCTTGATGAAGCTGTTGGGTTTCTGCACTCACACAGTCAGTGTGAATTCAGTGCAGAGCTGCGTGGAAGTTGCCAGCCAGGGCTACAGAGGTGGAGTTATTTAGTGAGAAAGATCACGAGCACCAGTAACACACATTCTTCCTTATGCAGAAAACGTGCAGCACACTAAACACTTCCCTCCTGCCACAGCCATTTTAGTGCCCATTTCTAAATGTCTACTTAAAAACCAAGAAGCAAGAATTTGTAAGAGAATAGACTGACTGTAAGACAGGACTCCTTAAAGAAGAAGACAGTGTGAGTACCTCAAAAGCTGCTTTGTCTGAGGAAGCTTTCGTGCCTCTTCCATTCCCTTCTCTGAGTGCCTGAGCAGTTCTTTCCAACTCCCAATCATTCAGCTCCTCTTCCAGAGCCCTGCACAGGAGATGCAGAAGCCACTTGGATCCCAGAGAAAAAGGCACACTGCAGGCTCCTCCTTCTTTATAATGCAACTAGATTTCATAATGGATTTTCGCTTTCACTTCTGGACTGAGGTCAGCAGTATCACTGAGCAATGCAACAAGGCAAGTCCAAACTGCTGCATGGGATTCTGCATGGAAAAAAAACACACCTCGTAAAAAACTTTCTAGGAACCTGCTTGTGGTTAAACCTGGGCAGAAACCCTGTCCCTCTGGGCATTGCAACAGCAATGTAAAAGACTGAATTTGAGATCTTCTCCTGAGTCTGGCACTCCTTTGGCACTGCAGGGAGTCCCAGAGCAGGAGAATCTGAGGTGCTGAGCTTGGTTTGTTCCCTGGCAGGGATCAGTGCTGAAGGATACCCTGCTAGAACACACACCAGGGCAGCAGCAGCACTTCTGCTGTCTGACTGAAGTTGTGTCCATTACATAACTTGCCACAAGCCACTGGGACAGAGGGAGGGCAGAGGTAAACCAAAGGAACCCCCAATGAGCAATTCTATGATAAACTCAGCTGACTCTGGCACCACAGGACAGGGGGAGGAAAAGTTCAGTGCCCATAAGCACAGGGGACAGATAAGGGTAAAATCTGCTGCTTTCTTATCTCTTTTTTGGGTGGGGTTTTTTAGGGTGGCAAGTCAAGCTATCCAAGTTGATTTTAACCATCAGCAAAGCAGAACAAGGTTACAGCCAAGAAAGTGACCTGGAGAGTGGCTGACCATCTCCTTTCCCCTCTTCCCTATAAGCCCAGGTAGATCCACAGAGCCATAAGCTCTTTTCCTTTACTTGATCGTTGTCCTCAGCACCCATAACAAGCTTTTCTCCTCCTTCAGCACTGCCCTGCAGTTCACAGTCACCCTGTGCAAGGTGTCCCACAGCCAGTCACAAGCAGCACTCCCAGGCTTGGGCTGCCATAAATTTTATCTGCATCTAAAAATAGCAATGTTTTCTCCAAGTACACAGTCCATCCTTTCACCAAGATACTTTCTCACTACACTTTGTCCCTATTTTCATCACATGACCCACAGACTGAAAGGTCCAAACATTTGCAAACTGTGCTCCAAGAAGAAACCAGTGCTCCTGGAAGGATTAAAGTGCTTGGTCTGTCCTAAACGCTGCAGCACCTGGTCCCTTGTCGTGGAAGAGATGGAGGCTGAGCCTGGGCAGACACAATTTCAGGGGTTTATTTAGCAGATATCATACAGAAGTGCTCAGTTTCAATTTAATCACAGTGCTGCAAAAACACAGTGCCCCTCCAGTGAATTTGGGTGGTTTGGTTTGCTCTTACAGTCTCAGTTCAGGGCAGCAGCTTCTGTGTTAGAAAAACACTCCAGTACGGGGACATTTGTCTGCCATTCCACTTTCCTGTTCCAGGTCCAGGACATTAAACTTGAGACATTTCCTTAAAAAGAAACCCAAACCACACCACCACCACTAAACCCAAACAAGCCAACAAAAAACCACACAGCAAAACCCCTTGTTTCCCTTAGCTTGTGCCCTTCCTGCCCTGGCCTGGAAGGGTCACCTCCAGCATGCAAACAAGGCTTCCACATCTCTGGAGAAGTTATAGACTGACATGAGTTCCAAGGATAAAGCATGAGGTAAATGCAGCCACTCTCACAGTAGGTCCCAGGTCTGCAATTTTTTTCCTTACAGTCTTCCCCCCTGGCTCTTGGGCACAGTTCTTTAACAGTGACTTCACAGCGAACTGATGATCAAAAAAACCCAACTGTGTGCTGGTCACAAATGGTCCTGAGTGCTAATTCACAGATTCTGAAAGTGACCCCTGGCAGCAAAGGTCTCACTGGCTGCTGCTGGCTGGGCTGAGTTGCTCAGCCAGGACTGGCTTAACATGTTTTAATATCCGATGCAAATTATCACAAGAAAACAAGCTGTAGCTAAGGAATGTAGCAGCAAAAATGTACATTGGGGTATTTGGAGCTCCAGAGGATTGCTTGGTTTGAGGAATTACTAACAGGACTAAACCCTCCACTCAAATTCAGCCCAGCTAAACAGCAGCTGTATTACAGTCCTAGTGCAAGCTGTCAGCCCAAAAGATATCAGTATTCTGAGAATCTGACCCAAAACTTTGATTTTTCTTTTGCCTTAATCATTTTTCACAGGAAGAGTCAGTTTCTAAGCACAGAATGTGGTAATACCCAACCACACGAGCTGTTTCAGATTAGCCTCTTCCTCAGTACCCCAGCATTGAGTTCCCCAGGCACCGTATTCATGTGATTTTTCCATTTTCACTGTTCCCTGTGAGTGGTACTCAACTCCTCAAATGCCTGCTTTCTGCAAGCATAGAGCAGAAGTCCAGGGGAAACATCTGCTGCCTAATCTAGAATTTCTAGGAACAAGCACAGAACTTCAGTAGCTAAAAACTCCTTTGAGAAGTTTATTTTACTTTGTACGGTTAGAGGTTGCACCGCATCCTTTGATGGTAAATTAAGTATGTGTTAAATAGAAAAAAATATGAGCTATTTATGCCTTCAGCAAGGATTTTCCCTTTCTCCTACTTACCCAGAAATATGCTTGAGGAATTTACTTATTCATCAACTAAATTGTGTTTATATTGCAATAGTCCTAGAAACTCTACCCCTGAACGAGGCTTCATTTTGACTTTCAAGAGTGAAAACCTCCAACATGGTCTTTCTCCTATAGCCAAGGAATCTTATACTTTGATCTACCCTGATAGCACAAAACCCCTTTCATTGAATACAGAAATACCCAGAATAATAAAATTAACCAGAAACTCAATGTGAGAAATGAACTAGAAGACATGAGATGAAAATCAAATGCTGTGATCACAGAAGAACCTGGAGTTTTTCTTCAGTATATGCATGACTACAAGAAGTGGTTTGGGCTTCTATTCCTTTCTGCTTCAAGCAACTGTTACCTTTTTTTTTTATATACATCTTATTTCATGTTCCAGGAAAATGAAAGCAATAGAGTAGCCCAGGGATCTATCCCAAGTCTCAGCATTAACAGTCGATGTCCCATTATACCCTTGATCTCAGTATGTTTTGTCACTGGTTTTGGCTTCAAAGCCTCACTTATCTACACCACCTTTGTTTTCACATTTGTGAGGGATTCCCCTGCTAACCTGGTACACCAAGAAAATAGACCACGAAGTAATTTATGGCTGAAAGATAAACATTATAACTGCTTATGATAACAAGTGGTCTTTTATGATAAAAAATGATCTTTATTGCCAGGTAATTCACCAGTCAGGCACAAATTAAAACAGAATCCAAAGCCTTCTGTGAAAAGAAACTAAAACAAGTTCTCAGAACTATTCTTGCTTAATATCAAAACTAGCTGTTACACTTTTTCCTTTAATAATAGTAAACAAGTATCATAAAAGAGAAACTGCAATTTAAATCCAGAATGTGATCCCCATTTTCTTTGATTACTCCTTGAAAAAAACACCGTGGTGACCTCAACAAATCTTTGTTTCTCCACTGCTAAACAGGACATAAGGCAATCTTTTTTTCCTGAAACATGAGCTGTCTGAGACCATAAGACAAAGCACACAAGTTACTCAGGTTTTGGTTTCCAAATCTCACTTACCTGCAATACCACCACTTTCATGTTCGTGAGGGACTCCCTGGCTAATCTGTTATTTTTGTCAATAAAATAGTGCATGATGTAATTTATGGCTGTGATATAATGAGAACCATAAGTTTTTATGACAACGAACGCAGTAACAACAGTGACCTTTATTGCCAAGCAGTTCACTGGTAAACATCCACACAGCACCAGACAGCTGCTCACACAAGGAAAGGTAGAGCTTTTCTCAGGCACAGATCTTCAAGATTCACCAGATGCAGTTCCCTGAGGTTTCCATATCACCATAGGAGCAATTTGGTTGCTCAGTTCAGGGCTGCAACTTCTGTATTAGAGAAATGCTCCAATGTCAGGATATTTGGCTTCCATTACACTCATGTTTGAGGCTCAGGGCATTAAAGACATATTACATGGTTAAGACCCCATGTAATAATCACACACCCAAAGATGAATTAACATCCCTCCTTGATACATTCTTACATCTACTTCCCCCCTGCCTACCCTGAGCTTTAGTCCAGGCTGCCACCTTCTCTCTAATTGGGTGCTTTGGCTCAGGCTTTTCTAGCTTCTACCCCATCCCCCCTCCCTTCAGGCCAAAAATCAGCAGAGCATGACCCAAAGGCAGTTGGAGGAAATTGCGCCTTCTGCAAGTGGATGCTGGAAAATTACAAATATTTTAGGGCAGCCAGCAGCATCCCATTGATAGGCCAAGCACACGGCCTCCTCCTCCAGCTCCCTCTGGCCAGGGATCCCCACTGCATGGCAGATATGGTACCCAGGGTTTCTGACTGACAGACAAATGTCTACCCCTTGTCTAAGGCTTCCTTTAAGGTAACATCTTGGTGTATGATCCTCACATACATACCTTAGTGGTGACATAAATTTATACATTTTAAGTGTTAATGGATTATTTCCCTTCTCCTCCCCCTAAGGAACCCATGGTTTGACATCTTAAAAACCTCAGTGGCATATTGAGATATACAGTGGGCTGTAAAACACCTCCTCAGCTGAAAAACTGGTTTTGTATTAAATACTTTGACTGGCAGCCCTCTGACTTCATTATAATAAATAAAATCATACACTGTGTCTTGCATTAGTTAATCATCTGTAGATTTTTAAAACTAGATCCTCTGAGCAGCCTGTCAATGGAGACACACAGCTTCCTTCAAAAACACCTTAAAGAAATTTGATATTTCCCTGACCATCTTGTCCTAAAACACAGGTATATTTAGAGGGGGCTTTATGCCCTTTGGGATAAGCTACACCTGCTTGCAGATTTGCCCCACAGCCAGCAAGTCCACAAGGAGTGCACTGGAGTCCCAAGCAGCCATCCTGCTCCTTCACAGTGCATTCAGATGGCCTCACAGACAGACAGACAGCCAGCCTACCCACCCATCAGCACATCAGCCAAGCTCACGGGCGTCAGGCCCTGCACCTTGCCCTAGAGATGGAAATCACAATCCACAGTCCAAGGCTGGGGCCGAACCGACACCATGACAGGCAGCAGATGACATGGGACTGCTGATCACGGGGTACCAGGCACCTCTGGGGGTTACAGCTCTGACTCCCTGGGGCAAGGAGCTCTAGAAAATCCCACTGAATCTTCTCTTCCTCTCCCCTCACTCAGATTATTTTTCTTCTCAGCGTTTGCTTTTTGCTGCAACATGAGCACTCAGCTCACCTGCAAGTTTGCTTTCGAGTTCAGGACCACAGTGGAGATTTAGGGGTTGGGTTGTTGCCACATCGTCCAAGTATGGGGACAGGAGCTCTTCCCTCCTGCCCAGCACCAGCAGTGGGTTTGCTGCAAAGCTGTGTCTTGGCCCTCCTAACTCACCCCTCACCAACCTGGAGGCTGCACCTCTGCCCGCCCAGTTCTATGATTCTTTCTCCATGCCAAGCCTTGTTCCTGCTCACCATGTGACTTCCATGAATCTGCTCGCTCTGCCAAGAAGAAAATTTAATCTCTCTGCTTCCTCTTGTAGCCTACGACAGCCAACAGTCTAATTTGAGCACCTCTTGAAAAAGTCACTGCTGAGGAACATTTGCAACCAGCCCCACCCTCCTTCCCCTATTTATTGTATTCTGAACTGGATAGACGAGGTTTAGTTAAGTGCACGTGTTGTTCTCTTTGCTTTACTACTGTCTCCTGACCAGATGTGATCCATGCAGCCACAATAAAGCTGAATCCCAGATAACTAACACAGGAATAATTTAAACCCAAGTGTATTGCTGCCACACAAAAGCAGCCTAGAGGTCATTTTTCATTGTCTGGGCAAGTTGGGCTCACACATTTGGAACCAAAACTGAAAGCACTTCCAGCCTGAGTCACAAGCAGCCTGTGGGAGTAAGAGACTCTTGTTAAGCAATGTTAAGTTCTCCAAAACAGAGGCTTATATGGTGTGAGACAGGTTGGGGCACAGGAAGAGGCAGCTCCTGATGACTGATATGCCAACTTCAGGTTTATTTGTTCTTACAACCCCATCACCTGGTATCCATAGGAGACCAGATCTCACCAAAAGATTCACAGATCTGAGAAAACAGGGGTGCAATCCTTCCAGCCCCAGCACAACAAGGATCAATTCACCTTCTGCCAGCTAAATTTACTGTTTGTTTGCACATCCTTGCCCTGCCAGAGGCCAAGCTGCCTGCAGTAGAAGGATGGGATTTTCCTTTTGCAAAGGAAATGCTCAAGTAGAGGAAAAGCAACTGTAAGCTGTTAACCTTTCCCCATCTGTCTTTTATCAGACAATGAACATGCCTCTGAAGATGAACTGCAGCAACAGCTCTGCTGTACTCCAGGCTTGGCAACAACGGCCCTGGCCACATGTTTTTGGTTTTGTTCCCTTCCACCAGTACAGAGGGTGGAAAAATACAGCTACAATTTCCCTTGGGAACATTTATTGGATGGCCGTGGCTTGGCAGCCTGGAAAATTCATACACTCAAAATATAAAACATACATCCATAAGCAAACATACAACATGTGAGAAGCCCGCAAGCCTCAAAGCCAAGACCACTAAAGGGCACATCCCAGCTCCTAGGTGGTCACACAATGTGATCTGGAGCAACCTGCCTCTCCCATATTCCAGTTTACCCTCTGTTAAAGCACAGGCGCCTCTGGGCTCCAGAGGAGAGCCCGAGAAAGTTGCCACCAAGATAGTTACTAAGTGCTACAACCTGCTTCTAGGTCTGTGTGCCTGACAAATACTCCACTGCCTACTCAGTCACCTTCTTTCTAGAAGCCAAGCAACTTGTTCACATTTATGTCTCCACCTACAGAATGCAGATTTCCATGGGTTTGGACATTTCTGTCTCAAAACTAAACTGATGGAACTGCAAAGCAAGACTACTTAGGCAGACACAAACAGTTGTGTTATTGCTCTAAAGGGAAGAGCACAACTGCATATTTGAAAGACAATGACCTACCTGAGATTCCTTGATATCTCAGAGCAGCTCATGTGCCTTCTGAGGAGTTTAAATCCAGGTATTGCCCAGAGAATAACAAAAATCCCAAAGGCAAAAAACATTTTAGGAAAAACCTTTGCCAGATACACTTCTAGCTCTAGTGGCTAATACACAAGACTTTCCCATGAACAAGACATGACTTCTGGATTCACCAACTCTGACCAGGGATTAAGATTTGCCCATTGCAGTACAGCCATTTTTCTGGGGGGAAGGGGGTTCAAGAGGGTCTGTTGCCTGCCCTAAGAGATCTCTCCAGAGGTCCCTAGAGAAAACACCTGTTCCTCAACCTCCATTAGCAAAAGTCATGTGGGGATATGTCCTTCAGAGTTCTCGCATGACTCAGACTTTGCATCTGACTCTACTGCTCTTAATTGGGCGATTTATAAGAACAGGGTTTGTTTGTAATGTGAATGTTATTCTCAGAGGAAATTATTTCAGCCCTGGCACAACAGACTGGGGCTTTTGTGCTTCTTATCTAATCCCATCTCACACTAGAGCCCAGTGACCCAAGGAACCCTCCCACTTCTCTAAGATTTAATTACTTCTTCCGGCAAAAAATTAAGAGCCAGTTGATCTTTCACTTTGCACGTATATGTTCCAAAGGATAAATATACACCAGGTTTCATGTTACAGACATCTGACCTCTTGACACCATTGAGCCTGTTTTCTGCTTCCCTACCTTACAGAGTGCATCAGACCAGGAATCTGGAGATTTTGAACCCTTTTTCCTTCTCCAAAAGGGATGTTCGATCACAAGCCTGTGACTTTGTTATTATTTACTACACACTGAGGAGACAGAAGCTGTTAATCTGACTGCAGGCCAAGCCCCTTGATGGCTGTGGCAGATGGGGAATACCACCAACACTGTAAGGATCTTGTGCAACCTCTCCAACACAGTCCCCCTGCAGACACTGTCTGCAGCAAGGCTCTTTGGTCCACTACTTCAGTCAAGGCAATAAAACCAAGAAGAAATTCCCTTTGCAGCTCTGTGTTTCCCTCTCTGCTGTGCTCACCCCTGGCTCTCCCACCTGGACTAAACTGGTGGTGAGGTCTCCATTCCAGCTGTGGAGTAACTTCAGCTCATGGTGCAAAAGGATCTTGCAATGGCTGTGCAGATGGCAACATCATTTATGAAACATCAGTGGATTTTCTGATGCAACAAAGGCTTCCTCATCTGAGCACAGCTTCTCTTTCCTGACCAACACAAATACAAGTTTCACCTATTTATCGAAACAAATTCTAGGTCTCCACTACTGAAGTCTGACTCTTGCCTAGGGCACAGTTTTATTAATTTTCTCAACTCCATTTGACATAACTGGTGCTCTCTGAGGACCCAAACCAGTTCCTCAGCTCTGAACTTTGCCTCTGTAGAGATGTTTTTCTTCCATAAGGCACAGTCAGATGGTGGCAGGCTACAGGCCAGTCCCTCAGGATACTCACCAATGCACCAAGTGTTTTCATCGTTGCTGTCATGCTTGCTAACATTTTGCAGCTGAAGTCCTGTCAGTGTGCAACACAGAAGAGATCTGTTTCAGAGAGAAACATGATTTCAGGTGGTACAAACCTGGCAACTCACAGCTTCATTATTCCCCAAGGATGCTTATCCAGCAGGGACTGTGCAACTTAAATTGGAGGACAAAGTGAAGCCTTTCAGATTTTCACTCCTGCTCTAGAAATAGACATATACCTACAACACTCTTTACTGTTTTTTTTTCCTCTATTAACATGGCAATAAATTCATTATCCAGATGCACAGGCGTGAAGGCACAAGCAGGAGAGGAGTTTTGCCTTCAGAGAACTGAAGTGAGGAAGTGTGAGCAATCAATTCAGTGTCTGACTGTCACAGCAGTGAGCTCACAATCAACTGCTAACTCTTCAAGACACAGACATCAGGATTATGGTACATATGCCAAAAGCATAGCTCAGTTCTACCTGCACTTATCACAGAATCACAGAATCATTTAGTTTGGAAAAGACCTCCAAGAGCACTGAGTCCAACCTTTGACCGATCCCCCCCTTGTCAACCAGCCCAGAGCACTGAGTGCCGTGTCCAGTCATTTTTTGGATACCTCCAGGGTTGGGGACTCCACCACCTCCCTGGGCAGCCCCTTCCAACACCTGACAACCATTTCAGTGATGAAAGTCTTCCTGATGTCCAAACTAAACATCCCCTGGCACAGCTTGAGGCCATCTCCTCTGGTCCTACAAAAGTGAAACAGAACATTAGAAGTATTAGGAAGGAAACACAGATCAAAATAACTAAACCTACAAAATATCCACATCCCATTAACTCATGCTAATCTCCACCCCAGCTCTGGTTTTTAGGTTTCAAATCACCTTTGTGCTCCAGCTGAGCCAAAAGACCTCTGAACAACATAGGTCATTGAGGCACAGGCACCACCACACATGTGTTTTTCCTTCCACTGCATCCATTGTCCCGGGGTCATTTAAGACCATTTTGATTTAAACTGGCCTTCTCAGATCTTTGCATTTTAAAAACTGCTTCAAAGCCCAGGCAAGTCACCCTGTGCCCGGGGAGGTGACAGGAGGACAAAGCTGCAGGTCCCACTGCTGGAGGTGAAGGATGTGCAGTTTGCACTCAGGCATCAGTAACACCGCCCAAAAGATCACATCACAAATTGCCACCACCAAAAGGGAATGTCCTCCTGGAGCTTTTGCAGAGAGTGTAGAGATTTACTCAGCATTATTTCCTTTGCCTCATAAGTTACACGGTGCCTTTTATCAACTCTCTATCTTAATGAATGTTTGCAAAGCTGAGCCTGACTCAAAGGAGTCAGGTCAGTGGTCGGTCACACGCAGCCACAGCCACCACCATGGAAGAACAGTTGAAGTAATGGGTCTATTCCAGACATCTCTTTCCTACGAGTAGTTTTCCAAATAGTTTTCTAAGTACCTTGCAGACTCCTGGAACACAATAGCGTTAAACTCTGACCTATTATCCCAGGATGAAAATGTACAAACATCTGTCACAAAACCTTGAACTCAGCTTACGACTAGACCTGTCACAACAACATGAGATGCTGGAGAGAAACAAAAGTCTAAACTACAAGTCTAGTTTATTATGAACAAAATCATTACATGATGAGAGGAGCTGCTAACTTACATTAAGGTGTTTAATAGACGGGCAAGGGAAAAAAAGGGGGCTGGAACAACTACTCCTAGACCTACACAGTTCATAGAATCACTGTGTTCCTATTTGCAGCTTGTTTTTTTAGTGTCGCTCTCTAGCATCTGCTTTCCTGCAAGACTGGAGAAGCCTAGAGGGCAAAGCAGTCAAGATCCATTAGTGGGGTTATTTTTTATGATTAAAATCTGGTGTCTTTCCTCATAGAAAACAATTAAATGCATCAAACTCAGCTCGGTGCAGGTCACTGCCAGGCAAGTGGCCAAGCTCTGTGGTCACAGCTGGCAGGGACGGGGCACAGGCTGCACCAGGGCAGCAGAGGGAGCCACGGCAGAGCTGCTGGGCACCCCCTGCCCTGCAAAGCCATGCCTGGGTACCCTGCCATCTTACACAGGTCACTTACTCAGTCACACACCCTTTGGCAGAGGGTCAGGACATGTATCCCCAGGGGCTGGCAAGACAATAAATCCACATATTGCAAAATTTGTGTCAACTAGAACCATCTGCAGTCTTACAAGGTCTTCAGAGCTCAAACATCGCAGCCTATGGGTCTGTGTTTCTCATCTTGACCAGAAACATGCTTTTTCCGAGACCAAATTAGCCCCACAGTGTGTCATTATCACTAATGTGGAGCAGACACTCCTTCAGAGGGTCCAGCAGACACTGCAGATGCCTGTGGGTGTCTGCAGCATTTGGGTACCCACAGCCCCAGCCAGACCACAGGAATAAGATACTCACCAAGTGTGAGACCCAAGTCAAATTTGCCCTGATGATTGATAACATCAGGTGAAGGCATGAAAAGGAAAGGCAGGGCGGGTAACACCATCTAGCAGAGAAAAACTGGGATCACATTCAGCTGTGTTTGTTTCCTTGCATGATTTTTTTTTTAATTTCAGCTAGAACAAAATTAAATAGTTCAGTGTCTATTTCCTGCAGAGTAAGATAATTTATAAAAGCCAACAATAACTTTCCCCAAGAGCCTAGAGTGTGTGTACAATGTGTGACATTCACGGAAAAGCCTGTAAATTGATTGTTTTGGAGAAAGGAAAGGCAAAGTTTGTTTTTTCCCAGACAGTAGGTGCCCTTCACAATATTTTGTCAAGACGGAAGTGTTCTTTTAATTTAAATAGGAGCAGCAACACTTCAAAACCTGGGAAGCCAGTTAGCTGAAGGACTGCTGTAAGGGGAGAATAACACCTCTCCCATCAGAGTCACCAGAGCTGCTGACAAAGCCCCTCCAGATGGGAGCATTTCTAGTCTTTGCAGAGACAGCCCAGAGCCTAAGAATCATAAACATGCTCATATACCCGGTCCAAACACCTAATTCAAGCAGAGCAGGAGAAAAGCTGTGGTTTTGGACTTCAGCCATCACTAGAAACTCACTTTCAAACCCTCCCACCCCATTCTTTCCCCACCCCAAGGCATCAGGGCTGCTCCAGCCCAACCACATCCAGCTTCTTCCTGAAGTCAGGCAGCAACTCCCAAGCCACGAGCCATTTATTCCAGCAGCACTGGTATTGCTGTCAGAGAAATTCAGATCATCTTACTGGAAAACTCGAGGGGTTGTGCCAGGCTGGTGCTCCAACATCCAGATAATGGATTGACACTTTCAGTGTTAAATATTTCAGATGCACACTGTACTGGGAAACACACACAGAAGCCACGTCCACTTGCCAGATCCAAACCAGCTACTCAAAAGCTTATTCCCAAGTAGAGATGTCCTTCCCTCTTCCTCAGCTTTCCATGACCTTTTTCCACCTCCCACTCCCAGACAAGGGCAGAACATCACTCTCACTCTGCTTGTGCTTTCATTTACACCAATCCAAGCACTGACTTCTTCCTGCAGTTCCTACTGTAGGAAGGCTTTGAAGCAGGGCTGGGTGAGCTGTAAAACCATTTATAGATGAAGCAAAGATTCTCTGAAGCATGCTCAGAGAGAGGAAGACGTTGAGCCTTCATCCCCCGCGACCACCCCAGACGACCACGAGAGAGCAGTGTGCAGGCACCAGAAGGCGTGTCCCGAGATTTACATACAGCTCCGCCCGCTCTCAGGTGGTCATGAATATGTAAAACACGTACAATGAATATTTGTGAGCTAACTGTATAAAATTCAAGCTGTGACGGGGGAGCGGAGCGCGTGTTTTAGGAAGAGTTGTCCTCTGCGCCTTCGGCGCCAAAATAAACAGATACCGGCTTAATAGCACGAGTGGCTATTGGGGTTTAGTATCGGCTTTTTTCTCGGCATCAACAGAAACAGCCCTTTGCTGGCCTGACACTTCTGCCTGTCCTTGCAGAACAGGACTGAGATTTTGCATGCTCTGCAGCACTCCGTGATAAGAAGTTCCGTGCCAGTCCCACTCTGCCGGATAGGGACACGGGGGACAGAGCAGGGTTCCGGGGCTGAGGACCTGCCAGGGCTCCCGAGCCGGCCAGCAGGGAGCCAAGGGATCCCCTGATACCCCCGAGCAGAGCTCAGCAGCTGCCCCGCAGTGCTGCCCCTCACCTGGGCTCCCCAGGGAGCCTCTGCTGCACAGCCCTCAGTTTCCTCCCCCGACAAGTTCTGAAAGCCGGGACTCCTGCTGGGCTTCACACACAACCCACAGCAGCAAACTGACACCACAAACCTCTGAGCCACAGCAAAACTGCTCCTGAACCTCTACATACAGCTCACAGCACAGCAGGCTGAAATCCAAGTCAGGAAGTTCTTATGTTCAAATGCCATCAAGAGTTTGGAAGGTGGTTCGTGAAAATCTCAAACCTCATGAAGCAGTGACACAGAGAATTACTGGGGCAGTAATGTTGTCTGTCACAGACTGTGACAAAGCATTAAGTCAACCACGGTCTTCAGAACTTGGGGGCATCCAAGGGTGAGGGGCCCTTGGGATTCATTCTTTCCAGTGGATGTCTCCATTTCCTTGTCAGATTCAAGATTATTTACCCCCCATTAAGCTTTATTTTGCTGACATAACTTAAGCAGAACCCAAACATCTAAAGCTGATATCTAGAAGCCTCCAAAATGACATTTTACATGCGGGGCTTGTAAAAATAAAGATGTTTCCTCACTCGGTGATTCAAAACCTCCGACTAGAACCAGACTCCTTTCTTAAAGCAGATATCTGGAACTCAGTTCATCATGCTATAAGGATATTCAAAAACCACCACAAAACCAGACTGAGTAAAATCATGTTTATTCTAAATCTTCAAAGGACCTCCTAAGGTATTCCTCCTGGGTGCCCTTACAATGAACTACCTCCAGTTCCTGATCTACAGCTGCAGGATATCACCAAACACAGGCTAAAGCTGGGATTAAAGCTGGCCATTCCAAAGCAGGGCAGGCAAAAGAATTCAGTATATAAAACTGAAACTGAAAAACTGACAGATCAAAAGAATTTACAGTAACCAGAACTCATGAGAAGCTGCCACTACAGTAAGACATGAGAGGCCAACTTAGAGCATTAGTGACTCAAATGATACATAAAACCTGCTCAGTTGATGGCCAGCTACCAGAGGGCAACAAGAATGTGTTTTAATGTAATTAAACACAACAGCTGTGACTCCGCTGCGCTCCCAACACTGCTAGTGAAAAAAAATCACAGAATCACAAAACACGCTGAATTGGAAGGGACCCATCAGGATAGAGTCCAACTCCTGGCCCTGCACAGAACACCCCAAGAATCACACGATGTGCCTGAGGGCGTTGTCCAAACGCTCCTTGAGCTCAGACAAGCTTGGTGCTGTGATCGCTTCCCTAGGAGTCCAGTGCCCGACCACCCTCTGGGTGAAAAACTTTTCCCTGATATCCAGCCTAAACCTGCCCCGACTCATCTCCATGCCGTTTCCTCGAGTCTTGCCACTGGTCACGAGAGCGAAGAAATCGGCACCTGCCCCTCAGCTTCCCCTCATGAGGATGTTGGAAAAACCAAACTCCACATCCCACTGCCCCTCTGAGCAAAAGGGGGCCGGGAGGCACCGGCGGGCGTGGGCAGTCGCGTCCCTCGGTGCAGCCCGGGCATTCCCAAGGGTAGGGACAGCCCGGGGAGGGGGCGACAATGGCCACCGCGCCCTGTTGCCGGCGAGCCACACAAGGGGGTCCGTGTGTGCCGCGCACTCTCGGCGAGACCCCTGAGCCCTCCCCGGCGAACGAAGAGCCGCCACCGCTCTCTTTTAGCAGCACACCGAGCGCTCCAAACCGAGCCCTCCGCCTCCCTGTCACCGCTCTCCTTTGGCACCACATCAAGCCCTCCACGCCGAGCCCGCCGCCCTGCGCAGCGCCCGCCCGGCTCATCGGCCTTCGCACCGCCCTCGGCCCCGGCTCCGGCTCCGGCCCCGGCCCCGACCACACGCTCCCCCCCGAACCCACCTCCTGTCCCCGCGCCCGCCCCTCCGGCAGGTGAGAGGCGCTGCCCCGCTGCTGCTGTGGAGCGCGGAGCTGCAACTCACCGGGCAGGATTCTCCTCCCGGTTACACCAGCTGGCGCTGCAGAAACGCTTCTGCTGCTGAGGAGGGAAGGAGTCCAGGGGAGCCCCTGACCAGCGTCTTTGCGTATGGCCCCTGAGTGTGTATGACCCCTTATTTATGTGTGTAGGGATAAGAAATGCAGAGGCAGCTCCATCCCGGCAGCTCCAGTCCCGTAGGACGCCGATCGAGCTGAGAAGAGTATGGCCCTTGGAGCTGTGCATTTCCCAGCATAACTCATTGTAGCAGAGATCATTAGCAATACTGCCAGCTAATTAATCTGAGCTCTCAGTGTGAGTTCCCAAAAACTGCCTTAATAGACTTCTGGCTGCACATTCACTCTGTGAAAAAGACCATGTGCCTTTAAACAAGAGGAAAATCCCTCTTTGCCTTGGAGGTCCTTCTTTTAAATGCTCCAATGGGGTCTTTAACAGCCAATGAAGGGAAATTGTAGTGGGAATTACCGGCTGTACCTGCCAATAACTGAAGAAGTCATCTGCCAATGTATGTTCAGGACCTCAAGATAAAGGGAACTGAGATAAAGGTTGCCTAAGCCCCAGGAGATGGAAGAGACTACCAGGACCTGTGGACCACAATCCTGTTTAGAGGGTTGGGACCACCCAGCCCAAGTCCCAGGGGACTTCCCAAATCCCCGGGGCAGCCCAGCCACCTCACTGCCAAGCTTTCTGGGTGGGGACTTCGGAAGTGGAGGAAGGAAAGGAAGGGGACAGGAGGTAGAGGGGGCTTGCAGCCCAACATTGATCCAGTGTCCTGCTCTGCCCACAGTTTCCTGATCTCCGTTAAAGGTGGAGCCACTTGTGCCCAGGTGTTCACACCAGCTAAAAACCATCCAAATTGTCTAATCTAGGACACATTCTTCCCTAGTGCGTTCTGAGACCCCAGATCCATGTGCAAAGCCCATCTTCTGGGTCTCCATGAACCACAGAGTATCAAGCCACCTTCCTTCTCCATGTTCAGGGCAGGACAAATTCCCCAGGTCACACCTCAGCCCGCAGCGGGGAAACTTGAACTCAGGAACTCTTCTTACGGGCTCTGCACAGTCTCACAGACCTGTGGAGGGTTTGGGAGACTTGCAGAGGGACCAGTGTCAGTGCAAGAGGAGCTGTACGTCTGTGCAGCCAGTGTTCCTGAAGAGCACTTGGCAGCTCTGCAGGGAGTGTGGGAGGTGCTGTGGGGGATGCTGAGACCCAGGGCTGTAAGATGGAGAAGACAGCCATGGAAACCAGTGCTGGTTGGTCCCCACCAGGGGTCTCCTGGTTCTAGATGAGGCCCGGCTGCCGATCGATCTCCTTCTCACTGTTCAAAGCCCCTGCTATTTTTCCCAGAGCCTGGGGATGGCATCACCTCCTCATTGTTATGGATGTGTGGTGAGGAGCTGCAGGAACATGGTTCTCCCCATTCTGTGCACGCTGCAGAGAATGTGTGGATGAGGCACATTTTGGTGGAAAACAAAAAGATGCCACAAGTGTAAAACAGAGCTCCTCACTCATTTCCAGCTTCAAG
>NW_020897746.1:3557095-3638911 GCF_003984885.1 Neopelma chrysocephalum | reverse complement strand
TGACGGATGGGTGAAACCCACCCCCAGAATGCCACATGTCCCTTCATGTTGATTTTCTCTTCCAGATTATCTATATGGCAGAAGACATCCAGGCCCTGGTCCAAACAGGCAGGTCTGTGCAGGGAGCTGACCGGTAGAGTTTTCTGGATGCTCTGGCTGTCCTGTGAGCCAAGCCAGCACAAGGCCAGATCAGGATGTACAGTTGATTTACTCCAGGGGAGGCTGGGCAGCATAACCTGTAGTACCTCTGCATAAGAACATTAGAATCACAGGCAGTAATTCAGGGGTCAGAAAAGCCACAGCACACTCAGTTCAGGGCCTCCACCCAGAGATGGGGGAGTACTTCAGGAGAAAATATTATTACTGCTACCACTGATACTAGTAGCTTTACTAAACTCATAAAAAACAATTACTGTTGGAATTGAAAAATAATGAAGTAGATAAATCATTTACAGGGTGTCTGCAAAGTGAAGAGGGGGAGAGGGCCTGTTAAAAACCCTGTCAACTGTGACTGCTCTGAAGCAGCCCCCAGAGCCTGCAGCAGCCTTCAGTCAGGTCTACGTTATTTAATTGGTTTCGAGTGATTTTCTGGACTGTTAATCACCATGAGGTAATTAAAAACCCAGGCAGCATGTTGAGTGCTCTAGCACGCTAGAGATGTTAAACTCCTGAGAGTTCCTGTAATAGTAATGGCTGTTCCCCTCATTTGGAGTGTGAAACACCCTGAGAAGAGATGTCTGCAAGTGTGTGAAGCAGAGGGGATGGAGGGCAAGTGGCCACCAAGAGCGTGATGAGGAGACAAGATGAAATATTCATGCACATTCTGGAAAACATCTACTATTCATGAAAATACAGATTTTTAAAAGCTGTGAATTTTGGAAGGGACAGAAGTTCTCGTTCTTACAGGCATAAGCTGTCTTATTAAAAACAGGAGGGGAAAAAAGGAAAAATGAAGTTTTGTTTCACAGTTTGAGTTTTTTAAGTCCTCACTAAATGATTTGTGGTTTCCAAGTTCCTCAAGGTTTAATGCATCTTTTTCTCATTTTTCAGGAACCAGCTAAAATGTTTAATAAAGCCCAGCCACGCTTCCACTCCTGTGCACCCAGTGGGGTGAGATAACTTCATCATTCCAACATTCTTTTTGATAAGTTTTTCAAAATGACTGGTGTTTGCTCAAGAAGCCCAAACTGATGCCAATGCATGCAGAGACATGCACTTAAAGACATTGATGGCATCAATACTCATGCCCTCTCCCAGAAGTTTGGTGTTATATCTACCTGGTTTGATTTTTTTCCCTGTAAGCCATTCCCAAGTGATTCACTCTCTCGAAACACACTGCTCAAGAAGTCTCAATCGCAAGTCCCACATGGTGTCAAATGAAGGATTACCCCTCGTTTCATCTTGTTACAGCACCTTCTTGCTGGGATCCTGGTCACAGCCAAGGACCCTACATGATGCTGCACCATGTGTATGGTCAAAACTTAAACCACGTGTTACATGTATGACTCAAACCAGGCAAAGTTACCATTTAATTCCAGAGGAGATGCCCAGTCCAGAGACTCCACCCATGCCAGATGAGCATACTGAAGTCCTAGCCTAGCCCTTGCAGCATCCCCCTCAAGCTGTGCTGCTTTGGAAACAGAAAGCTGCCAAGAGAGTTGTTGTGTACCTGCTGGATCAGTGTTAAGAGGCAGGACTGTGGTGACCAGTGAAGACAGGACAAAGATTGCAAGCTCTGCTGGATACTGGAGAACACCTCTTCCCTGGAAAGGCACCATCAAAGCAGCTTCATCTGCTTAAAGACTTTCTGCAACATGATCCTAAAACCATAATACTTCATCCTGTGGCTTTCTGCTGCATCCCTGTTTTTGGTTTAACTTTCATTTTTATCCCATTGTCAATACAGCAAAACCTTGGCAGCACAGATTTGTCAGAGTTCTCGGAGAAGTGCTGATGGTTGTTTAAAGCACCTCATCTAGCAGATGTATCTAACATTGGGGTAAGGAACTAACAGAGAGCACACAGTCAGCTCAAGCCGCTCTTCCACTTTGTACAGTGACTTTGAGAGGATCAAGGAGGAAACTAGATTGTTTCATCACTCCCCTGGCTACAGCTGAGATTCACAGTAATGCAATCAGTCCTTTGGCAGCTCGGGAAGCAGGAGGAATATTTCCACGGGAAACAGTAATTTTAAAATAGTAGCATACTTCCAAATCAACGCGCTTCAGGGAGGAACTGCCACCTCTGCTAACATCACCACCACCACCTCATGTCCCCAAGGGTTCTGCTCTCCAGCAAGGGCAACAACGGCATCTGGCTCATGGGCCTCATCTTCATTCTCCTTCTAGTAAAGGACAAGTCAAAGAAGCCTTCCAGCTCCTTCAGGTACAGAGTTTGCCTCGTGCTTCTTATTCCCCTTGTCCCCATCAGTGACCTGCAGAGATGCCAGTAGGACAGATCTGGTAGGTGAGACAGGCTGCAACTTTGACCACAGAGAAAACCCCAGAACCACTTCCAAACACCATGATCCTAAAATGCAGAGAGCCCACCTAGTGTGACAGTTTTGAGGGATTATCTTTAAACCAGCAGGCTTTGGGCTCAGTAGAGCATCACTCGCTATGGTTCAAGAGGAATACACCCATGAGCATACGAGGAGGAGCACATCAACATTTGTGAAACTGCTGCCTGTGACAATTTGAACATAGGGGTGATATGGACTGAGACCCAAATACCCCTCCAGTGTTTTCCCCCTTCAGCTCCACAACTCACTCCTGATCCAAGACTTCTTACCCATGTACATGTCCACCACAGGCATTAAGTCAACAACAGAGCCAAAAATTTTGCCAAAGCACATCCAGCCCCACGTGCTTCACAGTGAAGCACCTCCCACCAAGCAACAGCTCTGCTTGCACATTTAAACACCACAGAAAACTGAAAACTGAAAAATGTTTTGGCATCCCCCAAACCTATTACGTCCAAAAGAAACAAGACTCTCCTTGCTTTCCAGGGAAAACAGGAGGTGAAATTAGAAGCGGCCATTAGAGGAAACATGAGTCGCTCTGCTCTAACCAGCTTTGGCTTTATCTGCACTTCCCCAGCCTGAGGAGTCATGCTTTGAACTGGAGAATTCCCTTTTTGGTGATGAGATTATCACTGGGGAGAAAAAGTTTTGTTTGTGCAGTTGTTCTGTTGCCTTGTTGTGCAATCCGAAGGTTTTCCCACTGGCTTTCAAGGTAAACACTTCCCACACTGAGCTGAATGGGACTCAGCTTGTGCTGCTTTGGATTTTAGAGCTTGAGCCCTTTTCCTCACTTCCCCTGTTCCCCTCAATGACTGACGTTTTGGCAGCCACAGGTAGAAAACCCACACTCAGAGCAGGGGTGTAACATAAAGCAAATGCTTGTCTCCACAGACCAGCTGCCTGGCTCAGCCAGGGAAGATGCCGCTCATTTCTGCGGCAGCACCGGTGGCGGCTGGGACTGCAGAGCCTTCCCAAAGCTCACACTGAGCACTTCCAGCTTGCAACCGAGCTGGGCTGGACTGGGAGGATCCTGCCTGGGGGCTTTAGAGAGGTTTCTTGACCTTGACCATCTCCCCTAGCATTTATTGCCGCCTCTGCTGCCTTTCATGAGCAAAGTAAGGATAATTTGTCTGTTGACAATTGTAACTCCTGACCTCACTGTAAGAAGAGCGTGCGTTGAACACTTAAATGAGGTCCCTGAAGACTATGCTCAAGACCAGAGCACACTGTTTGGCTGCTGTAGAAGCAGTACAACCCCAGTGCACTAAAGACATCTTGGCATCACTTGGCAGCTCAGCACAAAGACCACCAGCCTCAAGAGACTTCTCCCTTGGAGATGTTCTCCCCATGGGCAGCTCAAGGGAATGTCTCTCCCAGCCCAGACTCCCTCTGGCTGCACAGAGGCTGCTATCGGATGGGTTTAAACAACTTTTTTTGCCCTAGGTCATGAAAAGAAATTATGGCAGAGTCAGATTTAAAGTTCTCATCTGTTAACAAAGAAATTTAAACTTTGTTATAGAAGCCTGGAGACCTTTCAGAGATGAACAGCACAGAATCCAGGGTGATCGGTGGTGTTTAGTTTTACATTAACAATGTAAATGTATCCTATGATGTACTCCTGATACTGGGCTTCTTTTGCTGAGGGTTTTGGAGAAAATATAGCCTCAGTCTGGTTGTTCCAATTCTTTCGTTGAAACTTTTCCAACTTCAGGTATTTCTGAGCATAACATTATTATTAAATTATGCAGTCTGACCTCAAACAAGTGCAAGGGAATATTTCAGATTTATGGAGGTAAATTAAAGGGGAGAAAAAACAACAAGCAAAGGAGAGACTGTTCCACAGGAGATGAAGTGCTGCCACCTTCTCTGTTTTGAGAGACCTTTGACAACCATACAGGCAGATAAAAAAGAGAACTGGGCTGTGTCCCCATCTCTGACAAAGCCTATGCATGGATGGACATGGGGCAGGGAGACGTTCCCTGCTAAAGCACTGATTTTTCAAAGCATACAAAATAAGGCAAGTTGTTGTCAACAATACTGTCTCTATTCAATGTGCCAGAAGGAAAACTCATCCCATGGGATGCTGGAGTTAGGCAGAAGGACTTGGCCTTCCTCTAAATCCCCCAGGCAGGCTAATGCAAAGCCTTTCCTATCAGTGTTTGCAAGCAAAAAAGTTTTACAGTAACTGTCACAGCAGACCATGGGCCCTGTACAGAGGCACTGGCTGTGACTGCCTTGAGCCAGGAAGGAAAGGAGGAATCCATGCTGCTAATTCCCAAACACAGCCTTCAATGTCATAGTGAATTCCTGAAGAGCTGACCAAGAAGAGAGCCCTCATCCCCATGAATAGCTCTTCTAAGCTTAACCATACCGTCACCCTGAAATGCAGAGGAAGCACCTGTGTTTGCAATTCTTTCTCGTGTAGCATCACCATGTCTGTACTGAATCATGTAAAAGGAAAAAGAATAAAAATAATTCAACACATCAGTCACAAGAGATCAAAATCACCACCTTGCATTATGACTTTGTAAACATTAATCTGCAAATCTTCTGCAAGAAACGAGGTAGTTGCTACCTTGAAGAAAGATTTTTAAAACTGCTCTTTATCAGATCTCTTTCAAAAACATAATAATAAAAGAATCACAACTTCAGTCCTTAGCAAGCAAACACAAGCAAACATAACAGCAAATCCAGGCAATGCAGGCAGAAAAACTGCTTCACTTCCTAGAATCTGAAAATCCCATTTTCTGCTTGGCTTTAGTTCAACTGTGTCCAACTACAGAGGAAAGACTCTCCCAGCAGACTCCCCCCTGTTTGACCTTACTGACAACCAGCATCTCACTAGTCATGTACCTTTTTAGTGCCATGTCCAAGCTCAAACCTCTCCCTAAGCTTTCATGGTTGTAACCACAAAAAGAGCCAATGGAGCAGCTCAGTCAATACACCAGCAGGGACACAAACAACGTGAAGGACCTAAATACAGGTGACAGCTGTCTCAGAGTTCCACAAATCAAAATCACAGCCAATGAAGAGGTGGCTGCAGCTGACACCTGCTCAGCCCACGTCTGGTGTGCAATAGACAGTTGTTTATCCACAGCATGTTTCCTCTGGAGCAAAACTGAGGCTTCACAAGAAACAGGTGAATCTGTGGAGACCAACTCATTTTCTTAACAGCATAGCATTTGAAAGATTTGTCTCATCCTCGATTCAGAGTCTAGGGAAAAAGGAGATTAAGAACTGGGCAGCAAATTACTGAAAGTACAAATGGCAAAATGCAACGCCCCTGTGAGGGGCAGGAATACAAAACAAACACTTTAAGGGAGATCACAATGAATAGGAAGGACATTCAAGGGGAAAAATGGGATGACATGCTCAAAGGATAGAGTAATGAACCCAAACGGATAACACATCCCATGCTCTCAGGATTGAACACTTTCTGAGTGATCACCCTAATTCATCCGGCCATCAGGGTTTCTATAAAAGGCAAGAATGTATCTGATCTGTCTCCAAACTTAGGCAGCTGCCCAGGTTGATGACTCAAACATGGGCACAAAACCACCAAAGGATTTTAAACACATACAAACTCAGGGCTGCAGACACCCTTGTAGAAATACTTGTAATGGAAGAGGAACATTTCAAACACCCCAAATCTTGAGCGGTCCTCAAAAATGTTTCAACAATTGCAGTTGATGTATATTAAACATGGATATTTTTATCTTCTCCAGCCAAGTACAATGTCCCCTCCATGATAAATGCAATTTATTTTTACATTAAAACTATTTTAATAACTTGCACTCACCCTTATAATCATTACAGTTACAGGTAAGGATTGGTGTACTTCATGGTAAAAGATCCAAAAGCCTTGCAATTAATTTTGTATTTTTATTCTCCAGCAGAGTTTTCCTTCAGGCCTACAGAAATATTTCAGTTGTTCCCAGAATGTGAAAATTATTCTTACAGCACTCTGCTAATGTAACCACTTGCTTTACAGTATCACAGCTGAATGGCTTTCTCCTGGCTGGTGCACACACTCCTACCTATGTGCTAATTCATTCAGGAATGGTAATGCCATGACTCAGGGAGATGTTGAGTCACCAGTGATGCGAGACCTGTCCCCACAGCCCAGCTCATCGTTAACTCAGCAGCAGGAGCAAACACACTCATCCAGTAGCTGCTGCAAAAGGAGTGGGGCCAAACATGCCTCCCTCGGGACATCCCTCCAAAAAGAGCCACTGTGCCCTTGCAGTAACAGAGAAATCAAAGAGAAACAGGGCATTGGGGCTGAGGAACAGCTCCATGCAGGGGAAAGATCCGGTTGCTCCACAGAGAGCGAGGAAAGGAGAAATTACCTGTAGCCTTAATAGTTTCTAAGGAAAGGCACCCTATTTCCAATTATCACCATTACTGCTTCCACATTGCAGGGAGTGCCTTCTCCTGCCTTCTGCTCTCAGCCTTGACCATCTCAGGGCCACAAGGCAGTTACAGTTGTTAAGAATCCCAAGACTCCTGTTGGGACAGAATTCCAGGTCTCTCCCTCTCATTGAGGAGTCACCCAAGAGCAGAGCACAGCCCAGAGGGAACACCACCACAGCTGAGATAAGGAGATAACTCAAACCCTGACAGAGACCCAGTTCCTTCCTCCAGAAATCAGCAGATACAGGAAGAGCCTCAGACAGTGTCAGTCATACAATCTGGACCTTTCTTCCCTTTCCCTTTGGCAGCTCTTGGGAAGATTCACAGCCCATCTGGCTTGCTGCAGCCTTTATCTCAAAGTTCCTGTCGTTCAATCACAGATAGAGCTGCTGAGAGGACATCAGAGTCTGCTCCTCCTTCCCTCTGAGGATGTGCAGTGCTGCTGTGGGGATTCTTGTCAGCTGGGAGAAGACTCCAAGTCTTCAGTACCTACAAGGCTGCTGCAAAACCTCAGTCAACAGACAAGGACTTGTGCCAGGGAAGAAAGATCTAAGTAGCCCTCACCTTCCTGGGGAAGGGAAATGCAAACCTGTAAAGATTATTCACTGAGCAGACTGCATTTCTTTTTGCTGGGAAGGTGACCATTTTTCACTGGATTTTACTTACTGCTGCAACTTTCATACTGAATCTCACATCTTCAATCCCTTTTATAGCACCCACCCTGTTTCCCAGTGACTCAGCCACAGCTTAGCTGCCAAACAAGGCAGCCTCCCCTCAAGCAATGTCCTCCACATAAAAATCATCACCTGTATGGGTCAGAGTCAGGGACAGAGATTTTGGGGGGCAGTAGATATGGGAACAGCTACGTCAGGTTTGAGGCATGAATCACCACCCCAGGAAGACACAAGTCTCACCATTCCTCACGGCTCAGCTGCCTCCCAGACACATATGTCCAGCTTGATGTTTTTAAAATGTAGAATTTGCTACTTCCCCAGTCAGGTGTCAAGCACTCCTCTATCTGTGCATCAGCTCACAGATGAAGCCTGAAGGACTGACTCCAACTCGACCTATGGCTTCCACAAAGGCCATTTAAGGGAGCGGAATCCCTTCCAAGAAGGCTTACAAAAGGATTAGCTGAGCTGGAAATGGAACACGGACCTCAGAGTCTCAGCTTGGTGCCTCATTCACAATGTCAGCCTCTCACTTTCTCTGCAGACACAGTAAGAAAAGTCTCCATTAAATAAAAAAAATAATAGTAATAAAAAGAGAGCATCTGAATGCAGAACTAATCCCCAAGGATCTGTGTATGGATAACTCCTTTGCCATTGTCAGCTCACTCTCTAACAACTGTTAAGAAATTTTCATCAGTCAAATCCAACCTATTTTAACAGAAAGAAACATTGGCAATGTTGCATGGGAAAACATGCCTTATTTCACCACTGCACAGAGCCACACAAATTGCTCTCCACCAAAAGAGAAAAAACAGTTCCTCCTGAACAAGTGTTGCCTATAAAATAAAAGAAAATTCAGAAAACTTTCCCCCCCTCCCTGGTGCTGTATTAATTAATAGAAGAGACTGCAAGAGAGGCAGGGTCAGAGTAGCAGAACACCATTCATACCAAAAGCCCTGAAACTGAGATCAAGCAAGGTAGGGCTACTGGATGGAATAAACCCAAATTGGCAGAGGCATTAACCAAATCAGTCACCTTCATCTCTGTATATTTAGGAATATCACAGAATCACAGAATGGTTTGGGTTGGAAGGGAACTTAAAGGTCATCTAGTTCCACCCTTCGTGCTATGGGCAGGGACACCTTCCACTAGCCCAGGTTGCTCCAAGCCCCGTCCAACCTGGCCTTGGACACTTCCAGGGATGGGGCAGCCACAGCTTCTCTGGGCAACCTGTGCCAGGGCCTCCCCACCCTCACAGGGAGGAATTTCTTCCTAATATCCAATCTATAGATATAGGTTGTTGTTAAAGCACCCAGAGCTGCTGTTGAGGTAAATTCAAGTTACCCAAGAGTCGCTTACCTGTGATTCAGTCTGGATTAAGAGAAGCAGCCTAGGTTGGACTTCTTGAGGTTGCTGACAACCAACACACAAGTGCAGAGAAATGAGGAAATTAATATCTTGGTGCTTTCAGTTTGCTGCTTCAAATTCCCCATGTTACAAAGCGAAACTGGCTATAACATGCTGGCAAGGCTTTTTAAAACAGCAGATAATCTACCAAAGGGGGGAAGAAAAAGGAAAAAAACCAACCACACAAACAAAAAAACCCCAGTGTAAATCCTGACCTTGGAAGAGGTGGCAGAGATGAAAAAAGAATTGACTGAGCCACAACTGTGACTAACAGGTCCACCACTATAAAGGATGATTTTTTTCACTGCTGCTGCCTTTCATATTTCAGAGGAAAAAATCTAATGGCAGCATTGAGATGCCAGGCAGGTTTACACTGAAAGGAATGAGGAAATTATAGCTGCTCAAGCAAGTACCACTGCTGGGCATGTGCTGATAACACAGAAAAGCCTGAAAAACCCCCCCAGAAAACAGAACAAAAAAACCCCAAACTCCAAAGCCTCCCACTCCCACATTCCACTCCCTACTACACTTCTCTGCCCTGTTGGATTAAGCTTTCCCAGCTTAGGAAGGGAATTACTCAGTCAAACGTGCCAGGATTCACAGAGCCAGAGATGAGCTCCAGATGGGGAGAGCTTTCCAAACTCTGTGTTTTGGAGCTCTGAGAAGGCTGTGATTGCTCCCTTCTCCATGGATGCTACACCCAGTGCCCGAAGAGTTCTGGCTCTGGGCACTGCTGATCATCCTGGGATGGCAAGAACAGGGCAGGGAAGTGATGCGTGATGTGATACAGGACAGAGGGTAATGACTACGCAGCACCCCCGGGGCTGCTCTCATTTACAACCACATGGTTCTTCACAACCAGAAGCAAAACATGCACAGGATCTGCAATAGGAAAATGCAGCATCTTCTCCAAAAGCTACTCGTGGAGTGAAGAATCATAGCTCAGCTCCTGCCTGCAGAGATAAGGATGTCACAGCCCCCGAGCAAATCCCTGCTCAGGTAAAGCCCAGCACTGGCCCATGGAAGCTGTTGATGAGTCAGGACACAGCACAGACCTGCAAGGACCTGGCAGACAGCTCTGACCAAGACAAAGCCCACTTGGGGGAGACAGAGGCCATCTCCAGCAAGCAGGTCTGTTTGGGGGACTGCTGCAGTGGGAACACCATGCCACCAACTGGTGTTGTAAATACATCAATCTCAGTCCTCAGAACAGCTCCGACTTCGTCCCGGCAGCCTCCTCTGAGCAGCTGCTCTGGGAGGCAGGAATGTCCCAGGGACCCTTAAACTGTCACCTACTCATGCATTTATCAACTAGCACAGCCTTTCACTTCAAGCACACTTTTCCATACCTCTCCTTCACTCCCTGCCACACGCATAAGCAGCTCCCAGCCCTCCTTCCAGACTCTGCTGCACAGGTGGAATAAACTCAGGAAAGCTTCTCTAATCCCCTCAGGGCAGATGGCCACGCTTCACCCTCCCTGCACCTGCTCAGATTTCAGATTATCACTCTAAATAGTCAGCTCTTATTCCCAAAATCATTTAAGATCCAGCTGCAGCCTGCAGCTAAATCCCCAGCATAATATTAAAAAAAAAAAAAATCTTCTCAGAATGAGAGAGACATCCTCTCTTCAAGAGCTCTCCCCATAAGAGGCAGAACAGGGAATGCCTCCAGGTCCTCCACCCTGAAAAGGTTTCAGTGAGGCAGTTCAGGGTTCAGAGATTTCCATTTCGCATCCTAATTCTACAGTCAGGAGAGATGAGGGCTGGCTTTGCAGTAATCCTCCTCTCCTGTCCGTGCATCTAAATGAACTATGAAATTGGAAAGGAGGGAGTCTGAGCATCTTCACCTGTGCCTGGCTCCTGAGCCAGCCTTGCAGCCACCTCAGCAGCAGGAACAGCTGCCCCACATGATGCTCAACCTCTCCCCACCTACTCCTTGTTCTGCCAGCCTAAGAGTCATGAGAAACTGGGGGTGGGCGAGGAAAGAAAAAAATTAAATCAAGGCAGAACCCATCCTCCTCATCTCCTTCCCTAGTCTTTCCCATTAGAGCAATAAACTCAAATCCCAATGGCTGGTACCAAAGCTGACATGTCTGCAAGGGATAAGCAAGGAAAGACCAGTGCCCTTGCAACCTAACATGGCATTTTTGGAGAGGAAAAATGTACCATATGAGAAACCCCGTGAGGTGCTGCTGTTAGGATTGATGCAAGTTAGTCTGGACTCCTGTTTTGCAAGACTATTGAGAGAAGTGATGAAATTTGATTTCTGAACTTCTTGCCATGAGACCAGGAGGATGCACATCATTTAGTGGCATATAGTGACTACCCTCTGATATTCCCACTGACACCTGAGAAAAGCCTTTGGGAAGGTCCTGGGGCTGCTCTCGAGGGCACTGTCAGCACTTGACCTGGCCTGCATGACCACAGCCCCTCAGATCTCCTGCCTTCCCAGCCCCTGGGCAAGCAGGACAACACCTTCAGAAGGAAAAGACAAACTGCTTTATTCTCAGATTGCAAACACAGATATAAGTCTTGACTGTTTCCAAAACATGAACAGAGACAGAAGCTATGTTTGGGTGAGCTGAGCAACCCAGAGGCTTAAAATTTTTGTCAGACAACAATTCTTCTTAAGTTGCTGCTCTGAGCAACAGTAGGTCCAACAGCTGTTAGTGCCCTAAAACAAGAAATTATAAGGGGAAAAATTTTAGGTCTCATTTTTTTCCTTCTTTCTCTTCTGACAGGAGAGTACAAACTTTTGTCATTTCTCCACATTCCCTTGGGTCAGTGCAGAGATGCTTTTCCTACAGGAGCCAGGCAAAACCTCACTCGATCATGGTCTCATCTGTGCTTCAAAGAGAAAAGTAGCTGGACAGAGCCCAGCACAGCAGAGTGGGCAGAGAGCCCGTTCAACTCCTATCTCTAAAACCACCAGATCCACAGAGCAGACCAGAGACTCGGAGCACCTGGATTCAGGGAGCTGTTCCCAGAAGCGAGGCCCTCACAGGTGATTGCTGTGCTGGGACAGGTGATGCCTCAGGGAATTGAACGTGGTGCACTCTGAAAACTGGCTATGAGAACTGGGAAAGAGAATTCCTAATGGGAAAAGGGAACACGCCTGCAGCTCTGAATTCAACACCAGGGGACTGGATTGCTGCTGCAGACTGGCTCTGACCGCAGGCTACAGCTGTTTTAATCCCTTCACAGCCCTCCAGTGAAACCATCTGTGGCATCTTCAGATGTACCAGCTGCCTCCTGCCCCATCCCAGCCTGCCAGGCTGCTTCCAGAGAGCACACAGAGCTCAGGCATTTGTCCAGCAGGATTGAGACACACAACCAGTCCTCAGAATACACGGAGGTGCAGAAGAGCCGTGCTCCTTGCACGAAAGTGGCTCCATTTGGTCATGAGCTGTCCTGGATGGTGATTTCCTTCTAAAAAGATCTGCATAGGCATCCAACTGCAATCCAGTGCTGCCAGGCAGAAGGATATGGGGAACCATGGGAAAGGTACCTTACCCAAATCCCTCCAGTTTCAGGGTTCACTGCTCCGTTCTCTCACTCCATCAACAGACGATACCTGCAGCCACAAATTCCACATCCATTACACCAGTTTCCACCGAGTGCAACACCAACATTGCTGTGGGTTACCAAAGGCTGCCCCATACACTGGTCTACTCCCAAGCACGCCATCCCAGATATTTCACCTCCCAGCATCCGAACGAGCAGCTCACAGCTCCAGCATTTCAGGTGCGATCGATCAGTCAGGCTCCAGGCACAGGGAAAAGAGCAAAGCTGTGTTTGACAGCAATTGTATTTGTCTCTCCACACATAAAAATATGATTAAGACTATTAAATAAACCAATTTATTTTTATGGGATCATTTCCCTGGTTAGAGCTAATGCTGAGAAATCCACTAACCTCGCCAATGCAATTCCCACTGGGAAGCAGGAGCCAGAAGTCGGTACCGAGTGAAATTAAAGCTTCCCTACATTGCACAGGGTAAAAAGAAGAACATTAATTTTCTTGTTGGTACTGATTTTCTTTAGATTAGGGAAATGCTTACACATACTCATCAGTTAAAACTGAGCAGAAGAGAGAGTAGACAAGCTTTATGAAGAAAATCATCACTCAGCCCCAAAAAAGAATTTAGACCAGGAAAAGAGGTCTAAGACAAGACATTTAAAATTACTTTCTGCTCCAAACTAGAATGGAAAGCTGGACTGCTGAGGTCTCTCATGAACTGAAAAATGAGACATTAAGGAGCCCCGGATGAGAAAGGTTGGAATTGAAGGTTTCTTTTCAATAGAATCACAGTATTTTGCTAACTACTAACACCCTTTGGCTTCAGGTGAAGAAAAGTTTTAAAAAGCTCTTGTCTCCATAAGTATTTACCATGGAAAATATCAGTGGAAGTACATTTTTTATTTACAGAAGTTTCTTTACTTTAACATTACTAATTTCTTTTATTATGGGGCTTTGGAGAAGGTATATTCATTGATGATTAACTCAGCAGGAGGGCTCTGAGCTGTGGAATCTCAGAGCCAGAAAGCAGCACTTGAACAGGGCAGTTGTGTGATCTTTACATCACCTGTAGGTAGGAATTACAACAAGAAGACAAGCTGAGATGTGTGGACTGCTCTGCTTAAGGGATTTAAGTGTAACCACAGGAAGGATTTCAGGCTGAGGGAATATCAACAGCACAGTTGGTAGCAGTGAGTTGGTAAGTCAACACCAGTGGGACAAGTACTTGTCTTTCTGAAGCCAAAGTCTTATTAGGTACACTTTTGGCTAATCAACTTTTTGGCTCTTTTTTAGCCAACTTTACTGGAAAGAGATGACAAAAAGAGAGATACCTGTGTACAGGCTGCTGCCAGGCAAACAGGAGAAAAGTTGAATGACATGCTGACAGCCAAGCACCCGTATGTTGTCCTCATGGACAGTGTGTTACTCCCCATCTATAAATAATGCAACAGAACTGTCTGCAAAGAATTAGCCCGTGGTTATTCTGTTACTCAGCGCACACAGGACTGAGATCAGGGCTTGTGAACCCGAGCAAGGTGGGAAGGGGAAGCACTGCCCAGCCACTGCCACGTCAGGACTAAAGGAGAGGTGGCAGGAGGATTTGGGCAAATTATGCTTCCAGCAGCTGGGAGCTTGGGCTGATAAACAGCATCAGAGCAGAGCAATGCTGAGCTGCAGGTCAAAGGGGCAGGCCAGCTACTAATTTATGATGCATGAGCTGTTATTGCCAAAGTATCACATTGTTCAGCCTGTCTATTTTTTCCCCCGTGGGAAGCCTGCCCATCCCAGCAGCACAGCTCCAGGTGCCGAGCAGCTCCGGGGCAGTGCTGGGACACGTCCACCCTGTCCCAGGCTGCTGCAGTGTTGTTTCATCACTCCACACTGCATCAAATCCAACAGCTCCTCGCCCCAAGGGACTGCTCCAAGGGGGTCTTTTCCTTTCAGTCTCCCCTCTCCTGCAGTTCCCCTTCCGCTCCTTGACATAAAGCCCCCAGACCCCTCCCTGCTCAGTGCTCTGCAGCCCCATGGAACCACTGCAATGCCACACTGAGCACATGACCCTGCTCGGGGACCAGAAGCAGCATAATCACATCAGTGCAGGCCTGAACCCAAATTAACTGGTTGTAAGGAGCTGCAGGGCTAATTGGCACCACACAGCACTGGTGTTCCTGTCCTGCTTCAGGGACTGGAGCCTGGCACAGCCAGTGCAAACACCAGTTTGCTCAGAGCTCCCTCCTGCTGCTCATCACTAAATGGAGCCACGCCAAGGGGCAGAGGTGCATCCGACAGACACCTCTGTAAGAAACAACACAAGATTCCCCTTCCACCCACCATCAGGAACAGCCCAGGATACACCCACAGGTCCAGCTGGTTCAGATAGGGTCTTTTCTCCTTCCCATGGTTCTCAATCTAGAAGCACAAGGTGGGTCTATGCAAACATGTAACCCCAACAGCAGCTCCAAGGTCCCACACTAAACCTGTGTCTGTACAGCTTGTACTCAGCCACATGGGCAGCACCATTTCAAAGTTTCACCAGTGTCTAGGAGGGCTTTAATAACCATTAAAGATGCCAATAAACATTTGAGCAACTTTAGTAACCTTCAGAGAAGCCAGTAGACATTTGAGCAACTTTCTGAACTGGAGCAATCCAAAGAACCCACCAGATTTCTCCTTCCCCTGTCACTCCTCACTCTGTAACTTCATGGTTCTTATTCACTCTCATCTCTTCTACAAGCCACTGGGTGATATGTGCTATCTGCCAAGGCACCACATTTTTGCTGCTACTGCAGATGTCACAGACATGGGGACCATTAGATTGGCAGAGGGACAGGAACAGCAGTTCCTGGCAAGGTTAAATCTCAAAGCAGTCCACAAAAATTCAGAAAACTCCCCAAAGATGCACACAAAGGAGAGGCCTTGGTGGCTCAGATATTGTGCTGCCCATTACTATATACCCACCCATACCAGAGCACTTAGAATTTGCTCACCAGGAGCACAGGGAATGTGGACACAGGCAGAAAAGGAGCAGTGACAGAGATGAAGAGGTCTGGCACAAAGCAAGGGTTGTGCAAGATGAGAGATAAACAGGTGAGGTGGGAATCTGACACATGAGAGAGGAAAGAGTGATACAGATGAAAGCTTTAGAGAAATGCTGCCTGCCAGGTGCTGGCACACACCAGCAGAAACCACATCAAAACTCATCAAGTGTTGACAAGAGGCTTTGTCAAGGAGTGCTGACCAGGGACAGCAGAGATATTTTTGTACAACATGCTGCCAGTTTGGAGAGGGAAGGCAGAAGCTCTTGTCAGAATGGGAGAAAACCTATTACCTTACACTCCTCCCTCTATGTATTTTGAAGTCTTGAAAACTTATCCTGATGGAAAAGGTCTGTGTTTTTCAGCAGTGAGTTACAGCTCCAGAGAACATCCAGTGCAGCTCTTGGGAAAGGTTCCCAGAGTGGAATTTCTGAAAGTTTACTAGTTACTTTGGCAAATTATTCACATAGGATGCTCTTGAAGGAAAAAGACACGAGTCCATCCATGTCTCTTGTTCCAGCCTCATCTGGCTGGAAGGAAGGGAAAGCATTAGCTCCAGTTTAGGAGGGGATGGGTTTTCACCAAGCTCTTTCATCCGCTCTACTCAGAAGGAGTCACAGGAGCCTTCCCCATCTCACACCTCACAGACTTGGAGGAAGCTGACCCAGCAGTGGCACAGCAGATTTGCTGTCAGACCAAGTGCATGAACAGTGTGCCAGCTTTAAATCCCAAAGCTCAGGCACCCCTGACACAACCAAGATCACCTGCATTTGGATCTGCTTCATCACAGTCTGAGCCATGACATCAGGAGATGAAGTAGATCAGATTTTACAACATTACTGCCTGTACCCTCTAGTAGTTCAAACACCAATCCCAGCTTTAATTTATTATAGGAATAAGGCTCTTCTGTTACTTCTGCTCCCCCTCACCTGGCTGCCACTGGTACAAGCATGAAACACAGTAAGATCTCTCATCAGGAATAACAAAACTTACAGCTTTTTCATGCTCATGCTCCTTTTTTATGCCTCCAGGACCTGCCAGGTTTCAGCACCTCCTCAAGCCACAGCCACTCCCTCCATAGCCCAACCCTCTGATTACAGCTGGAACAGGTACCTGCATCCCACCTCTCCTTGCAGCTGACAGGCATTAGTCCCTCAGGATCCCTGAGCTTAAACACACCAAATTGCATTAACAGACCCTAGGGGGATTTATTTTCCAGACTCATGTGAAAAATTTACAGAAAAAGCTTCTAAGGATGTGAGAGATACAGAAACACTCAGATTGATGACAAGATCTACAATCACAGGGAGCTGTGAAACAGGCAGCTTGGAACAGCAAGAGCCTGGCCACAACCAGCCCTCGCAGGGGAGAGTATGTTCTGTACAATTGAAAGATGATTATTATTTTTCTTCCTATTCATTTGTTCCTTTTCTTTCTAAAACCCTCCAGATAACACCAGGGGTGATGTATTAAGAGGTGCAGATGTCAAAGAATGCTCCCTGGTACATTTAACAGCTCCTTTATTCCTTCTGAAAAGGACCTGGGATCAGCAGTCCAGACTTGATATCCTCAAATGGTTTTTTAAAAGCAACATTTGCAGTCCAAGTACTTAACTCACTGTAATGCACCAAGTCTTAAAACATACATTTCTTTCTATAGTGACTTAAAGGCCAGAAAATCAGTGAAATAAAAGAAATACCTCAGACTCTGATCTCTCCTCCTGTATGAGCTTGTTTCAAGGATGTCAGAACTGTATTCACACAAAAGCTATATAGAAAGTCCAGGGATGAAATAGCTTCAGCATTAACTATGAAGTGGTGTCTCTTGCTTAAAGCTCTCTGTGCAGTGAATGACTAGAAAGTAGTGAATGTTATGCCAGTTTTTCAAAGAAGGTTTCAGTGGTGAGCTGAGGGACTACAGAGCAGTGAGGATGATGAATTAGGAGAAACTGGAATAAAGAAGAGAATGAACAGGCACTTGAACAACCATAGTGGGGAAAAGGCAGCTCAGGATTTCAAAAGAGAAGCTCTGCCTCAGGAAGAGATTGGAGCTCTCTGAAGGAGCCCAAGAATGTGTAGAAAGGGTGCAGTTTGCTTGGACTATCAGAAAGCAGTTGCCAAGGCCCTTCAACAAGTAATCGTCCATGCACCAAGAGCAGGAGTCATCATACAAATAAGTAATTGGTTAACAGATAAGAAACAAAGTGGGAATAAATAGTCAATTTTCAGAGAAGACAATCACCTGTGGTGTCCAGCCATCCAGTGCCTTCATAAATGAGCAGGGGAAAAAAGGAGCGAAGGGGGAAATTACAAAGTTTGCTGATAATGTGAAGTGATTCTGGGGAGTAATGATAAAGTTGGACTGAAAAATTAGATTTGTTTGCTTCTTGATCCCGGTATTATCTCAGCCTCCCCCCTAGGTCTGCACGGGCGGCGGCAGGGCACCAGCAGTAAATGCTCCTCTGTGCTTACAGAGCCCATGACGGCCTTTTGAAATGTAACTGAAGTGAGGTAATTAAATCAGCCGAGTGGATCCCTGCATTGTGTGCCCTGGGCTGGCTGTGGGGCTGCCGAGGCACAGACATGGCAAGAAGCAGCTCATGAGAAAGTCTAGCAGTGAGGTAAATGAGTTTGAAGGGGAAATGCTTGATACTGATGGCCAGAGGTAGCACAGGTAGCAAAGGCAAAGATCTGCTCTTCCCTTCTGCCCAAGTGAAGTGCTGTCAGCTCCCACTGCTTTCGGTGCACAGATTTCTATTTGCCACACTGCAAAGAGAAGGCTCTGCCAGATGCTGCACTGGCACAGAGTCCTGGACCAACATTCTCATTAGGTAAAGTCCCAAGGGGACAGGAGCTCAGACACAGCCAGCACAGGTCACCAAGAGCCTCTTTGCAAAAAGCTGTGGGATATATAATTGCAGTCATTACCTAACTGAGTCATGCACTGCTAATTCAGGCTGGCAAAAGTAGCTTCGAGCTACTAAGATCCTTGAATGTTTTGCTTGCAGTTAACACTGGAGGTGTTTAAAGGCTCACAGCAATGATGGGCTGTGCAAACAACCATCATCTCATGTAGTAGGTGCCCAACTTCTCCCATTTGTGTTGGACACAGATGACTTGCAAAGTGGTAACTGTTTAAAGGCACCCTGCCAGCCCCAGCCCCGTGAGCCGGTCTGTGCTCCTCACCTTCAGTGCCCTAGCTTGGAGAACCATATTATTTCAAAACAGCCTGCTAAAGACAGTGCTGGCCTTTTAGCCCTGCTAAAAATAGTGCTGGCAACATGGGAATAGCTATGGTGTGGGCTACCAAGGAATTGTGGGGATTTGATTAGCAGGGATGGGACAGGCTCCCCTCAGCCAGGTGCTCAGGCAGGGACCGTGACCAGTCTGAAGCTCTCAGAGCCCAGGAGGTGAGTGGGAAACCTGCCTGCAGCTCCAAACATACACTTCAGAGGCAATGTTCCCACCCTGTTCACACATGGAGCAGCCTCACAGTGAAGGCAGAGTGGCTTTGAGCACAGCTATGGTGTGTAAGCATGTGAAATGAAGCACAATCACGTGGCCAAAAACTGCATCCACATCCTCATGGGAATCCAGAGGTGACAGCTCAGGTGGAGACACAGAAGAAGAAAATTTCAAACTACTGCTGATTTCTGCAGTGAGTGGGTGTTTTTTTATCTTTTGGAGTGTGTTTTCATTGGTTCAGGTGTCTCTATATTTTGACACAGTCTGGAAAGCAGGGGATGCTGCTCCCTTTAGCTCTCCAATAAAACAGCCTTATCTTTGACACCCCTTCCAAAAAGTGAACCCACCTCCTCTTCAGCTGTATGCAGCATCCAAAGGCCATGGCACACTGCAAAGGCAGTTCCCAGCCCACTGGGAACAGTCTATTTCAAACATAAATATTTTACAAGACCTCCAAGGGCGCAGCACTGGTAAAATAAAAATGTGGTATTTTACACTGCAGCTTCACAGTGCCTTTTTTATGCAGCATCTTCATGGTGATTTTTTGTGTCTGCTGCCATAAGCTTTTCAGCTGCTGCTGGGAAATCAGCAGAGATAACAAAATGTTTAGTCAGTTTGATCCAGGCAAGATGCTGTGTCCACGTGCAGAGTTTAGGTGAGGTGAGGGTATTTTTGAAGAGTACTAAGTACTCCAGAAATAAGAGGGAGATGATCTCATCACTGTCACAGCAGTTCAGTGTGGTTGAGTGCAGGAAGGAAAATGGGTGGGAGCAGCACAGCTGGGCCAGGACAGACATTTCCCTTGGTGCAACCAGCAGCCTCGGCCACCACAGTGATGCAAACACATGATAAATTGAGTTACAGCAGACCAGTCAGTCTGACAGAGGCAGAAGGACATTGCTTGGGCTGCAAATGGGCAGTTTACCTCCCATCATGGGCTTCCCTGCACACCTCTCAGAGCATCCCCTTCTCTCACCAGTGATGGGGTGCAGCCCTCAGCAACCACAACCCCATCTCAGTCCCCACCGTGTGCTGTGTGTGCAGCCCTTTCCCATTGAGTGGGACACCACTCAGCTACAAAAAAGCTTCCATTAACCTAAGTGTTACTTAGGATCAAACCAAGCCAAAGCAAAGCATTTTGAGACAATCAAACATGTTTTCCAACCAGGCATCTGCTCAGTCTTCCTACTGCTTTAGGCCAGGGAATTAAGCCCCTTATTCTACATTTGAGCTATTTCCAGGAGGATTTCCCTCTGACACAAAATGCCAACGGCCACATCCTTTGGAAGCAGGGTTTATAATATGCAGGAGAGAGCAATGGTGGGAGGGGACAGTGGAGTGCTGAACCCAGGGACAAGGGAAATGAAAGAAGGGAAGAAACCACTGCCTGAGAGGAACAGGTGAAGTGCCACATCCACTGCTCATTTTACCCAACATCCTCCAGCCCATTCTTACATTAAAAAAAGCCAGTAGAGGAACAAACACCACACAACCATCTCCCCTGTGCCCTGCAGGGTCCATCACTGCTGCCCAGACCTTGTCCTGGTGACACAGGTTCCTGCAAAGAGGGACCGTCTCACTGGCACAGGTGACACATCTGCTCCCGTTTCCTCATCCAAGGAAACAACTCACGGAGGGCTTTATTTAAAAACTGGCACATGTTTTTGAGTCTGTTAACTACCACCTGTCATTTCTGGCAGTGCTTTTAGCTCAAAGTCTTTCTTTTTCAAGTACCCTGCACAGAGTTGTTCCCACCTGCCTCACCAGGGACCTCACAGCAGTGTGGGCACAGGGTACATGCACAGAGCTGAGGAGGTACATGTACAAATCCCTGAGGAGAGATACTTGGCTGCTGGATTTTGAGGAGAAGCTAGAGTTCATCTCACTCAGATCATCCAGCCAGTGGGTAACCCAGCCTGTCCTGCAGGCCTCTCAAACCACAGGTTTGTCCTCAGTGCCACCACTGCAACCATTACTGGATGGCAGGAACATCTCCATCTACTCGGCCTTGAGAAGAGAAGAATGAGAGGGGACCTCATCCATGTGTGTCAGCATCTGCAGGGAGGGGGCAGAGGATGGAGCAGGCTCTGCTTGGGGGACCCAGCAATGAAACAAGAGGAATGGGCAGGAACCAATGCCCAGGAAGTTCCACCTGGACATGAGGAAGAACTTTTTCCCTGTGCAGTGACCCAGCACTGAACAGATTGACCAGAGAGGGGGTGGAGACTCCCTCACTGGAGATATTCCAGAACTGTCTGGACACAATCCTGTGCCATGTGCTCTGTGATGTCCCTGCTTGAGCAGGGAGGTGGGACCAAATGCCCCACTGAGGTCCCTTCCAACCTCACTCATTCTGTGATTCCGTGTGAGTGCGATGGCCCTGCACACCACAGACTGAACCACTGGGACAAATGTCTTGGGCCAGGGGACAGGCAGCAGGTTCAGCTGGGGCTGCCCATAGCCTGGAGCACCCACACTGTACTCCCTATGCCAGACTGGGAATGGCTTACAGAGAGGAGCACAGCCTCTGCCCCTCCTTGGTGACCCCCAAAATTCTGCTCTGCTCTCACACTGCTGGGAGAGGCTGAATGCTTCTGGTCAAGAGATGCCCTGAAAGACTCAAGGGAAAACAGTGCAGAGCAGAAAGGGGCTAACATAGCATCATGAAGACCCTGGCTCAGAGTTTGGTGACACTGCCACAAGGGGGAAAAAAGCACTTTACTGTCTCCTTTACTGTGTTCTCGGCAAAGTGAAGACAGGCACTAGAAGTCAGCACTGAGCCATCACCAGTAAGAATGGAAGTTACTCATCAGAATAAGCAAGAAAATGTATTATGTGGGAGTATAATGTATTACAGAAAAGCAGCTTTTTAAAGGAGAATTTGAATTATCATTTGGTGCTTCAGAGAGGTGACCCACACCAGCACCAACTGTCACCATCCCCAGGTCCCTCCAGCTCTACTCCAACGTGTACAGGATGGCAAATGCCACCACAGAGTCCACAGTGGCATAAACTCTGTGCAATGACATTTGCTGCTCTTTACATGCTGCCAGACAACTTTTCCCACTTCATCTTGTGTCTCTTGTGAGAGTGTTTTGAAAGCTCCAGTAGAAATCTTCACTGCCAGGCAGAGGCAGCAAGAGCTGGGGATGTGTGCTGCCCTCTGTGCTGAGAAAACACAGATCAGCAGCAGGAGCTTTAGCTGGAAATGCTGGGATACTGATTTTTTTCCCTACAAGTCTTCTGGCCCCAGAACACTTCTGTAAATCTTCTAATTCCCAGCTATCAGGAATCAGGCTGAGAGATATGAAATAGTCTCCCAGGAGGGAAGAGGGCAGCTGGAAAGGAGGAGAGGGTGGCTGAGGACACTGAACCAAAGTGAAAAGCAGCAGAGTGGTCAACACCAGGCAGATTAGAGCATGGAGGTGCTGCACAGGGTATATGGGATAGAAAACAATGGCAAAGAAGCTTTTGCCTCTAGTCTAGCAACAGGTTTTCGTCTATGGAAGTTGTGTATTTCAGTTTTGCTGTACTCCCAACAGCTTTTCTAATGATGATTTGCAGGATTTCCAGGAAAGCACTGCTGTGACTTTATTTTGCTAATCTTTAATGCTTTTCAATAAAGAGAATTCAGTAACATCTGTCTGTGACCCCAACCCCATTACTCACAAAATACTGACAAAAAGATGATCAGGTTATAACTGACACAGAGGAAAATGTGACATAGTACCCAGGCCAAATCCTCCTTCGTGCCAAAGAGGTTCTCCCAAGAGGGAGAGGGTTCATTTGTGAGAAGGAAGCTCTTCTCACACTGGGAGGGAAGGGATGACCACTTCTGCCTCCCACAGCCTGCCTGCCTTCCCCTGAGTAATGACAGTCTCTGCAGCTCTTCCAGGAACTGAAAAGGAGGTCGGGAGGTCAGAGGATAAAGAAGCTCAAATAGCACATCTCAGACGTTGCTAATAAAAATGTAAATAGGCCTTTGCAGACCAAGGGGGTAACTGTGTTCACAAAATCACGGAGGATCTGGCAAGATGGTTTGATTTAAAAGTTTTAATGAGGCACCTGTGCAAATGACATCTTGGCTGCACTCTATTAGTGCAAAAGGCTGCCAGCAAAGTCACCACCTTATGTGAATTAGCAGCACCCAGCTATAAACACTGCCAAAAGAGCTTTAGCCCTGCTCAAACCTCTCCAAAAAGCACCTGAGGCTAAGAGAGGCTTACAGCAGCACAGGCCACCACAGGCAGGATCCACTCTGCCACCACAGACAACAGCACCTGGCTGGGGGAATGACTGTGACAAATCCATAAGCAGACATATTACTCACTGATGGGAGATATAAAACCACTCACAGCTAATCATGATTTTCTACACTTGTACGAAGCACAGGCTCATTAGCAAAGGTTTCCAGCATCCTTATCTCTGGCCTCTGCAGCTTTCTGTACCCAAAAAAACACAGGGTTTTACCTGTAAATCCCCAGGAGTCAGAGCATGAGTCCTCTGCCCTTTCCCACCCAAACTCCCGGGCAGCAGTGGGGAACAGCTGGGTTGCTTCCCCTGCCCTGGACAGTGACATTAGTAGGACCAGAAACATCATAGACGTAGCTGACAACCTGAGACAGACCCTCTCCATGCCCTTTCAGCACCACCCCTTGAATTGTCCATGCAATTCCCACTGGCAGGGGGAAAGCAGAGCAGCTCTAAATCCTGGATTTGTGTAAGGGATCCTGGATGAAGGAAAACAAACTGGAGATTTCAGCCCCCAGAGTCTCTCTTTCACACAAAGCAGCCAAGAGCAAAGCCATACCGACTCCAGAAGGACAACTGAAGTCTCATATTGCAAAAGAAAAAAACCGAAAAACAGGAAGAAAGGAGACCAAAATGCCAAAAAACCTCAGTGAAGTCTCCAAATGCATTGGCCGCGTGTGGTGGCTCTTTCACCGCTGGGGACAGACAGCAGGAAGAGTGAAGAAAGCAACTGGGGACCAGCTGGGAATTCGGATATCACATCTGCATGTGTCCAGGACCGTGAGTGCTGGAACAGAGGGATTTAAATTCAACTTTCCTAGGAACAAGAGGCAACCAACAAGAGACTGCCATGTCCTGCACGGTGAGTCACAGCACCTCACCAGTGCTCTTCCTCAGGAGCTGCTGCCATTTGGGTGTGTTCCTGGCTGCCAGCACGGCTCTGGGAGAACCCGAGCTCACCACGATGCTGCAAATGTTTGGTCCTCTCTGGTCTGATCCCAGGTTCAGAGCAGCTTCTCATAATCTCATTTGAATTTCTGTGTGACCACGGTACCATGTGCATGGATGCTATACCATGACTACTTGTGGGTATTAAAGGGGCCCGGGTATGGAAGTGAGTAAACCAAGACAGGCAGATGGGAATCACATCTTCTCCTGAGCCTGTACATGTTTCTAGACCTGATCCAGACCAGGAATGCAGACACATTCATGAGATTTTCTTCCTTTTATCAATTTTGGCTGCGTTTGTACGTGCTTTTCCCTACACAGAGGGAGCAGCATTTATTAGATTTTTTTGAAATGTAATACCTAGACAAACTTATACATCCAGCTCAGAGTAGAAGGGAGCCCATGGCTGCTGGCAAACCTGGACTCAAAACTGCCCCAGCAAAGGTGGAACATGCCAAAGGGCCCTGCACAGACCTGGGAAGGCAGCAGACTGGTGGGGTGCACAGCTGGCAGCACACACAGCTCCGTTCAAGATACACAAGAAATTTTACAGTTTCCCTGAGGTTTGAATCAGTTACCAAACACAATCAAATTCACATAGCACTGGCATAAATCCTCACATCAAAAGGGAAAAGGGGTCTCTTTTGCCCTGTATTTAATAGAATAATTATGGTTATTGCATTTGCAGTAACTTCAGAAGGCCCCTATGCAGAACTCGAGCCCTGTAGCAGTGGATGTTGTTTGAATGATTAAACAGACCTGTTTCATATCTCAGAGGGCTCCTATCTTCATCCAATATTGACTGTGCTGTTCCTAGTCCTGTTACAGACCCTGGTAGAGGCTGCCACTCCTGTCTGTAGCTCTAATATCATCAGACAAACGTGGAAAAACCTGAAACTCAGAGCACAGGGAGATGAGTGAGCACAACTCTCTGTTTTACAGATGAGGAAAATAAGGGGAACAGAAGCAGCAAAACTACAACCACCAACAACCCTCTGAGCCAGGGCTGTGAACCTGACACTGTCCACACTGCTCCAGACACCTCCTCTAATGACTCCAGCAGGACACAGACTATACAGGAGTCCAGCTTCCCCCAACGGGAGTCTCGTGAGCACCGAGATTTCCTGATAAATCAAATCACTAGTTTAATGTTTTTCAAAAGGTTTTAATGCCACAAAAGGAAGTATCAGTTTGGGATCAACTAGTCCAGAAAACTGATGGATTGAGCAGAAGCCTTCCCCCATCCCACTACTCCTTCCTTTCCCTGGGGTGAGTCAACACCAACCCAAATGGCACTTTAGTGACAGAGGAGTGACAGGAGTGTGGCAGTTCCAGTGTGAGTGCCTGGAGAGAGCCCTGCACACACCTACCACGTGCTGGAGATGCTGAGCAGAGGCACCCACATCCCCAATCAGCATCACTGCACCCCCCCATGGCCTGTGCCCACGTGCCATTTGAGCCACGTGCAGGCAGTAGCAAAGGGATTCAAGGACCAGCACCAGGTTGTCCCTGCTCTGCCACATCAGTGACCCTCCCAGTGGGAGCAAATAAAGCACTTTGCCAATGGCTTTGCTCTTGGTGCTTACCCAGGGACTGCTCCTGCTCTCTGGAGTCACACTGACAGTGGGAAGCTCAGACCTGCTCACAAAGCAGCCCAATAATCAGCTCCCATCTCATGCTTTTCCAAAGATTTCTAGGGGCCAAGCACAAAATTAAGATTTAGAGCAAATCTTCAGAGCAAAACACATGTATTTGAGGGTGTTTGGCCTGGGGTTTCCTCAGCCAGCCCTTGTTAGAGCTGCTAACATAAAATCCATTTTCATTGCAAAATCAAGCCTCCACATGAGGATTTGCTCCTATGCCAACCCCTCACCCCACTCAAAAGCCTGTTACTGAGCAGGGCCCTGCTTTGCCCCCCAGCTGCCCCTCCATGGAGACAGCCACAGCTAGAGCTCACCACGCTGTCCAGCTGCTACCACAGCCACCCTGAGCAGCTGTGTAAGAGTTTGAGAACATGGAAGAAATCATACAAGTATCCAGGGAAAAAGTTAGAGGAGCAAACAGCTCTTAGTAACAGCAGTGCAGGATGGATGTGCCAGGGCCAGCTGGTGTGCCAGGTGCTGTTGCCTCCCAGGAGCCCCATGCTGGGAAGCACCACTAATCCAGTGGGTGCCAGTGCAAACCAGTGAAGCAAGCAAGGGGCCTGACAGGCATCTCCCACACACCTGTGTGCAACAGGAGACTTCTGGGAGAGGTTGGTGCTCCTTGCTTCCCACTGGCATAAATCAGGGCAGTTCCCTGCAGTCCACAGAGGTAAAGCAGGGAACTGAGAGGAAGAACAATCCCATCATATGCAAGCAATCAGCACAACGTTCAGCTGCTCGCAAAATAATCCAGAGTTGAGCTTCAGCACTTCCCAGCACCAGCCCCTTCCTCACACTGTGTTGTTTTGAGGTGCTGGGTTGATCTCGCTCTGTCTTTACCCTCCTTGAGCATCCCTGGGGAAGGGCAACCATCCAAACCCCAAACAAGCCAGGTAACATCTCGTTACTGCCAGCCTGACATATCTCAGATGCTGCCATGCACGATACCACCACGCAGATTCGTCTGCTAATACGCCATCCAACCCAAATAAACTTTGGCTTCACTTTGGAACTGATCTCCAAATCAAGGAGCTGTGCCGTTTCCCTGGGCAGCCGACCCTCCCGCAGGAATTTAACCCTCCCAGACTCGATGGTTTTGCCCAGGCAGCGTTGGAAATTTGCGCTTTCCGGAGCGATGTAAGGAGGAGTGGGATGGCTTTTCGTGTCACCGGTCCCGGGGTGAAACAACCTGCACGTCTCTCCCCCCCCAGCTGGCTCCCAGCCAGGCACGGGGGAACCGGCTGAACAAGCCCCGGCTCTCAAAATGCTGCTGCTTTAAACAGGCTCTCCACTGGCTGCAGCCAAAGCTACGCTATGCCGAACGTCACCGAGGAACAGAAATAGCCGGCACGAGTGGAGGGAGGGGAATGTGAGTATTAAGAGCGCACAGATTTCAAACATACTTGGCTGGGCAGCACACGCTCCCTTCCTGCCGCTGCCTCTCCAGCTGCGACGGAGCGCCGGGATCTCTCGCTGTGTGCCCAGGAAGAAGGATTCTCTTCTTTCTTTTTTCCCTTTTTCTTTCCTGAAGTTTCAGCTTTGATACTACTAGATTGATTTTTATTTTTTTTTCCTCGTAGGAAACTTCATCTGCTGGACTTAAAAGCAAGGTTTGAGCAGGAGGAATTAATTTCTGTTTACAGCTGTAAATGTGCATGGTACTCCTGTGTGGTGATATTGTAGAGGGAAAGGCTGGGAAAATTTCTTAGACCATAAGATGCTTGAATGGCTGCTTGGAATAACAAGCTCTCTATTGTGTGTGCATGTGTGTGAGCGTGTGTGTTTATGTACGAGTGCAGCAATGGCAGCAACTATGAAACAATGCAAGGTTTCCCCATTTGGCTGAATGTTCCTCCTCTAAGAGTGAGGACTTGCCTAGCTGTGGGCTCTGTGTGGAGAGGGGTGAAGGTCTGAATTGCATTAGCGCTGTAGGAATTTTATGAATGAAGCAAAAGGCAGGTTCAGCGGGAGAGGAGCAGAGCAGGGAGATGCAGGGGGCTCAGCTCTCTCCAGCAGGAGCTGTCACAGCAAGGAACTGCACAGACAGGCACCAGCATGGCACAAATGTGCTGCAAGTGCCCAGAACTCAGCAAGCAGACAGCACCTGAGCCATGGAAACATGCTCCTGAAAACGAGCTGTCACCAACACAGAGCCCATAGCTGCGCCTGTGACCAGCTCCAGGCTCAGCTGGAGCATCCCATGCAGAGCCATTTGTTTCTGACCGAGTGTGCTGGTGATCCTGTGGCAGAGGAGCAGGCAGAGCTCCTGGAGCATCCATGTCTCCATGCATGAGGCTTTTGCTGCCAGCACAGCTCGTACATGAACACTGATAAAGTGAATGAGTTGCTGCATGGACAGACTGGCTACACATCCCCAGCACCAAGCAGGAGGGGAGTGCACAGCACAGCAGGGGAGGGACGAGGCAGATTTGGGTTTGCAAGGTCCAAGAAAGCTGAGATGCTGGTGAAGCTGCTGGGGACCAGCCCAGAAGAGCCCTGTCCTGAAGGAGCACTGACCACTGCAGAACCACTCTTCATCTCTCCCCCTTGGATGTCTGTACTCAAGGGTCTGGAGTGGGAGATGGGCTCTGTGTATTTCTCCTTTTTTTGCAGCTCTATTCCAATTGTTAAGTGAGGAAAAACCTCCATCTGTACTGGGTTGTCCTTTTTTATACAGTTTTTGCATGACATCTCCATAGCTCCCATCATCCTCAGCAGGTGGTAACAGGGAGAAGGTGAGAGCAAGTCAAAGAGGATGAAAATTGTCCATCCTCAAGTGCCACAGAGGTCACTGTCAGGGTGACACAAGGGCAGCAGAGGAGGGCCTGGAACTGTCATCCTCCTGCCAAGGAGCTACTGAGGGGAAAGGCAAAGGAGTCAGAGCTGGTGTAGAGACAAAGGGACACAAAACTTACTGGGAAAAGCTGCAAATTCCCAGGATAAAAAGCAACCCAACCTGCCGAGTGGAATGAGGCAGAGGGAAGTCTTTGTATGTGGAGCCCTAGAGGGACAAGGCAGTCCAGCACTCCCTCCTCAGCATTTTCTATAAAAAAGAGACAATCTGAGCACCGTGCAAACACACTTGTGTGTCCAGTGATGCTTAGGATGGCACAAGCTTTTGGTATGCCTTAAAATCTGGGCATTGTAGCTACTTCAGCATTTCTTTCAGGTAGGTTTGATGTCCCTTTGCCTACACCCAGAGCAGTATGAATCCAAAGCAACACCGTCATGATTTGTACAGTGTTGAGCTTGATCTCACCAAGAGCTCCACGTACAAAGAGCAGCTGCCTGCCTAGCACAGTGCAGAGCAATCTCACACCTCCCTGCTCAAGGCTGTTTAGGCAGGTTCACAGACAGGTCTCTCTGAAATAGATCTGTGATAGAGAGCACGAAAAACCCTGTGTTTACAGCCATATAAAACCCACAGTGAAACCTACACCTTGCTTTATAGATAGAAAGTGCCTTTCTCTCCATCACTCAAATACCATTTGAAGCTGCAGGTCAGGACAGAGGAGGAGCTTCTCATTCAAGGGAAGTTGCTCTCTGAAAACACTTGCAGGAATGCTGGACAGGGCTTTGAGTGCATCACTAACACAGAACAGACAATTGGACTGCAAGTGGTAAATCCAAAGTTTGTTTTCCCTTTTTTGGGGATCTTTCACTTCTTTAGAGTTAAAAAATGTAGCAAAGAGGCTTAAGCAATCATACTCTCTAAGTCATTGTTAGGAATTTAGGAGGAATTTTCCTCCCAGCTCCAAGCTGAATTTAAGGATTGCAGTAAGCAGTTCCAGTGATACACACAACCTCTGAGATGTCACACCTCACAGCTGGGCTCTTATAATGATAGAATAAGCCTTACACAAGTGGCCTCAGTGCCAAAGACAGGTACAGGCAGGCAGTGCAGATATGTACTCAGGGGACAGGTGACTTCTAAGGGATCATTTGTGTTGCTCTGGCAGATTTCTAATATATTGGTTTTGATGTCTTTCCTCTAAGGAGAATGCAGATTGTCCTGAGATGGCACCCCACTAAGAAATGGTTTACCATCTCCCAGCAGTCGCATTTCTTGGAACAAGAAGAACCCCTTCAGATCCCTGTGGCATGAGAAAAGCCTCTGGCTTTTAAACCCAAGGAGGATGTCTCTAACTGACGAGCTGGAGAGCCACTTTTCTGGCACCCCCTACATGGTGACAGACACAAGTGAGGACAGCCTGTTCAGAATCCGGTCCAACACCTCTGGCAATGCCACCAGGGATGGGATGTCAGCCACCGGTTCCATGGAGGACATGATTGCCATCTGCACCATCGGGACAATCCTCTCCCTCATGTGTGTGATTGGGGTGACAGGCAACGTCTACACCTTGCTGGTGATGTGCCATTACCTGCGATCTTCTGCTTCCATGTACATTTACATCATCAACCTCGCGCTGGCGGACCTGCTCTACCTCCTCACCATCCCCTTCATCGTCGGGACCTACTTCATTCAAAAATGGTACTTCGGGGACATTGGCTGTCGCATCCTGTTCAGTCTGGACTTCCTCACCATGCATGCCAGCATCTTCACCCTCACAGTCATGAGCACAGAGCGCTACTTTGCTGTGCTGAAGCCCCTGGACACGGTGAAGAGGTCCAAGAGTTACCGCAAGGCCATCGCTGTTGTGATCTGGCTGGTGTCACTGCTGCTCACCCTCCCGATGCTCATCATGATCCAGCTGGTGCAAAGGGACAACAAAAGCATCTGCCTGCCCACCTGGAGCAAGCTGTCCTACAAAGTCTATCTCACCATCCTTTTTGGTACCAGCATCGTGGGCCCAGGGGTGATCATTGGCTACCTTTACATCCGATTGGCTAAAATATACTGGGTGTCACAAACAGCCTCCTTCAAACAGACCAAGAGGCTGCCCAACCAGAAGGTGCTCTATTTAATCTTCACCATAGTGCTGGTGTTCTGGGCTTGCTTCTTGCCCTTCTGGATATGGCAGCTCCTCTTCCAGTATTATGAATCCTTCCCTTTATCTCCCAAGGTGATGAAGAACATTAATTACTTGACAACCTGCCTGACCTACAGCAACAGCTGCATCAACCCCTTCCTCTACACCCTGCTCACCAAAAACTACCGGGAGTACCTGAAGAACAGGCAGAGGTCCCTCAGCAGCAACAGTGGGTACTTCCAGAGGAGGAATCGGTTTCAGAGGATTTCAGGGAGATCCCTGTCCACGAGCAGCCAGCACTGCACAGAGACATATGTCCTTGCTCACGCCCCTTTGGGAAACAGCAGTGCCTGAAGGTAAAAATCTATCTCCAAGAACAATCAATATCGATTCCAATGTTGCTTTGATTTAAAGTGTACACTGTAAAGGTGAGGCCTTGGCAGACCCATGATGTGCACACATTTAGTCCAGAGGCTGTGCCGTGTGTCTGTTCTCATTTTCTCCAGTGCCACTGATTTGATGCCAGCAGCATTCAGCTGAACAGCTATCTAAATAGCCTTTCACTTTTTATCTTCATATTTTATAGTGTATGTCTCCTCAAGTAGCCATCAGTAATGAAAGCCTATAACAGGGCCATGATTTTTAATGGTATCAGCTGTCTCACAGCAATTGAAATTATGTTATCCTATGAATGGCTGTATTTTCCCCTTTTTTTTTCTCTCTAGCAGTGATGCTAAATTTGTAGTTGTATGAAGACTGAAAACAATGAAATAAAGAGAAAACAGCTGATGTTTGTGACATACAACCCAGTTTGCATTTGGGGTAGGACTTGGACAACGTGGATGAGGCATATCCAGGAGTGCTTGTCCTGGTTTTGGTCATACTCACATTTATTCTGCACTCCTGTGTATGCACTGGGGATTCTCCATTCACTAAGGTGCCTGCAGTGGAGTTACACTACAGTTCATGCTAGCAAGACAGGCTTTCCATGGCAGTGCCACAGTCAGGGAACACTCAGCATCCCATAATATGCTGACCCAAACACATGAGCACCAGTGTGAGGCAGCACCATCTGCCCCAGACAAGGATATCCGCCCTCTGACCTCCTCCAAGGAGGAGTTGAGAATCTCTGATGCTGTTATTCTCAGAGCATTCACTGACAAGTCACAACATCCAGCCTGAGGCACCAGACCTACATCACCAATCCAGGAGGAAAGGACAGAGGGAGAGGAGGGAGGGTGAGGAGATGTGATTTCCAGTGGGCAAAGCTGTGCCCACTGGAGTGCCTGATATTCTCAGTTATAGAAGCGCTGGTTCCCTGTGAATGAGACAACTTGTTTCCTTCACAGGAGATGATTTTGTTTTTCTGCTACAAAAAGCAAATGCAGTCCTGCCTACACCAAGAACACGTTGCCTGTCCTGGCCTTCACCGATGATGAAGCATCATTAGTATAAATATATCATTCGTGATGTCTGGCACGACTCCAGTGAGTCTAAAAGTACCTTCCCTGGGATGCTGCCAGTGTCCATACAGGAGTCCTGTGCTTGCATCAGCCCTGCTACCTCATTAGCAAGGATACAGTGCTGCAATGCCAACACAACTCTGACCAAGGCACAGAATTAGAAGCAAATTAATGCTCAGGAGTGAACTCAGAACTGCGGCGTGGTGCCATTTGGCAGGGAGCTCTGCTGAGACCGAAACTGGAGTTAGGCTTTAACCAGCTCTTCCCCTTCAAGGCATTTAAATGGCCACTGCTCACTGGGCCAGGGAAAGCTCTGTGTCCAGCCTCCCTGGGGAATACGCTTGGAAAAGTGACTGTTCTGTCATGTGTGAGCTCAAAGTTTGTTATGAATGGGGAAGATGCCACGTCACCAGAGAGGATTCTTGTGCAAGCAGCTTTGACACTGAGCTGCTGCAGAAACTGGAAGACTCTTGCTGTGTTCCCAACCTCCTCCATTCACACCATCCACAATGGTCCTGTGGGTAGGGCACCTTACCCACACCCTGCTTGTGTGCCAGCAAATCCTACTTCAGGATTAGCCCCTTCCTGATTTCAGAGGGGCAGAAATACCATTATATTTGACTATTTCCTACGCTGACAGTACTTGTTAGTTTTCAGACTAGTTTCAGACTTAGTTTCCCCAGGTTAGAGGCACATTAGTCAAATAAAGCATCTTTTACCCCACTGTAAGGAAGGGGGAGCCCATGGACTGAGGTGAAAACACTTGCTACAAAATCATAAAGGCTGGAAAAGACCTCTAAGATCGAGTCCAACTCTGCCACATCCACACATGTTTTGAACACTTCCAGGGATGGTGATTCCACCACTTCCTTGGGGAGCCTGTTCCAAAGTTTGACCATCCTTTCAGTGAAAATTTTCTTCCTATTATCTAATCTAAATTCTCAAACCTATTTTCCACTTCTATAGCCAGGTGTTTATCATGAGTAAAGTTTAGCCTCCTTTTTTTTTTTTACCTTTTTAATTAGCAATTTAAACTTCTCCTTGCTCAGGAAGAACCAGACAAGCTCAAGACAAGCTCAGGACGAGCAGTTTCCATGGCTGTGGATGAAAGCTACTGTGGGCTGTACTTTAGAAAGCGCAGTCCATCTTTTCTAAGATCAGACAGTCAAAATGAAAGGGTGGTTTGCAAATCTCAGCTGACTGAGATGTTACACACCAAAGCAGACACTGCAGAAGCTACTAAAGGCACAGGAGAAGATCTCAGTCTGACCCCTTCACCCTCAGCAGCTCTGCTCTGATTCACTTCTCCAAACCACCCCCAGCCAACCCATCTCACAGAAAATAGTTGCAGAACACCTGCCATGGCTCTGTCGGGGCAGGGAGCACCCTGAAGGCACCATGAGCAGTGTGCTGGGGGTGTGAGGCCATGCCAGAGGTCCCACCATGCCAGGGAGGGGAGCTGGGGCTCCCTGCTCTCCTGGGAGGACACACAGCCTCAGCTCTGGGCTGCACAGTCTTGTTTCTCATTTGAAGCTTGTGCTGTCTCTCAGCAAGGGCTTGCAGTGTGTTTGTCAAATCAGCACAACAAAGCCAAGAGAAAGGGCACCCACAAGTCAGGGCATGGCTGTGGGTGATGTTTCCATTAATACAGGGTCATCTTCAAACAGTGAGATGTTTCATTCAAGTCTTTCCATTTCCACCCCAGGCTGGAGTTGTTTTTTGCTCCTTCAAACACTCTCATGCATCATCGCTGAGCTCAGATAGCAATAAGGGAATACTACTCCAAGCCTGCAGGTAAAAGCAAGGCTCTGAGCACTTCCCAAGCAGCACGAGTCCCAGCTCTGCATCCCAAACTAACTTTATGGGGCATCAGCCACACTCAGATACCAAACATCAGAGAGCTGCTCTCTGCCTGAAACCAAACAACAAATGAACCACGAGAGCCTGCTGAATATAAAGGGGGGAACCAGAGCAGCCAGTGAGAGATGAAGAAGGAACTGCCTCCTCCAAGACATAGATTGTGTGTTCAATGATAGCTATAAAATTATTATGCCCTATTTATTCCTCCTCCTTGTAGAAACCCATCATCAGTCAAAGACCCAAGAGCAGACTTTTGCATAAATAAAATTTGAAATTGGTGTGAAAGGGAAGGGTGTGAACATGTGGCCATGTGCTTGCACACCTCAGACCTGCACCCTATTTCCTAGTTCTTTCTTCTCTGTGGGCTGAGACCAGGGGCTTTCTCATCATCCTGAAGCTTTAAGTCCCCTGTCTCCAGGGTATTTGGTGCCCCAGACTGGAATCACCAGCTGAACTGCAGGTAACAGAAGTTAAAACACCAATTTTTGGGCTAATTTAAGACAGAGAGCATTTACCAATGTCTCAATACTCAAAGAAAGTACAGCTGTAACTACACCAGGGTGTCCAAAAGAGGGGCAGGGCAAAGATTCTGGCCCCAGCAGTGCTCCTACCCGCTCAGAAAGGCCAGGTACCCACTCTGGTGGCTGAAACAGGCAGCAAACTACAGCTGGGGCCAGGCAATGTTTTCAGCTGGATATTGGCTTTGCCAGAAAAGGATGATGTCTATGTTTACCCAAACTATTTGCAAATCCACCCAGGAATTTAAGAATCCTTCTGGAAATTCTCTTATTTTTTCTTTTTCCAAATACTGAATTGCCTCATTTCAGCCTTTAGGAGGCAAAACAGCACAATTTGTCAAGTTTTACTCATCAGTTTGCTGACACTTAATTTTAAAAAGCCTTTTTCCATTTTGTTCAAACCACAGGACTCTTAAAAAAGTCCCGTGGTCCAAGTAGCACAGCAGAGAGCAGCTGATCACCACACTGTGCATCCTCTGTCCAGGACAGGGTGGGTACCCACACTGGGGAGTGGTGCAGCACCCACCCCTGCCCAATTCCCATGTGCCAGGTCACAGCAATCACAGCCACAGACCTTCCTCCTCTCCTGCTGATGGAGTCTGATTTAAGCTGCTCAACAACCCCATGTCCAGTTTGAGCCCCCTCCTTGTTCCTGGTGGGTGCAGGGGCACAAGGGGAGGTGGCTTTGGGCCACCCCTTTCTCTTGTGTGGGTGTCCCACCTTGCTCCCTGTGAGACAATCAGTCCAGGAGCTCTTCAGCTGCCTCTAACCAGGCAGAAAAACCTTGGCACGTGCTCCCAGAGAGGATCCAGGCAATAAATACATCCACATGCACAGTTTTGGTTCACTTACAGCTCCAGATGGGCAAGGCTGGCTGGGTGAGGAGATGGGATTTAAGGAACACTTTAGCTGGGCAGAAAGAGCAAAACTGGTTTATGCCAGCCCAGCCACTTCTGCTCTAAAAATTGAGACATTTTTCTCAGTTTATCACCTCTCCTACTGCTGAAGTACATCACAGACTGTCACAAGCTATGACCAAAGCTCCTTCACTTCACTTAGTGTGTGCTCCAAGCAGCTGTCAATCAAAAGTGCTACAGGTAGGAAAACTATGGGGTAAAAAGCCCATAAACCCAACACATGTGTGACTCCCACAAGACTCCTCAAGCAGCTTTAGTGCCAAACTGCAGCTGCTGGCTAAATGCTGTAAACATTTCAAGAGAAAGTTTAGCTCAATTTTACTCTGCTTTCTAGGAACAAACACCCCATCAACATCCTTAGAGATGAGGGAATCCACCAGTCAAAATGTCAGTGTTCTGTTTGCACACTGAAGTCTTGCAACTAATTCTAGTCTTCCCAAATGTTTATCACCTGTAAAGCCATCTGTCTGCCGGGAAAGCACATGTTTTTGCCAAAAGAGAAAGTACAAATATCATAAATTTAGTTTCAAAGATCAAACCACTCAAGCGTGCATAATTTAAACTGTTATTAGGTTTAATTACATGTCAAGTAGCTGCTGTTACTAGTTTAAAGCTGTCTACAAAGATGGTAATATAGCACAATAAGAGCAAATATAAGACAAAAATCAGTGAAATAACCTGCCTCAATGATAGAGTGAAATATCCACTGGCACAGGACCAGACAGGACAGGATTTACCACAGCAGCTCTGACTGTTACTACTGTCCCTGGCCAATTCTGGCATCACCCATTTCACAAACATCCTGGAACTTCCATAGCAGAGTTAATTCTTTGGCACCAACTGCAGTTCCAGCCACAAAACAACCAAGACCTGTTTGTTTGCCAAAGGCAGCACAAGGGGTGCTCCCACCGATGGACAGGTCCTCAAAATAAATTAATCCTTGTGGAAAACAAAGGCAAATGCCAGGAGTGAAGTGTGGTAAGGTAATTCTTTGAGCCCTATGGATGTGAGGATCAAGTATCACGACAGAGATTTCTAATTCTTAATCACTATGCCTCAAAAAGAAAACAAAATTTAAAAAGGAGGGAGATTTCATCCATAGCCTGGTGGCAACAGGTACCCACATGCTTTGGGAACCAATCTAGCAACCCTCCATCCAAGGTTTTCTTTTCCATATTGAATTTGGTGCACGAATCTGAGCACATTGGGCAGAAAAAGTGTACTTTGGCTTTTTCTGTGTTTGTGTTTATTTGAAACACTACAGGAAACGCAGGCAGCCAACCTCCTGCTGATTACTTGTTTAGTTTATGGCTTACTGCTCAAAGGAGAGTGTAACATAATTAGTTCATTAACTGCAAGCATTCTACAAACAGAATTGCTGCATGCAAAATGTTCGTGTGGGTCGGTGAGTCGCCAGTTTTCTCTGATATCCTCAGAGGAAAATTTCCGTTCTATATCCAGAACAGGGACTGGAGAGAGCTCAGCTCTGAGGTACAACCATGGCAGGAAAGCACAGGGTGCCATCAGCCCTGCAGGAGCTGACCCAGCTGCCCTCCCAGGACCCCTTCTCTGGGGGGCAGAGCTTCACCACTCCAGCCAGTCCACCTGGGAGATGCTGGACCCGACTTCAAAGGAGAGAATCATCTCCACTGAAGTCAAGGGAGGCAAAAATACTCTTGGAAACACTTGGCAAAACCTGGAGAGCAGTGAGGCAGGAGGAGAGCAGCAGGTGGTCCCACTTGGCCTTGGATGGAGTGTGCAGGTAGCACATGGAAAAGAAAGTCTGACTGTGAGGAATATGGGCCAAACCACACAGGGAGCCCAGGACTGACACGTTCAGGCTGAGATTTCTGGAAGAGATGCATGTCTAATTTTCCACAAAGTCTGCCTAGCCTATGTTTTCAACTGAGGTTATGAATTTCTTATTTCATGCAAACTGAGCTTACCAAGGAAAACTATAAGGTCAAGTCTTTAAACAATAAAAATAATTCATTTCCACTGGAGTCAATGCAGTCGTACCAATTTATACTAAAAAACCACCCCAAACTCAAAGCCAGAACACCCCAAACATTTCTGACCTTTGACTCCAGAAAACATGCATTTCAGCACATTAATAACAGTCAAGGTATCAGATGATCTCATGAATTATGAAGTATTCCATTTTCTAGGACCTGGAGTATTCAAACACGAGATCTACTCCATCATGCTAGAAACAGTACAAAACAAGGGGACATGAGGTGGAATTTCCAAAGCTTTCCAAGTCCTTGGAGTATCAGAAAATGGTTCATTTCCTCTCTTTATGGGCAGCCTGTGCTGAACCTTCCTGTGCTGTTCCACCCTCTCCTCCAAGGCTGGGTTTCAGTACAGCAGCTTTGGCCATCTGGCTTAATTAGAACATCACTGTGTCCCCAGCTTCTTTTTGATGGACCAAAAATAGTAAAAGCAGCTTCCCTTTTGGCATCAATCAGTGCTAACTGGTGGGTTGATTACAATTTACTTTAGCTAATTAAAGAAGAAAACATCTTTGTAAGCTGCTGGGGCTTGACTTGCTTTCTGCTGTCTAAAAGTTATTCCTCAGTTTGAAACCTGTCTGAAACAGAATAAACCTAATGCTGCCCCACTTCTGCACTGCAGCAAGGCAGGAGCTTTAATTTATGCTATCCTTGATTAATGGATGGAGCTGAAACTTCTCTAAAAGAAAGCAACAGGCACCAAAGCACCCAGCAGCAGGACCAGCCATGGGATTTTGGACACTCAGTGTTCATACAGACAGCACTGAAGTTGTTCTTTACAGTTGCCTTTGCCCAGGGAGGTTGGGCATGTCTGTGCCCAGCTGGGAGAGGACTCCATCCCATCCATGCAGCTGCCACCCTCAGACTCCTTTGTCCAGGTTATAGGAAAAATTGACAGTAATGCACAAAGCAGCTCTACACTCAACCTGAAAGCTTTCTCCCATTCCACAGGAACACCAGACTGGTAAAATCCCTGACTGAAGAGAGAAACCCACAGGCTTTCAACCTCAGGTTTGCAGTGCTTACAAGTTTTAAGAGTCACAGACACTTTAAACATTTGCTTGGAGGAAGAAACCTCCTCAGAGGTGGGGAAAAGCAAAAGCCCACCCTACATCCCCACACCTGAAGAACAAAACACCCTTCCCAGGAACAGGAGATGGTCACTGTGCCCTCCCCACAGCAGGAAATCCACATGTCCCCATGGAATGGAGGGGAGCAGTGGGGATGTGCTGAAGGCACGTGGCTGAAGTTGAAGAAAACTTAGTGGAACTGGCTCTAACACAGACTTCCATGTGAACCCAAGCCAGTCAGTTCATTTTGCTGTGTTTGAGATTCTCATCACTAACTTGCCTTTTCTTTCCCCCAACTTTGTCCCTCCTCCCTGTTTAGGACACAAACTCCCCAGGACACCGAGTACCTCTTGCAAAGCCTGTGCAGATGTTCGGTACAGTGACCAATGACTCCAAAACAGCTGTGATACAAACAACAAATTTCAGCTGCTAATGGTAAAAGCACAGGTATTTACTACAGAGAGGCTTTAACCTTGTTCAAAGCTGGTGCTGTGGAGTCAGATATGCACACCTGGATAGCACCCACCATCCATGTTCCTGAGCAAGGAAGTGACAGGACACATCTTAGCAGGAGAAACCTCACTCTGTGCATGTTTACCACCTCTGTGAGATGGCTCTGCCCTGCCTCAGCCAGGTTATGCAGCTGCCTCCAGAGTCAGTGCAGCTAACATCCTTCCTTGGTTTTTTAGTTGTTTTTTTTTTTTACGGTAATAAAGCAGCCTTTCTGCCCTGCTGTGAAAAGAATGGATATCTCTGGATATGTGCTTATGGAAGAGCTGCACTGGCATATCTAGAGCTTCCCTGAATGGTCAGGTAAATCCATCACTGACATGTAAAAATGCTGCCCACATGGATTAGCTATCAGTCTGCAGGAAAACAGCCTCATGTCAGATGACCCCTGGATTAGTTAAATGCAGTTGTTTCTCCTGAGATAAGCAAGCCAAATTTGCAGCTTGGGGAGCTTGAGGTATCCACAGCACTACCCAGAGCTGCACTGACACCCACTGCAGCTGCCTACAGCCCATCTGAGCCAACAAGCTACACCTGAAAATTGCCTTTGAGGGGTTTAGAAACTGTAGAAACAACCTTTCACGAGGCTTCTCTGTACAAGCCTGAGAGCTTCTCTGTGTGTTACTTCCTGCTGTTGCTCAGCTAATGGCAGAATATCTGGGAACTTGAGGGCAGGCAAACCTCCTTGCATGCTTGGGAAACAGAGCAATGAGATGGTGTACATGGAGGAAAGGAGTTTTGCAGCTTTGGGTAACAGTTGGGGATGGAGAAGGGGTGTGGATATGTGCCTCCTGGGGATTAGCAAACTCCTCCAGAACAGCTCATATCTCAAATTGCTTAGCTCTGAACAGGGGAAACAGTGTGGCAGGGTGTCCCCTCTGGCTCTCCTGTGGGGAGGTGAGCTCCAGTGCCAGCTCTGGACCTTGAACAAGTACTGCTGCATTCCTGTCGATAAAGGAAAGCTCACAACATTTGTTTTCCTCACTGAAGTCCTCTGAGATCAATGCATGAAACAACACTACACTCTATACCTCTTGGATCTTCTCTTTATTTCTGAGCAAAGTAACTTCCCAGAAGAGAGAGGATCTGCCAGGTTGATTGGGAAAGGGAGCAAGAAACCTTGGGTACAAGCAGGGAGACCTGAGAGCTCTGCCCAAGGCCACGTGAGCCAAAATATCTACCTGGCAAGGTGCATGACAGCTTCATCCCCCACAGATTTAGCATCTCCTTGCTGTGGGACCTGGGTGAGCCTAAGGAAAGCCTGCCCTCCCAGGGGGTGAGCTGAAATGGGAACATTTCTCAGCGTGCTGCCGCTCCCAACAACACTGAGTTATCCTTGGCATGCCTCCCACAAGCTGAAGTGATGTTTATAAGGCTGCTCTTTTAAATGGAAGAGAAATATACCCAAGCTGAATTAAATGGCAGACATTTCTTTGGAGTGAAGTTTGGCAGGGGATGCGGAACAGGATTGTTCTGGCACCGTACAAGGCAGCTGCACTCTTGTGGAGGTTCCTCTGTCTACATTTTATTTATTTATGTACTTCTTGTGAATGTGTAGCTCTCATTCAGGGCTCTGCAGAGCTTGCATGGCATAGGGTGAAAGGGACTCATGATGCCTAGTGATGAGGGAACCCAAAATTGTGTATGGACAGCAGAGTAACCACGTAGGAGAGCAGATGCAGATCAGTATGTGGTCATGTCAGCATGAAAGTGTTTGAAAGAACAACTGGGCAGTCCTTTTGTGCAGGACAGAGGTAGATGAGTGGGGTGTTCAAGGCTGTGCACATGAGCAAAAGCACCACATTCTTCCTAACCTGCTTTGTTAACATTCCTGACGGATCAGCTGCAAAGATAACAGAGTTGTCTTTCAGTCCTGGAAAGAACAAGTGTATTCTTTGGGTAAAGGGTCATGGGAGACAATCAAGAGCCACCAGCACTGACTTCCATCCAAGGAATTTTCCAAGACTTTCCCAGAGATCTGTATCCCATCTGCTTAGCATCATCCCCACAGTCTCTAAGCACCTCCTGTGCCAAGCCTGGGGAACACAAGAGCCTGGTAATAACAGCACTTAAAAGCCCCACAGGGAGGAACAATTTGCCCTTCACCATTCCTGTAACAGAAAGCTGCATTGGGCTACAGTGAATTTCTGTGTTCTCTGAGCCCACTTCATTGGAAAAACCTCAACAGCAGCAGCGTGTCGGGAGCACTGGTACAACTGGCAAACCCAGCTCAAGGCACAGCACAGAGCAAGCAGGGGACAAGGGCCTGGCTTTGCACTCATCAGGTGGGGGAAGCAGCACTTGCAAGCACTTTACTACATCTATAATGCACAAATGGACGCAAAGACTGCCCAGATCCAACGTGGCCCAGCAGCCCAGTCTCTTGAACAGCCAAGCCAGAGACCCCATCCCAGCTTCAAGCAGGTGACCTCAGTGTCCATGCCCTCCTACACCTGTAGCTGCACCACATGCCTCTCCTCTATCCTGGGAGGGATTTGCCTCTCAGTAGGGTCTAGACCTAATGGGGACTCCACACACACAGCATCACACCAGGGCCACAGCATCAACATGTCTCATCCTTCTATTTGATCCATAATTTCGTGGGTACCACAGGGGCTACAGAAAGTGTGGCAGGTCCTGCAGACCAGTATTGCAGGAGCTCACACCCCCTCTGTAACTAGCAGGGCCTGAGTGCTATTAGTCACTACCTGACAGCAACTGAAAATTAGTGTAATTGGCAGTGTAAGGTATGTGGTTATCCCACAGGAAATTGTACCTTCCTGGACTAAGCCACAATCAAAGAGCTTCATGTAACTCTGCAGCTCAATGCACTGAGGCCCTACAGAAAACCATTATTTGAAGCACTATAAATATGGGACCAGGTCAAAGGCCCCTGCAGCTGGGGAAGAGCACCCTGCTGACCTTCACTGCTCCTGTAGGACTGTGCTCTCCTGCTGCCTCGAGCCCTTGCCCACGATCTGCAGCACAGGGATCCATCTCTCAGAGCCCCAGCTCACTGGGTGAAATGAATGCTGTCCATTCTGACGAGATACAGCAAGGAAAACAGGGGACAGCACACAGAGGGAACAAATCTTTTTTTCCCCTTTGTTTTATCTCTTGACTACTAACATTTTCTGTTACAATCCCTGTGGCATTCGATACATTAGAAATTAAAGAAGATACCATAGAGAAACAGCAGGTGTGCATGGGTGTGAAAGCTTTCAAATAAGCACTTTAAAATCAATTATTAGAGAACAATGTTTTATCTGATGCTACTTAGATAATGGCACATTAACAGCTGCCAGGACTGACAGTGCCTCTTCTGCTCAAACAGGCACAACAGAAATATGTGCTTTATCTCATAGCCATGCTGGGTGCAAAATGCATTTCTCTGAGGATTTTCATTCACCCTCAAAGCACTTTGAAAATGCAGAGATCTCTTTGTCCCATTACACACCCAGCTCCTCCCTCAGCACTGCAGTTTGGGCAAAAATGCTGGGTACATCCTCAAAAGCTCCTTTTTTTGCAGTCTCACACACATTCACTTATCTGCCTAATTACCAGCCCCTTGCTCTTCTCATCAAACCAAAGTATTTACCTGCACAGGGTTGCCTCAAAAGATAGCAGACCTACCACGTGTTTAAGACATGGAAGCACATTCCTAGTCTGAAAAATCTTACTGTAGCAATTCAAAAAATGCCATAAATCAACCTCTAATTTTACAACCTATTAAATAACTCCAAGCTTTTTCAGCAGGGCCCACAGAAAAAGGAAGAGGATTGGTTTCCACTTCCTTGGGCAGCTGCATTTACATGAAGAGTGGCCTTCAAAACTGTCACCAACCAGTCAAGCCCCTGTTAGCACTTTGAGGACACGCTCAACCTTCCCACGGAGCCAGGGCTGTTGCATCAGGCTCAGATACCCACCAGCAGCACTGGGCTAGACACATGGGGAATTGAGTCCTCTCTGCTGTCAGCAGAACCAGCTGGCTCCAGGACACTGGGGTGGGGAAAGCATCCAGATCCTGCCTTTTTTGAGGGCTGAGTAACAAATTACCATTTCAGGGCATGGTGTCAAGAGACGCTTTGGCTGTTGGTGCTACGACAGCATTGACAGCAGATTAAGTAGGCAGATGTTTAGAAATCAAGACCATATACATCAGGCAAGAAAGGAATCTGCATCCTTCCCTAGAGGAATGGATATTATCATCACTAATTGTTTAGCTAGGAGTCATCCTGGAACGTCACGTTTCATGGAAACATTACCTTGGCATGCAACACAGGCCTTTTCAGAAGAGCTTGGTAGCGTAAACTTTCTCACAAATGGACACTTTTCTGCCTTATGAAGTCACCAGGGTTTTTAATTTCTCTACCCAAGACAGAGCACGGACTGAAATCCCTGTGGAGTGTGAGGAGGAGGGCTTGGCCCAGCAGTGAAACCCAAACTCACACAGCGCCCACTCCGGAGAGGGCTCTTGGTTTCATCTCCCACAAGCAGCAAAATTTATTCCAGGTTTCTGTTTTCTTTCTTTCTTTTTTTTTTCTTTTCTTCTAAATGATCCTAAGTCTCCAAAGGGACTCTGCATTTCTGTTCCAATCAGCAGCAACAGTAGTGGCTTTTGGGCTGTGAAAAGCAGAGTGAAAAAGCAGACAGTGGTGGGAGAGACAACACACAGACATCCCAGTGCCAGCACTGATGTCACGCTGAATAGACATTTCAAAGAATTAAGTGTCTCAGTATCATTTGCTCCCAGAAGCAGCAGCTATCCAAAGAACTCCAGCATGATTTGCACTCAGGAATTCTGATCTCTGTGTGCCCAAGTGGAACAAACTCCCGTTTGTATCTCACGTTGCAGGGACAGGATGGTTAAAATCTCCTGGACTTTTGGTGCCCAGCTGCTTTATGGTGATTGAAAAATCATCCTTACTGGCTCAAATGTGAAAATCCCCTTCCTCAGGAGGTGACCTGAATCGAGGGGCAGGACTTCATGGGGTGACCCTGAATGGGCCCCCCCTGTGCCTCTACAGAGGGTCAGGTCTGCTCAGGCTCCTCCTTCCCCCCTCTGCAGGGACATGGTCTGCTGGCAGTGAGGTGCTGGCACATCTGAGCTCAGCAGCAAAGGGCAGGGACGTGCTACAGGCTCAGCAGAAAGGAAAAATACCAAAAGGCAGAATCAAGTGGCACTAGGAGATGCTGAGCCTACCTTACCTTCCATCTGTCGAACCCCACCCCAGCAGAAATAGGGATATACTGCAGAGAGCAGGGATGGAGCCAGGGCCATCGTGACATCTGTCTGAGCCCCCCAGCACCGTGCCCCAGCCCATGCAGTGGCCAGTGCAGCTGGGCAGGAGCTGTCTCAGCACAGAGAGCCCTGATGCCCCTGCTGTGGAAAGGGCTGGTTTCCAGCAGCAGGACCCTCAGCACACTGAGGAGCAGGGGTGCAAAGTGCTGCTCACACTGGGTGGGCACACAGGCACCACACTGCACTTGCACGAGCTGCTGCCAGCATTCCTGATGCCAGCAGGATGGCACACTGCAGAGCCTGGCATTGCTTTTCTCCACCATGAGAGCTTGTTTTAATTGATGAAGTGAGACCACTGACAGGGCTGGGAATGCTGGGAGAAAGCATCCTGCAGGATAAGAGCACTCCTACTCCTGCTATTCCACAGCTTTACTAGTGCATAATCCTTGTTATGCTCAGCAGGCAAAACTCAACCTGTGCTGACTGCAGGCGAAAGACATCTGAATCACATCCTGCAAATTAAACTTGGAACAAAGGGCTCTGTACCATTCTGCCTGTGACCTGGCCTGGGATATTCAGTAGGCACACAGCTCATACCAAGTATACTAAAAGCATGTGCCACTGATCTAGTGCCACAGGTTGGGAATAGGTAAATGGCTAAAATCATAATCTGAAAGGGAAGCAAGGAAAATCTTGTGGCCAAAGCCAAAATCGTGAATGAGTGTATCCTGGAGAAACCTTTGTCAGGAAGACCAGGATCCCTATTCTGTGGCTGCCCCAGGCAAACCCAGTCATCTGGGCATCCTAAAGTAACTCCCTCTTTGCCTCACTTCATGTATGCAAAGGACTTAGAAAGCACACACTGCTTAACATGAACAAGAGCAGATAAAGAATGAGCTGAGACACCCACAGATCCAGCCTGAAGCATCAGATGGGAGGAGGAAAGGTGCCATTGCCCAACATGGCTGTGCCAGTGCTTCCAACAGCACAGCCATCATAAACACCTCATACCAGCTTTAAATAAAAGAGACAGACACCCCCCCCCCACAAGCTACAGTACATAAATACAACCAGTAGCATCCATATCCTTTTATCCAGTATTTATTAAAAATCAGCTTTTCCTTTGCTAGTCCCAGTTGAAACAGATCAAACAGTTGCACAGGAATGAGTAACTCTGGAAAAGATCAAAACATAAAGAGAAATCATCACTGGTGTTTCTCACTATAACCTCAGCTGGCTGTAGGATTCATTTTCCTTGGATAGATGAAATTGTACCTTATGCTGAAGCACTAAAGCCACAGGCACACCTTTTCCTCTCATGATCTTCCTTAAATCAATTCATCCACACTGTGAAACAGAAGTCAACAAACTCATTAAACTACCAGCATAATGTATTTGCCCCACAACACTTTTTGCCCCTCAGTTAATGAGTGTGGGGAAAGAAAAAAGGACAAATATGGAAACAGTTTGCAGGCACCACTGTGGAGACAGCAATCACCTTCATGCTCTGGGCAACTGATGTATTAACAGTGTATTAGAAGTGACAAGTTCCAAGAATTCGTGCAATGGAGACCGTCCTCATTTGCCAGAATAAAACAGAGCAGGAAAGTATCTGTCATGATGCTATTAACTGGTTCCTGAACCCAATAAAATTGTTCATCCTGTGACATGGCTTTTTTGCATCCAGAAGAGATGTGTGGGCATCACAGCAGCGTTAAATAACTAATCAGAGAGTGCAAGGTGGCCACAGCCATGTGTCAGAGTGAAGCAAACACAATAATTTCTTTTGTCTATTTTCCTTCTTCTCCTTTCATGATTTATGAAAGGCCCAGCTATCATTTACTCATCTGGATGCATTTCAAGCAGGTATTTCTTCAGAGAATGCTCTGATTTTTGTTGCTCAGTTTGGGCTGGACACCAGTGTCAGATGGGATTTCTACAGGTCCCCAACTAGATGAAATGCCATCACAGACCTGGATTTCTGATGAAAATTTTCACACTCGCAAGTTGACACCTTTGCTCCCTACAAATCATCACTCACAGCAACTTTTCCCAAAGGCATTCCTGTCTGTACACACATTAGCTCAATTATTTAGGGATTTAACCACAAACAAGGTCACAAGAAACAGCAGAAGCAAATGCAACATTTAATTTGGCAAATATTTACCAAAAAACAGCACCTAGGCTCTGAGGCAGCCACCCCACAGAAATTATACTCCTTGCATCCATGTCTAATTTAGAAAGCCTGAATGAAAGGAAATCATCAATATTCTTTTGGGGAAACTAAATTTACCTTGAGTAAAATCTAGCTTATTGCAACCAGCCACCAAAAGCCCTGCCAAACTCCCAAACAGTGTGTCTTCAAGACAAATTTTGCCAGCTGTAGGCTACGGAAGTGCACGTTTTATAAATGTTGACCCATCAGTAAGTCCCTGGCAGCAGCTTGAAGGGAAAGTGTGGCAGGTTTTGAAAGGCACAGCTCTGAGGGAGCTCACAGATTTACTTGTGACAGATGACAGCGAGAAGCCTCTCAAAGGGTAGTCTGGGAAAATTGGTTTATATAATTATAGAGATTTATGTCTCTTACAGTTCCAGAAGGTTCACTGCTCTCCTGGAGCTCTCAGCACACCGGAGCCAACAGAGGAGAAACATAACATCATCTTTGGATGGAGACCGTGTGATCCATACCCACGAGGTAAATAAAGTGACCAGCTTCAATGTTTGGTTAGGATGGAACAAAGCAATCCCTCCCTTGGAGAAGGCAGAGGTGGCAGAAGAGCCTCACTACAGCAAATCACCCTGGTGAGCAGAAAAAGCCACCGGAGCTGGGAAGCTGTGACCGCATTTTGGGCAGACAGAAGCAGCTCGTTATCGAGGGCACCAAGTCTGCCAAGACTTCTCATTAACAGTGCACATTTATGTGGTTAGTGTGCAATGATTTTCATGGTTGGAATGTATTAAAGACTGTGCATTGAGGTCTCCTTCAGGGGTAGGGTGTTCAGAGTAAACGTCTACAGCTATAAACCACAGGAGTCCTTGCCACAGCCCTGAATTTCCCCAGTGTTGTATAACATTAAATTCATCACTTAAATAGCACCCTTACTGAGATTTCAATGAACCAAATACAGGAAAAATAAATGTCAAAGCCCATCTATGTTTTTTTGATGTACACAGAGGGCAAAAATAATGACTCCATAGAGATGTAAACCAAGGACTTTTAAAACCAGATCTGTCATTGCTCTATCAGGCTTACAACAGGACATTGTGAGCCACCAGCTCCCACAGTTTTCTATCAAGTCTCAGATGTAAAGTGATTATTTTAAACACTCTGAAATCCCTGGACCATTGGAAATCCTCATCTTATTTAAAAAAAATACATACTGTTCAGTTTTTAGCCCCTCAGTTTGCACAGATTAGCTCACAGATGTGACAAAGACGCCAAAGAGAACCCCAAGTCCATTCTCTCATGCCATTCTGTGATACCTAAGCCAGTCCCAAACAGAATTGTGGCTGAGCTCAAGGCTAATGCTCCTGCTCCCCAGCACCCATGGATTCACTCTCAGCCCATGGATTCACTGCCAGCCCTCAGCTCCTGACTTGGCACACTCATGCTGAGAAAGCCTCACACCAAACACAAGGGCAGGATAAAAGAAGAAGGTAGAAAATAAAGAACAAAGTAAAAAGGCTATTTGGAGTCTTCCTGATCCAGCATGTCCTCAGTCAGACAACAAATGCCTGGAGAGAGGACCACCATAAAGAACCCAAATCAGAACCGTGTGATGGGCGGCTCACAGGCTGCAAGGAATTTGAGAAGCTGGCTTTTGACTGCACTGACATGTGGAGTATAACATACAGGCACATAACTTTGATTGAATAACCCTTTGAATTTAATGCCTGAGCTCCAGGCCAGGGCAGCAGCCCCTTCCCAGGACAGGAAGGCTTGCTGTGCTGCAGCCCTTGCTCCACAAGGCAGGGGACTGGAAAGGCTTCACGTCAGCACACTGCTGAGGTTTTCTCTAACTGGAAACGTTCCTTCTGTTATTCTGAACAGTCTGTCCACACTTCACAGCATAAACTGCTTTAGAAATTACAGCCCTGGAATGTAAACCCAGGCCGGGCTGGCTGCTCACCCTGGCTGCTCCTCACAGCCTCTCTGCCAAGGGGTATCTGGTGTCAGCAATTGAAAGAGGGACAGAAGCGTAAAAAAGCAAACACCCTGCTCCAGCAGCCATCCAGGCTGCTAACCAGGACTGTTTGCTTTGTGCCACAAGAAAGGGGTGGACAGAACCCCCATTTTGGACTGTCGGCAGCCAAAACCAGCACACAGACAAAGCACATCCTCCAGCATTTCTCTGTAATGTACACTCCCTCCCCTCAGGTTTTCACTCCACATCTGGATTTTGCCCCAACACCATAGAACTGAGCCTCTTGAAATGGCTTCTCAATCTGCCAGCACTGAGGTGGAAAGCAAGCAAGGCTGTTTTGGGTGAGAAACACTCAGAACTGCCTCTCTGAGCGGGTTTGGGGAAGGGTCCCCAGGAGCCAAGAGCAGGGCAGTGTGTGGACCACGAGCATACCTGCCCCAGCCTCAGCAGCAGGAACAAGCAGGATACGTGTCAATGCATCCCAAACACAGCCAGTGCACGGGAGTGTAGCCAAGTGAAGCAGTCTGGTCCAAGGCCTGGCCTCCAGATGTTCCCAGATAAGATAAACAGCTTTGCACTGCGGCCATCAGATTTTCCCTCCCCTCTGCTAACTCCTAACTTATCAAGATTCAAGAGGGCTAAAGTTCATGCACATTAATAAGGTTCAAAGACAGTGATCTACCCCATATTAAGGCAAAAAACCCCAAAGCATAACCCAACTAAATCACGCTAAAGGGTTGCATTCCTCAGCCCCTGTGATGGCCCCTGTTTTATCAACATACCAGCCAGAAAAGAGTTTTTGGCCCCTGATGACTTGCAGTAATTATATATTGACAGCAGTACTTAAGGACATATCTTTTCTATTGCTCCCTGTGTTTTTAACGTTAAACTCTCTACTACCATATTTTAGACCAACAGAGGGTTTACAGGGCAAAAGCTAAATACGTTAAAAAGGTGTCATCACATAAAATTACATCTTAAGCACTAAAGAAAACAAATGAGAGGCTGGGTGAAGGCAGATGCCAGAGTGATGAAGCTAATACTGGAACTCTTTATCTCCACAGAAAAATGACCGAGTAGCTGCTCATTTGATGTGTAGCAATTAGAGGCTAATTTACACAGTGCCACTTAGTGACAAGTATAATTATGTTCTACTCAGGGTACACATCAGATAATAATTGCCTCCAGCTGAGCTGGAGGTTATAACCCGCTAAAAGGAACTTTAATGATAGGACCAAACATGGATTTCAGCTGGAAAGTTTATGACTGACCAGAAGATCCCAGGAGTTGCTCACAGCTTTTTTAGGAAAACTGCAAATAGGAGACTGCAATAATTGCAATGATCTATGTACAGATCTATAACGAAGATAAGAAGGTACAAAAGAAATTGGGAGATTTCTAGGACAGATCATACAGGAATTTGTTCAGTTTGCAGAGTTCTGGTGCCTAAAGCTTTTTTTTTTTTTAAAAAAAAAGACTGAAGTGTCTTATCTGGCTATTACTACTCCAAAAGACATCAGCTACTACTCCCAGGATGCTGCTGGAATTAACTTTTAATATCCCTCATTGTAATACAGCCCCAGAGAACAGAAACCAGACCCACAGCCTGGTTTTTACCACTTACATAAGCAATAAAACCTCATGGTAAGCTGTGGAGAGACCTGAGATCTTCCATAGAGCAGAACTGCTCAACTACACCCTATGACCCTCAGTGGCCATGGCTCTGAATGTACCTCCAAACCTTCTCCATAAGAAGGAAGAATTACAAATCATACCGGTAATAAAGCCATCACAATGGCTTTTGAACATGTACTTGGTGTTTCTCTCCCCTGACTCCGTGGGTCTTCCCAGGCCTCAGCTGAGAAGTGCAAAGGGAAAGGGCAAAGGGTGAGGGTGTGGGAGCAGGAGATGTGGTTGTAGCAGCATCAGCAACAGAAGGTTGCTGTTCAGTTGGGTTTCAGAAGGTTTTGGGGCACTGGCTGGTGCCCTAACAACACAACGTAAAGCTAAGTGGGACCTAGGCCACACACAGAGATTTGGGAGTTAAAAGAAAGGCCAACAATCTTTCCAGAGGGACTAAAGCCAAATCTACCCTTTCCCCCAGAACCTACAGCTGACCTCATTTACCATTAACACATAACATCCAGAGACATGAGTATTCCCGGTGAACCCAAAGCAAGCTGAAGTGCTGTGCAGAGCCTGAACTGCAATGCTGGGACACTTGAATTCACAGAGGTACCACAATCCATCCAGTTGCAACCCAGGGTGAGCACAAGCTCCTCACAGAGCAGTACGCAGAATTTCAAACTCATGGCTCAGGCTCACCCTCAGCAGATCCTCCACCCCTCCACACCAAGAATCCAGCCAACATACTCATCTGTAAGCACGCAGATATTAAATTCCTATGATCTGGGGTGTACTTAAGTTGGCAGCTGGGTTGCACTGAGCAGCAAGGAGCACGAAAATAAAGCAGGACAACAGCACAGGTCATAAAAACTGAGCTCGGGAACATTTTGTGCAGTAAACTAACGAGCCTTGTGGCTTCTCGTAGATTTTATCAGCCTCTTCAGGGGAACAGCAGTAGTACTACAGTTCTGATTAACTGCCATGACGTGCCTGAAATGTGCAGTGTAAAAATGCAGAGTGGGATGTCAACTCAATGGAACAATCAAAGTCACTTTAAATGAAAGCTCAAGGCATCTTCTCACACTTACTTATCTTCCTCCTCTGATGATGATGACAGATGGCACGACTCAGATTTTACCTCCCCTGTTAGTTCTGGTTTCTAACCAGAAAAGGAGTCTCAAACAAATTCATTAAGCAGGCGAGGTGGCTCGAGAGTTTACCCTGAATAGTTACACCCACTCCTGACTCACTGTCCCCCTGTGTCACAAGCCACACCATGGAAGAGAATCAACTCAACATGACCTGGGGCTGTAACTCCTCGTTCACTGCCCACATACACAGCAGGGTCTCTGTCAGGACTGGGACTCTCCCAGCTCTCACCTCACTGGGTGATAGCTCCAGGCAGGTGGCCAGTCTCACTCTGCAGGCAGGACCTGGCTAAGCCAGAACAGCCAGAACTTGTGTCTCAGCCCCTGGTCCTCCAGAGCACCTGGATGTCACAGCAGTCCTTGGGGAAATTACCTAAGGATATAGTGGGTCCTGTACCAAGAGGCTTCACCTGGCACCTGAGCTTCACTTGTCCTTGCAAGGCAGGTCTGCTAAGGTTATCCTGGGGTGAGAGATTCCTCTGTGATGATCAACATGATTTTGGGAGGAGTCCAGTGTCTATCATTAGACCACAACTGGCTTAGCAAGGCTGGATATAATGTCCTGTGACCCTTTGTACGCTGTTCCCACTGTAAAAATAACTTCATGTGGGATCACACTTCCAGGAAGGAGCGCTGGTAACATACAAGCTCACACAGTCCTGTCCCCAGGCTCAGAGGGGATGAACATCCTATTCCTGCTGTTCACCATCCTGTCTGCCTCACCTACCTTCCCTCACCCATTGGATTCTCTCTCAGCTATTGGCTCAAAGCAGGACTCCCTGAAGGGGTAACAAGGCTCCCCAGGCCACCTCTGGCTGGTCTCCCTTTCCACATCTCCCTGACACCACCACAACAGCCTTCCCTCAGCCTCGTGTCCCCAGCCAAACTCTCCAGCACACACCATCTCAGCCTTTATGCCAATTTTTGCCTGATTTGGGAGTTAGCAGCACACGAGTGTAGGCTCTGGGATGGGTATGTTTGCTCATACAGACACATCCAGACAAAGCACCTTGTTAACTGTGTTGATAATGTACTAAAAGTCCTCCTCTCTCCACAGAGCTTTGGTAATTAACGCCTCGCACTTCCCAAGCTTCACAGAAAGCATTTCTAATTAACCTCTTCTTTTTTCCTGCCGCATGATGCAAAACCCAACTGTTATTCTAGCAAGAGCCCGGGAATACCTATTAAGCCATCTCAGTCAAATCAGGGCAGAAGCAATTTAAAAGACAATTACAGGCAGGAGATGTGAACTCAGTTCTCCCTTACTTCAGACAGAGCACTGAAGAATAAAATGCCTCAAATCCCAGGCACTATGCCAAGGGTAAGCAGCACCTGAAAACTTCTCCAGCCCACAGCACAACTCAGAAGGCCTTGAATTGGAGAGGATAGAGCAAAACTACTAAAAAAAATTCCAATAATCTAGGAATGATTGCTCTTATAATTGGTTTTTTTTCCCCAAGGTTTACAGTGAAAGCCTCAAGTTCTTCACACTTTAATCTCACTAACTAAAATCTTTACTTGTTCGCCCTTGAACATCCATCTGGCATTTAGAAACATCTAATGAGTTGAGACAGAATGGCTGAGTGTGCTGAGCACCATCTCAGGTCAATGGGAAGCACAAGGAGGCTGCTGATGGAGGGCAGCACTCGGGGTACAGCAGGGTCTGTTGGGGCTGGAGAAAGTGCCAGCCTGCAAAAGTTTTGTCTGCCTATAAATCTTATGCTACCCCACTATGAGCTCTGAGGAGGAACGTGTGTGACCTGCAGGATGCACACAAATCCCTTCTCTTTAAGTGGATGTGGCAGTGAAGCTATTCCCACACCCAGGGATCGCAGGAGGCAGGAGGATGTGCCACAGCAGAGATCTGCAGCAGGCAAGAAAACACACAGTACCCTCAGATAAAATACAAAATAAGAATATATACCAGCAGTGGTTAGCAGCAGTATCAATAGTGGCTCAAAGTCATGTAGAGAAACCCCCAGAGCAAACCAATACAGTCAGCCAGTAAAAGCACTAACTTTTGAGATCAAAAAAGAGCCAGCATGCTCAGCAAACATCACACCACCAGCTGCAGGGCATTTTATCTCAACCCTTGTTCCAACTGTACTAAAAAAAAATATATATATTTTTTAGTAATTCTGCTTCTTTCAATTTCTTCAAAATAGCATGTTTGTTTTCAAAGTAAACTGTCAGGCCAACAGCATTCCACAAACATGGGCAAAGCTTGATATTGCTCCAGAAAGCCAAAGGCCATGGATTGCTGTGCTCACTGCTGGTGTTTGCTGATGCTTCCACAGTCTTAGCAGAGTTTGAAAAGATCCAGCACATCCTCGAGTCATGCATATTGTCTTCTTTTATGTCTTATAAAGGGGGAATGTTTTATTCAAGAGCAATTTGGGAGTTAAAGAAAATATGGCCCTGGTATCAGAAGTTGTTAATCACACAGTGCATAGTGAAAGGTGCAGTGAAGGAAACACAGAAAATAATCAGAAAAAGTGAGGCTGCATTGGCTGGCACAGGATGGGGTTTGTCCTCCTGTGCCACAGGTTTTCTTGGCCGTTCCTCAGAGCCTTCCTCCCGCTCTGAAAACAGTCCATGCTTTGCATATTCCAGTCTACCAGGGGAAGAAAACAAATCCAAACACCTGAAAACAAGAGTGGCAGAACAAAAAACAATAAAGCCACTGGAAATATGTCCCCAAACGAGAGCCACAGTCCACTCCTGACACTGAGGACATCTCCACAGCCAGAGCACCTGAGAAAAACCACACTACTGAGGTCTCTGCATGTGCTTCCAGAGCAAACCTTTGTTGTCGTGTTTTCCATCTGCCAAAGAAATCCACAGCGGGTGATGGCACAGACACAGGAAAGTGAAGCAGCTTCTCCTCATTCGCTCAACAGGGCAGTGGCAAAGCTGAAATGTGTCCAAATGTGTCCCAGTCCAACTCTCCAGGTACTGAGCCACATGTTCAACCTAGTGCCAGATGACCATCAGGGACAGCCAGCACAGGATGCACCCTCGCTGGGAAGGGAAGCAGCATCGAGCGGTAAAAGGGTTTAATATTTCATTATCACATCATTCCCCACCATTTCTGATGTTAAACTAATCCCTGTCTGTCCAGATCAGCTAAGCTCATTGTCTAGATAAATTAGGTCAGCGAGAGCCTGAATTTAAAAAGGAAAAAAAAAAAAATCTGATTGAATGTTGAAAGTTTCTGCCATGGCTGATTGCTCCATGAATTATTCATCCCAGCAGCAGCTCTGCATTGCTCAACACATTCCTATAGTCAGGAAAGCACTTCACCAGTAGAGCAGGGCAAAATAAGCCAAATTCCCGCAAAATACAGTGGCAGGGCACACCCTGACCCACTGTAAATCACCCTGCACAGAGCTGCATCCCTGCCCACCCACCTGCCTTCGCCTTGTTCAGCAAGCACAAAGGCATTTGCCTTTGAAGATTTGGCCTCAGTGTTGAAAACAGCTCAAAAATTCCACCAGGGCATTACTTTTTTTCATCCTGCCAAGAGCAGATTGCTGCAACAGCCACTGATAAAGTGATTCAGAGCCTCTGTGAGCCACAGTAGAAAAATGAAGCAGGAAAACCTCAGCTATTCCAAAATCTTAAGAAGCTGCTGCAAAGACCAGTGTCAATTCATTTCCTACAAGATTTTAAATGCCTCCTAATAAAGTGATGGCACAGACTATCTTTTTACCTTATATAAAGGAATTAAGTTTAATGTAGGTGGGTGGGCAATCCCCTGCTCCAAAATGAATGTGCTTCTATCAAGGAGAAATCTGAAAATGTACCCTAATATTGAAAAATTATCCCTTCTGAATAACACAGACCTGGTGGTTTTAGAGCTGTGCAGTTTTTGCTTTAAGTATTAAACTATCCTCTGGCTTAAACCCCACAAATTTTAAGATACTGGAGGAGAGATAAGCCTGTATAGAGATAGGAGCTGTTTTCTAGTTCTAGGGCAATTAATTGTGCTATTGGTCTGTCTCTGGTAATAGATCACAGGCATTTTCATACACAAGTTCAAATAACACACAGAAAAACAGCCACCAAGTAGTCACGTTGCCAAAACACATCTTAAATAACACACCAAAACAGTGGCCACAAACCACTCAGGGTGCCAAAATGCATCAAATGTTAAGCAGCCTCTGGTCTTCAGGATGTCAGGGTGAGACAAGCTGTTTATGATGGCTTTTCAAGAGAAATTTTGGGGGGTTTGCATGGCATTCCTGACACAGCCACAAAAGGAAAACAGCGCTTGGTTATTAGTGATTGTGATTTGTGAAGCCATTTTATGAAACTCCCTGTGAGATGGCTGTCTTGATAAGGGTGTAAGTGATGTAAAACACTCAGAGTTGTTACTATCTCAAAGGTACAGAGGGCAGACAAAAAGCTGCATACAGCAGAAGTTGTTTTCAGCAGTTGCAGCCCAGAACTCTCCTCATGAGGTCAAGGGACACCAGGAAGAGACACGGGAAAAAGAAAGAGGGAAAAAATGGTAAAAATTGCTGAAAATTAACATCCCTGGATTAAAAATTCATCATTTTTGAGCTGAGAGCCAGTTCCTAGGGCAAGGAAGGCAGAGAAGGGAGGTGGTGTCAGGGTCAGGACTCAGAGACATGTGGCAATGAGGAGCACAGTGGAGGCATCTCACACCTGGAGTTAAACATCAGAGTGGTGGCCCTTCAGCTGGTCCTCAGGGCACCTCTCACACCAAAGCAAAACCTTTTGAATGTAAAACTGCAGCATATCCAGGGTGGGACACAGCAGGAAAGCCAACACGTGTGTGATACATGGTACACACACATCACCACCCGTGCCAGCGTTACCCCACCAGTGCACAGCGTGCAACACACTTGGTCATTCTGTAACCACAGAGGGGAAAGGAGGGTAAGTCCTTGTCAGAAAGATAATTCATAGGAAAACAGCAGGATCCAGCTTCAAAGAACGCTGGTGAGTCAACTTCACCAGCGAGCTGGTGGCTCTGGGGAGCCTCTGCACTCCTTCACCCCCGAGCCATCAGCAATGATTGCAGCTGGGAGGAGCAGAACTGGGTTGGCAACACGGTGCTGACCTTTGCAAAATTGTGATGCAGACAAAGAGCTGAGGGAACAGTTCGTGCCTTCACCCGCTGTTTCCAGCCCTTACACAGCTCCAGAGCAGGAACTTGGTACCCAGCCCACGAGCACATCAGAGGGCTCTGCTGGCACTCGGAAGGACTCATGTTACTCTAATTCTTCTGTGTTGAGAAGAGATGGAAAGTACAATTCCATTTTCCTGAAATGATCCTCGCTCTCCATACTCGCATGGTATCTGTGGCATGTGGGCACCACACCAGCTCTAACAGCATCAAGGATACAGACACTGGGAGCCTTTCCCTCCTCCTGGTAAATCAATCCCAGCTCGACCTGCTGGTAACAGTCAGCAGGCACAGACACACCGAGCACTGAGGGGGGGTAGTTGGGACAGACAGGGAACACCAGACACAGATTGCTTCCAACAGTCCAGATGCAGCAGCAGACACCGGATGCTGTCCTATCACTTCACATTTTTACTTCTTTCATACCTGGAATTTCTCAACAAAGCCAGAAGAAGGAAAGCAGCAGTCCAGGGATCCCTCTGCTGCTTGGACCTGCCACAGTGTGCTCCTCCTGCTTAAATGAGCATCCCCTTTGCAAATTCAGGCTTCATTAAGAGCAGCAGAACGTATGCAATCATTTCTCCTGTTTTAACATGGATGCTCAGTAACAAATGTACTGTCATGTGCTGTATTCCTTGGCTCTGTTTTCAGTCCTCATCTCCAAGTTTAATACTCTCTGGAATTCGTAAAGCCAGAACAATATCACTCCTCATAGGTCTGATTGAGGACAGGGGTAGCTGAGCTCTCTCAGAAGGTACCAAGCACCATGGGATCAGGCAGACCCAGTGGCAGGGCCAGCAGAGAGGCTGAGACAGAGCTACAGCTTAAACATGACTGAGTTGAGAAAGAAAAAGACCAAGATTAAAATGGAGAAAACATGAGACAGTCAGAGAAGGAGGCCAAGGAGGATACAAAGAAGACCATGACCTAAAAAGTTACCAGAAATAAGGGTCCCTCACCCTGTGACCAATACTCTCAGGACATTTTTCAGCCCACAAAGGGGTTGTGGCTCTCCCTGACAAACAGAGCTGCCGTGGAGTGAGCCATCTGCCAGGAAGATAAAACCACAAGAAGTCACAATGAAAAGGTGTGAGAATTCCAGTCAATTTGGCAACTCTGAAGCTCTGTTTCCTCAGCCCTGTTCTCCTGGCATGTCTCCATGAAGACCCCATGGATACAGCAGGAGTAGAGTTGGTCCTGTACATTTACAGCTGCCTTTTGCTTCATATTTACAGCTATCTTTCTAATTCCAGTAATTCCAAGGAGACTCTAAAGATGACAGCTAAGCTGTGCAATAAGTTTCTGCTGCAGAACTCTACACAGACAACTCTGAACTGCCAGTCTGCACTGAAATGAGTCTCTGGGACATATTAATATTTAGAGTAACAAAAAACCAACCAAACTCCCCACAAAAAAATCCAAACAAACAAACACAGACCCTCCCCCAGCGTTAATCCATCCTTATTTGCTGCTTTGTGATTCATTAAGGTTTCAGTTAAACACCTGCAAGCAAAAACAAGTTGGCAAAATTAATCTCTCAGTTTCTCTTCATGACAAGGTTACCCAAGTAGCTGCACCTAACCCAGGTCAGAGATGCAGTTGGCTGCAAGGAGGACCAGCAGGTTGAGCTGCCTGGCTGGCATGTGGATGGAGACACCTGAAGTATTCACTCCTATGTTTGATTCTCTCCAATGTACAGTTCAAGGAAAAAAATTAAAAAATTACTCCTATTGCCACAGTGTGGGCTCTAGTTCCAAGGGAAGCTCCTCACCTGCCTCCCTCCATACTAAAAGAACATCATGCCTTTTTCCCCCCTTCAGTCTCCAGAGGTGCTGCAAAAGCACACAGTCTCTTGAGTCACAGCCTGGTTTTATGAACTGCCAAATAACTGAAAAACCTTCAGCTCAGACCTTTGTGCTCTCAACATGGAAGACCAGCCTCTTAAAAGAGACCACAGCAGTGACAATAAAACCTGTGGCACCTTGCTGAATCTCAGTCAGTACATGAAAAGTCCAAATCTTCTCATATCATAAGAATCCTGCTCCAAGCACACTACACCCAAGGGCTCAGACCAAGCTCAGCTCTGCGAGTCTTCACCCCCAAACATTGCCCCTGTTGCTGGCTGCACTGACACAGGGCTTGTGCTGGCCCCTCATGTGCTATTTCTTATCCAGCAGCCACTCTGAGGTAGCAAGGTTTCATATTTATTCATAAAGACAAATCATATTTCCCAGAGTGGAGCAGGTGTTCCCATGGAAACGATTCAGACACATTTATATGAATGGACAATTTTACAAACTACAGAAAAATCTTTGACATAGTCACAGCTGAGGACAGACTCAGGGACTAAACAAAATTTCTTAAACCTCTGTAACAGCATGGGGAGATGAATAGCCATGCAGCAACAGCAGGCAGATACAATGGAGTTGGAATTTCCACTAATGCTGACTTGGAGCAGTAGGATACAGCAGACAAGAGTAACATAAGCAGAGGGTGCCTGGAGAGCTTCTTTGCCAATAGTTTCCTCTACAGCTGATACCACGTTTTGGACCAGTGCAAATGGCAGCGAAATCTCCCCCAACACAAACCTACACTCCCCCAACAAAAGGTTCTCCATCACCATGAGCACTTGCACCAAGCAACAGGGGACTTTAGAGAGCTGGCTTTTATTGTGGGCTTGCAGAACTCTCATGAGGGACCAAACAGGTGAGTAAAGCACAGGTCAACAAGGTCTCACAGTGCTTAGGTCTGCTTCAACAGAAACAGAAACTGAGACTGAGGAGAGCCAGTGCAGGTTCATCAGTGCTCATGGCTTGGTCACTGCACGAGTGTTTACTGGGGACAGCAGGAATGGGACAGTGGTCTCAGTGCTGATGTCTGGTGGCTTTCAGGAGTGTTAGCTGCCAATATACCACACAGCTCTGAGGTAATAACCACATTTCTAAGGTATTATGTCTATCATTTTTTCTGCCACCTTAAAAGGAGCATGCAGTCTTTCAGGAGTCCCCCAGCGTGAGTCACCCAACCCTGATTTAGCTATCCAGAGGAAGGAGGCAGCCTGTCTTCACAGGCTCCAGAGTACCCCAGCTGTCCCATTAAAAGCCAATCTGGCTTTATAATGGTGGATTAGATGGGGTGAATCTCCCCCAGCTCTCAGTAGAGCAGATACTGCTGATCCCTGTGGGTGTAAAGGACAAGAGAGCCACAAGCAAGTCCACACAAACTGCTCAGAGACACACAGACCAGCTTTCCACAGTGTGACACAGCCCCATTCCCCTCTGCCACGGGCTCCACGAGGACTCAGTGCTGGAGAAGAGGCAGTAAAGGCCATTCTTGGCTGAGGCTGCTGAACAAGCAGACTCTGCTGTGCTCTCATCCTACAGCTCCAGCTGTAACTCCCTGGAGCTTGCATGGCCACCACCATCACACACGTGGCCCTGCCAGCCAGGACACAGTTGCCATGAAAGGGTTCACCAGGCACATCCACAGATCATGTTCCCAGTTCCCAGCTAACCCCATTCAAAATCCCTCATACTTTGAGAAGCTCCTTCAGCAGCCAGGAGGATGGGCTCCAGAATCTGGCTGTAATCAGACTTCAACTCAGTCTGCCAGCTGTTTTCCTCCTTTCATTGAGATGTTTTACTGGGCAGTGAATGATGAGACTGTTACTTCCTTCAGCTGGGATTTCAACAGCAACTCTGCAAATGCCATCTTACAAAACAGAGAGTTTCAAAGCAACACATTGCCAAGGCTATCAGATTTGGGCAGAACTTGCCAAATAACACACGCAGGAGTTGGAGATGTGATTGCTCTAAGCAGCAAAACAAGTTTCAATCCTTCAATAGGAAGGAAAAGTCTTTCCTATGAGAGATAATTCCTTTATTTGCATATCAACTAAGGATCTTTTGACATTCATTTTAAAGCTGCTCTAGAAAACTCTTTTTGCTGTAAAAAGTTTGAACTGGTCACACTCCAAACTGCACAAAGAGCAGGCTGTGTCTGCAATGCCAGTCAGCACTCACCAGCAGGGATCCAAGCTCAGGTTTTCCATATGTGCTCCTGCACTGGTTGCTCCAATTTACAAACCAGAAGTTATTTCCTGAACTCCTTTAAATTATATCCAAGTGTCAGAACTACTTTAAGTTATACATATGCATCATCAAATTCTAAATTGCTCATGGATAATTCATTGCAACAAAGAAAAACTCATCATACAAATTTTTGGCCTAAGTAATTGTCCCATGGGTTTCCAAACATACCATAAGTCACGAAATCTACCAAACGGGGCAAATTTGCACTCTGGATTAGTTCCAGCCTCACCCGTAGCACTGAACTGGTTGTGGCTGCATCAGTGGAAACCACTTACATAAACATGGAGAGCAATGAATTCCCAAATACTTTTGACCTGAGAGCTCATCTCAGAACTTGCCACAGGCCACCGTGTGCTGCAGGCACCAGGCAGGTTCACAGCCCCCTTACCACAATGCCCCAAACCACTCAGGTTCAGCAGTTTGGAAACCATTTGTTTGTACCAGAAAACCTTTTTCTCCTTGAAATCAGGGTGAGATGAGCTGTTGGTAGCTTGCAGTGGCCAATGGTTAAGTTTGGTGCTCACCCCCAATGCAGGGCACCAAGGGCTGCTGGATCTCCTCTCCCTGGGGCTCCTGGCCTGTGTAAGTGCTTTGCCTGACATTGACCCATTTTCCACCCACATTCTGTACAGCTGTTATTTGCCACCGGATCAGCCCTTCATGCAAGTGTTCCTAATTTGCAAGGAGGAAAATTGGAATTAACCAAAGGCTTTAATATACAATGATAAATCATTATCAGAATACGATGGCTAATAAGCAACCCTCCAGTGATGGGTTTGATCTGCGACTCCCGAAGAGTTTGCCAACTTAGATTTCTGAATTTGCATTGATTGCTCTTTGCATATACCCAGAGACTCCTTCGACTTCACAGCTGCTGATGTATCACAATCTCCCCTCTCCAACACTGCTGAGAGTTTTAAGGAAGCAGGGCTTGAAGGGTTCTTTACAGGTGAGATAGTCACCTGCTGAGGAGGGGCAATGGAAGGAATCCCTGCAGCCACACCAGAGCTTGAGAACCAGGAATCATGAGTCACGTTTATTTAAAGGAAAAGGGACAAAGACATCGCTCAGTACAACTGGAGCTAAAGCAGATGAATCCAGTCTACACATACAATCTGCTAAACTGCTCATCAAACTGCAGGATAGATTTCTTGAGCTCGTGCCCACCAGATGCAAGGAGTGGAGACTCAAGGCCCACTCCTAGAAGTGAGGTCTGAGACTCCTCTCTCTGCTCCTTTGGGACACTACCTCAGAGGCTGTTTGCAATGGCTGTTCCCTGAGAACTTGAGCACTAAACGGTCTTTAAAGTTTTTGCCAGGTTCCATTTCACAGACTTGGGCCGCTCTGCTGCCACCTGTACAGCACACAGATGTTTCTACAGCTGCAAGGAGTGTCAAAAGATCCTTTTACTAAATAGCATCAAGCCCAAGGACTTTGAAGGATTCATCAAGCAGATTTAACCATTCTCTTCCTCTGACTATTTTATTCCTGCAGTGGGGAATACACAGTAGTTACTGCACAGGGCTACACAGGCAACCCAGTCCATGCTAATCATGGATTTACTTCATGCTCAATATATGATCTCAGCTACACCAATCTGCAGTTTATCTCTCCCCAGCAGAAGACAGGAATCCATAATGTGCATTAAAGTATTTATTATGGGCATTTGTGTAACAATAGAGCCACGAGGCATTATTGTGTTCAGACACTGCTCAGTGAGACTGAGCTGGGGGCAGTGGCTGCCCTTAGGGAATTCCTAATCAGAGAGGAGGAGAAGAGAAGGCCCTGTGTGCCCAGGAGGGGAAGGGCAGCACTGCCACTTGCAATGGCAAAGGACATTGTGACAGGGTGGGAGGTGAATCTCTCCCATTCTCCCTTGTCATGACTGATCAAGATCCCATCCTGGGAAGTGCTCAATGCTCAATATCGGAGGGGGGGAAGAAACAAACAACAATACAAATGATGAAACAATTGACATGACTCCAATCCCAAAACCAGTGAGATCTCAGAGGGGTGGAACACAGAGATTAAAAGCTTTGCCCTGCAGACAGTATTTAAAACAGGGGTGGTTTCCTTTCAAATTGGTTCACTTGTCTGTCCAGAATTTTCAGAATATTCCACCTGATAGGCCAATTATTCCACTCAGTCACATCCCTGGGGGAAGTCATAACCCTCTGTCTGCACTTTCCCCGTTTGCTTCCCTGGGAACAGTATCAGCTACAAAACCAGATTTATGGCTTGGCAAAGAGAAGAGAGCTAAGGAAAGCAGAGAAGGAACAACTCAGTCAAACAAGATATGGCTGTGACCGGCAGCAGAAGTGCCAAGGGAAACACTGGAGGAGGGGAGAGAGGTTTGAACGGGCTCTGCTCAAGGACATGTGCTGATGTGCAAGGCTTTGGTAGCATCAGAAAAAACAAACACACATCCAGTGAATTTCTACCCAAGTGCCACCACTGCCATATCCCCTTCTAGGAAGAAACATGACAGTTTAGGGCGTGTGACCCACATACAGTCCTGCAGCACAAAGCAGTGGTTTAGCCTTGGGAAGTTCCATTGGTTTTGGTGCTTTCCCTAAGCCATTCTGGCCGGTCATCCCTTGGTGGGGCTTCCAGCATTACAGTCTCCTCTTTCCTTGCTACCCCACAAAAGCAGCAGTGATGGGAAAACCAGTCTCCCTCTGCACTGGAGGAACACAAAGTCTCTGCAGCCATTGCTCAGTAGAGCTTGTAAAAAAAAAAAAAATATATATATATATATATATGTTTCAGGGAACAATGTTCTCCCATGAGTTCTGTAGCTGAGTCAGGAAATTGCACTTACATTTGTTTCCCACTGGCATCTTTTTCCCTGCAAAACCCAACAGCATTTCCTACCAGCTCTATTCCTTTGACACTCCCTGTAACATCACCAAGGAAAGCACTTCATTCTCCATGTTTTACAGCCAGCCCCTGCTCTCACACACAGCACAGCTCCACAGCACTGTTGGCATTTTGCCACCAAGGCACCACCTAAGGCAGACAGAACTGCCCACTTCCAAAATCCAAAGAGCCTAGAGTGTCTTCCTGCAACTGGGTGGATGTGTACAACAAAACCACATTTTTGACTGCACAAGGCAGTTATATCTAACATTTTAAAAATACATCTATTCTTTTGCATTTCTTTCAATATTTTTCCTCTTGAATTTCTGCCGTAAGGGACATGATATCTCAGCCTGACGCTCCAGTTCTAGATCAGTTAAAACATCTGAAGCTGCTCTTTTGGGTAATACACCTCAGTTCTGGTTTCTGCCTGGGTGCTGAGCAGCACAGGTAGGTCTGTATTCACCCTGCTCAGAGATCCAAGCTGCAGCACTTAGCTTTGGACCACAGTCACTGGGACTCACCTCAGGAAAGCCAGGGTTGACCAGGGATAAATTAAATCTTAGGGTGATTGAAGTGTCCTCTGCAAGTGCTTGTCTCTCCTTTCCTTGACAAGATACCAAGCAAGAGTTTCAAAGAGATTACATGGAATAAGTCCAGGCTGCCATGGATGTTTGGACTCCAGGTGAGATGGATCCAGCACCTTCTGGTCAATGACTTTGGCTGCCACACTTCACAAAGTTAAGGTGAAAAAAAAAAAATTGACATTTTCACGTAGGAACGGTGGAGGAGGCCACGGGCACATTTCATCTTGTTTAGCAGCACAATTCAAACCTCATCTCTGGCTTATGCAAAATGGCTGGAAAGGCTTCCTGACCCCAGTTGACTTCTCTTGATTAACAGCCTCTGTCACTTTTATTTTGGTTACTCTGAACACAGTTGCTATTCTGTGCTCTGATGTAACATCACCAAGATCCAAGGAATCAAACCAGCCCGGGAAGTGGTGTGCACTATAAAAAAAAATACCAGTTTAAGACTTGCCAGATGAAGAAGAGAAAAGGCTGAAAAAACACTTTGGTGGCACTTTGAAGAATGGGGATGAACAGTGTCATAACTCATGACATAACCAAAACTCCAGACAGGACAGAATTAGCTCACCACGAGTCCAAATTAAACCTCTTCCGTAACAACCCTTGATGTGCCACAGGCTGGAGGTGCCAGGGAGGCAGCAGCCTATGCTCACCATCCCCTCAGCACTGGCAGCCACAGCCTCTTCTCTCTCAAAATAGCTCCCAGAGTGAGCATTTCCAGATAACATGGAGATAGAACACAAAGATAAGATGTGACATTGGACCAGATCCCAGGTATCTTCTCAGCTCTGTGATTACAGTATAAATCCCATAGGATATTTATCATGTTGGAAAACAAATCACATCTGAAATTAGGTGATGGGTTTTCCCCAGGGAATAAAAGCCTCCTCCCTTTCCTGTACCACACAAGCATTCAAAAACTGGACAGAGCCAAAGCTCTGCAAAACGACGGGCTGAAATGGAGACACCCTGTGTGGACATGGAGTTCCATGGCTATCCCTAGGGAAGTACTCCAGCCACCACCCAGAGTTGTGGAGGTCAGTGGTTCTGGAACAGCCTGTGCAAACCCAGAGCTTCCCCCCAGTGTGGGACACTCCACTGCCACAGCCAGGACGTGGGCACAGCAGAATCATCTGGCGTGTGCCATTCCAGGCTGATGGACACAGCAGCACGGGCGTCAACCAGGCATCAGGGCTGCGAAGTAACACAGGAAATTAAAAGGAAAACAGAGTGGGTTGAGTTAACCCAGAACATTTCAGGTGGAGAGGGGAGCTCGAGCCAAGCTAAACCATATTTGCATTCCTGCAGAACAAGTTAGGTACAGGGCATTGAGACCAAAGACAACTAATAAAAGATAATTATTCCGGAGACTGGCTAAAATATAACCATCTGTGCCCAAGCTCTGATTGAGCACAGCCTTCCAAACTAATCTTCAATGGAGTGCTGGCGGTTTGGGCTCGGACCCAGCCTCTTCTGTCCAAGTTTGATGAATCAGAGACAACTCAGAGCCAAGCCAGCCAACTCCCAAAACCCTTCTGACATGCTACCATTCCAGGAGGCAAGCAGGCCGAGTGCAACAATGGGTTTGGGGGATTTCAGGTGGATTCTTTCCAACTGTTTAATTACAAGAGGAACTGATGGCGAGGGAATTTCATTTTCAATAAAGCAAGAAGGTCTCAGTGAGCATGCTAAGCAAGGACACCTTACAGGGACAGCCTGACAAGCAATATTCCTTGGGCACTTTGCTTCAATCCCCATCTTCTACCTACCTGTTGCTTTCTACTCTTCTTGCTTTCTACTCCTTGCCTTGCTCTTCCTTTAAGTGACTCTTCAGGTGTCTCCTTCGCTCCACTTTGTAGCTCAGATTTAATGAGGTTGTTTCTGCTCTGCAGTAGCTTCCTGCAGCACTCCTCTAAGTCAATCCCACAGCAGACAGAAGAGCCCTGACCACAGAGATGCTGTTATTAAATCCTTCTCAACAAGAAAGCTGAGAGCTTGTGCCCCTTCCTCACCTACCCTGGGGACACCTTTCATCTTTGTATGCCTTTGACCCTTAAAACCATGTCTCAGAGGGGTGATCTTTGAGCAGCACAACCTTACAATGCTCATCCACCTTGGAGCTGCATTTGGCCTGCACAGCCCAGGTTATGGACAAGAGCCTGTCCCCACCAGCTACTCTACACCCACAGACCCTCTCCTCCTTCCCTTTCCTACGCAGGATTCAGCCCCTCCTTTGCAACAACACGGTCAGCACTCCCACCCCTCCCAAAAGAAACAGGGAGGGCTTTGGCACGAGCCCTCCACCTTTCCTGATGTCTCCTCCCCACAGGCAGCTGGCAGGCAGGCCCCAGCCTTTCCTTTAAGCAAAGTACCACACAGCCATTTTCTTTGGAGTCCAGGCTTATTTTTGCAAAGGCCTTGGCCCTTGAGTGCGTTTCTATGCCAGGCTATTTAGGAGCCTGGCATTTTCCCTGCCCAAGTGACCTGCTGTCTCTTGGTTCATCTCCCAAAGCCCAGCTTGGGACCCCCCCCTTCACACATTCTGTTCAGTTTAGCAGTTTACTTAGTAAATTTTATGGTCATCACCTTGACCTGACTCGTCACAGCTCACAGCACTTTATCACTCGTTGCTGCACAAGTGACACGAGCCAGCTATGCAGGAGAGTATTTAACCAAGTAACTGGAGCCATGTCCTCAGCATGGTCAGCCTGGCATAGAAAAGAGTGTTTTCCTTGGTAGCAAATACCTGGCAGACAAATCAGTTGCCATCTTACAGCTCTGTCTGGCCTCACTATCAGAAGCATCTGCTTTGTGCAAAACTGTCAGAACACGACCCTGTGCACTCCCCATTCCTGCCCTTTTTGTCTCATTTACATCACAGACTCACATGGTATGTAGATTTATACTTTTTGCATTACTTTATGTCTGACAGCACATCCTCTGCATCACCAGCAGGCTCCACCATCTGAAGTACATAAACACTTTCATGGATCATTTCTTGGTAAACACTATGAACAAAGTACAGAGCAGAGTTTTCAGTCTGTTCCTGTCTAGTTTTTCTTGCCCATAGATGCCAAGCACTTTAGAAGCCAGCAATACAAAGCAGTCAGCAGGCTTTTATGGCTGGGGCCAATAAAACAAACCAAATAAAAGATGCAAAGTGACTTGCAGATTTTCAGAGCCTGAGAAGTCCTGTGTTCTGCATGAGGCATTAAGAGGTTTGCTATTAAATGCTACAGTAACTAGACTGTGAGGCAGGAACATGGCTGGAGTCACCTTCTGCCCTCACGTCTGTGCAGTGTGGCTTTCCCTGGTGACTCCCCAGCATCCTTGACTCAGAGCTCCCCAGTAAATCCATAGATTGTAGGGCTCAGATCCAATGCATTTCCTGAACTCTGGGTGACTAATAAACACTGTGTTTAAAAGACAATTCTGACCCTCTCCTCAATGTATTGTGTCTTCCCCATGTTCCCATCTCCTCTTGATCTGCTAGACTCAGCCTCAGTTGCTTTGGAGGAAGTTCCAGCCTCCTGCACTCGTGAACCAGCTGCTTGTTATATCCACTCCATTGCTAATGCCTTTGCTTTTTTTGGCCCGGCAAATTTCTCTATTCCTCATTATTTTTATTTTATTTTTTTCCATTTCATTTCCCTGGAAGATCCCATCACAATACACAGGGCTAGTGGTTGAAGAAGTCAAAACACACCCTTTTTCTTACAGTACTGAGGGTGTTTCCCAGTATTTATGGTTATTTTTTCCTCCTAGGAGGTGCACAAATATAGAAAAGATAAACACGCTGTGCTCTGCAAGGGAGGAAATCCATCCCAGTTCAGAAAACATGGAAGCATCCCTCTCCACAGAATTGTTACCCAATTGTTAATTAGATTTAATGTTTATAATCACTCGGTGCTTGTTGAAGGGCCCTATTAACTCACCAGAGAATAATTGCACCAAGTCACCTTCATATTTCTCATTTAACATATTCCAAGAGATAACCAAAGAAATTAGGAAAAAGTCAATTACAAAGGACAATAAGTGAGCTGAAGACAGACAACTGAGTTGGTGACAGGCAGGGACTGCAGAAACACATCTAGAGATATCAGATGTCTTCCTGCTCAGGGAGGGCTGAGAAAGGTCTGGGAGCAGGGCTGAAGTGTCACCTCCCTCTGCCAAGGACACGGAACAGTCATGTCCATTCAACCTGGGGACACAGGTTCTCCATGCACACGTGGAATGTGCACATGGACATCTCCAGCAAGTGCTGATGCAGGTGTGAGATGATGCCAGCCTGGTCAAACTGGCCCAGTTCTCTGCACACAGGAGTTTATGCCAGTTCCTCTTAGAACAGTTATGAACAGGCACAAAACCACAGCAGCAGTAAAGATAAATGACACAAGTGAGTTATTAAACTTGTCCCTGACCAGCAACCTCGAGCTCTCAGATGAAATGGCTGATGCCAAAAGGTCTTTTCTGGAAATAGACCCAATCCAAAAGTCAAAGATCTCTTGTTCTTCCATTGTTTCTGTCTGGTCTGGTTCATGGCTTTAATACATGGGAGGCTGTGCAGAAGGCAGGGTTCTGCTGGGGGGGGATGTCTAGCTCAAGCCTGGAATTCTGTCTTATTGCTTATGGTGCCCAATTTAAAATTATCTAAAAAAAAGAAAAAAAAACCCAAAACCCCAACACCCCCAACCAAAACCCCAACACCCCCAACCAAAACCCCAACACCCCCAACCAAAACTGAACAAAACAAACACAAAAAAAACCCCAAAACAAACAAACAAACAAACCAACAAAAAACCCCACACAAAAAACCCACAACACCTTGACATAACATTATAACATCTTTGGGTGCTGCAGGCTCTAAGCACCACGTAAAACTTCCTTGCTTTTTTCTGCCGGCAGATCTTCAGCTGCTGCTCAAGTCCAAGGTCTTTTTTTAAGTGATTTTTTTTTTCCCAGCTCTATATTTAACAGCATCACACATGAAGTGAGATGGTGACACACATCCTGACAGGAATGCACTGAATTTCTGCACATGTAAAAAGTGGATGATAACTGAAAGCAGGTCAAAGCATGGAAGGCTCAAAGTCAAGCACCAAGAGAGGGACACTCACATTTTGTGTGTCTATATAAATAGAGTCAATTTGACCGTAACAAGCAGGTCCCAAGTCACAGGCTCCAACTTGTGCAACACATCCCACTGCCATAGAAACCAGACTGCTGCAGGGCTTTTGGGGTTTTTTTCCCCTCATTATCTGAATTCCCTGACAGCACAGAGAGGCAGGAGGAGTGGGCAGCATCCCAAACACACAGAGATCAGAGGATGTCACACCTGGCAAGCTCGGGCTTCCCCTAACAGTTTTCAGTGATTTTTTTAAATGCCATCGAGGTGCAATAATGTTGTCTTGCCCGCCCAGCTAATGCTTCTCTGGTATCTGGCATCCTGGAGGCCTTTTCCAACCTTAATGATTCTATGATCCCAAATCTGGACAGTAGTGCTTGTTTGGATAGCTGAGGATACACTGCCCAAAAAAGGTAGTGATCTCTCCTAATATAGGAAAATAATCATCCAGAAAAACAACAGAGAGGGAAAAGAAAAACATCCCTTATCTTACAATTTCAGATTCTATATTTTGATCAGTTTGACATAGGGTCAACATTTCTGCCTGTCCAATGATGCTTTTTCTAGAAGCTCCTATGGCTGTCTCTTCTTCCAATTATCTGGATTAATTCTTAACAAGCAATTCCTTCCTTGAGAAATAAATATCCAGCAGCATCATGGACAATAGCTGCAGTTTTACTACACATGGAAAGACTTGTGTAGCACAACTGTCTCTTCCTATACCAGACTCAACTTCAACAACAACTTTATCCAAAGCATTTTAAACTTCTTAAAAGGAACAGGAAGGATGTGAGTGACTAAAAAGAAACAACATCTACCTTTATTCCTGCCTATTATGTACTAACAAAGCGTAGTCCACAAATTCCTCTACTTCTTTTGTATCCTGACCTCACACACCCCTTCAAACAAAGAAGCCAAGTTTTCTCTCTGAGCAGTGAGTTTCTCATGTAAACCAAAGAGCCACTAAATGCCACTGTTTTTCCTCACTGCCTGTAGATGCATCCCAAGCTCTTCTCCACCAAGGCAAACCCCTTCACAAAGTGCCACCCTGGGACAAAGCAGGTCCTCCCCAGCCCTCCCTGCAGGCTCACAGCCTGTGGAGCTCATGTTGTCTTTCTTAGATTTCTTATTTGTACAATCAAAAGTGTTGATGCCTGGCCTGGGATTTCTTTCCTCTCCTGCTCCTGCCCCTACATCTCATTATTGATATTAAACCGTGTTTTGTCTGCATTATAAAAGCATCCATTAGGAAGGAGTCGTTAATGCACTCCCTGTCTCTTTTTGAATTAAATCACTGATAGACTCTAGTCTTTAATTTCACCTTAGTAGAGTTGATGGATGAGCACCATAAATGCCTAAGAAGGAATAAGCTACTGCAGTTCAGTGTTAACAGTTATCAGACACAATAGGTCTCCTCTGTTTGGATATAAAGGGTTTTAATGCCTCTTTTAAGGAACCAGCATAACAAGAGCTTACATAATTCATTTAAAGAGGGAAGAATACCTCAAACTCCAGCCTCAACACCAGCTCACCTCAGTCTCTCAGTCTGATGTGATAATTATGATATTCTGGGGTTAGAACCATCCAAGACACATTCACCAAATACAATCAAGAAACTGAATTCTTTGCTCTGTCATATTCCTTCTCATAACCAAGCTTACTTGCACACCTGCAACATGGGGTTCCTTCCTCTGCACACATCTTTGGGCAGTTTTGAGCAGCAAAGCATCAACAATGGCAGAATGTTTCCCATAACCTCTAGTATTTCGAAGGTTTATAGCTCAGCTGGTTCTGGGCAGTGTATGAACCATCTCCACCTCTCAAGGTTGTGCTCTTTGTGTAAAAGAACCTTCCCTTCAGCATTTGCTAACCCAGGTCAGGCTGAAGCACCTTAGAATCTCTGACTCTGCTACAGCAGATGACAAATGAGACGCTACATTTTCTGACAAAACTGCTCACCCCAAGTGTGGGCAGTTCCCCAGTGAGGGACCATCATCATCTGGGAACACAGAACAGCTGCATTTTTGTGCATTTTGCCTCTGCAATCCCCAATTATTTCTAAGCAAAAGATTAGGAGGGACTCAAATGAAAGAAAACAAAATCTACTTGTCCCTTACCCCAGATGGTACAACAAACTCCCATCTGAACAATTTGCAGTTCAGAAAACCACCCTGCAAAAGCCATTTAACAAGTCAAGTGTGTGTATGTCCAGCTGGTGGGAGGAAAGCTTTACAAACCTCTGATTTTCCCTCCAGTGGCACCTGCTGTTTGTCAGCACGTTATCAGGGTCAGTGCATTAGGGAACCATATGGCACAGGGAAGGAACTGCTGGAATGATTCATACTGCATTAATAAAGTAGCTGCCCAGCCATGGGGGCTTGGTCACACAGAAGCTGTTGAACTTGAGAAAATGGGATGTTTTTTATAAAGCTGTGCAACATTTGCTAGGACTTCTTGGCAATAATCATCAATTTTTACATTAAGGAATAAATCTTCAGCATTTAACTAAATGAAGATATCACAGAGTTGTCTCCAGGGGTTCCATTCTCAAGCAGAAGATAGATTTGCAAATAAACATAATGAAGAGTGAAGCCAGATGGTATTGCTGAATTTCAGAAAGATCAGTCAAGAAACATGATTTGGCCCTAGTCCAGGTATCTTCCAGCATCTGGGACTACCCAAAATTGGACTTACACTTTCCATTGCAAAATGAGGTCAGATGTGAGCTCCAGAGTCAAACCTCTCAGAGGCTCAAGGCAGGGAGAGCACAACCATTCCTGGTCCTGCTCTCTCCCTCTGGAGGAACACTTTGGGACTGGAAGGGGACACAGTGTTTCTGTTACATTTTATCAATGTATTTTAAACAGGAAATGGGAGAAACCCCTTCTCCTGTAGCTGTTTGAGGGGTTTGACTGTAAGTGGTGGGATACAGGCAGAGAAAGGACAGTGTCACACCTGGACCTCTTGCAAGGGTCTCCTGAGCACTGGGCAGACAGAACAAACCTCCTCCCACGTGTCAAGCACAACCACATCAGATGTGGCTCAGATCACCACCCAGCACACTCCGAACCTCCTTCAGCAAGCTGAGTCACCAGCCAGTGCTGCCTTCCAAAAAGGGCAAGGAGATGCCTAAAGTCCCCCTGTGGTTTGTCCCCACCTTACACTCCTCGGGTGCCAGCGAGGTGAGAATGAGATGGGGCTGAAAAAAGCTGAACAAGGATTGGAGACCTTGGTGGGAGCAGATATACCTGTTCCCAGAGAGAAAGGCAACAGCAAGACACAGCTGGGATCCTGAGGCAAGCAGGGCACAGGGTTGGTCTCTGCTCAGACACTTGCCAACTGATTTTAATTGGGATATCTGCTCAGCTTCCACATGCCTTGGAGCATCTTGTGCTTGGCTGGTGATTTCACATACAGAGACCTGGTACAGAAGCACTTGGGCTTGGGAAGCAGATGAAGTGTTTACACTGCTGAGCCGAGAAAGGAGAGGGATTAAAAAACAACACTTAAAAGTGGCTAATCTGAGCAAAGCCCATTTATATGCAGAATCCACAATTCCCTCCAGGGATTCATTAGAGAAGGAAAGGAAATTTGCTTCTGTTTGTTTGGAAAGGCAGATTTATTAATGGCTGTGAAAAAATTAGCACTTGCCAGCACTTCCCTAGATAATGAATATAGTTGTTGCAGCCCAAGTCTGGTTTAAAGGGCATAGAGCAGTTCACAGTGAGAAAAGGACGAGCCAAGATTCAGGCTGGCCCTAATTTTGTTCCGAAAGGGACCACAGGCCACTGCAAGACATTACCACCACTATTTAAAGGGAGCTTGCATCATCTGCATTTAGTTTGTTTTCCAACCAGAATATACTTAAACTGTGACTCCTGGATTTCACAGAAAGAAACAGCCAAATAATATCACCCAGCACTTAACCCATAGTTATTTTCCTCAAAGGAGGCCTAGGAGAGGACTTAATCATTAATGGTTTTTGACCATTTGGAAAACATAAATGAGCCATTTAATAAGAAATGCTTCCTGTCCACCATCTCATCATTACCAAATGCCTCACTGTCATTAGATCAGCTTGACTAATGGGATCTTAAATTCTAATTAGGACCTCTAAATGTGACTTTCACACAACATAATCATAAAATAAATGCTAGTCAAAAAGACATGAAAGTGTTTTCCACTGGGAAGGGCAATTCTTTCCGAAGTTACATCAGAAGTAAACTTTCAGAAGTAAATGGTGTCTTTCTGGTTCCTCCAGCCCTCAAAAAAATTTTGTGTTTCTTCTCTGAAGCAGAAACTCTCCGCTGTTGGTATTTCTGTGTCAGTGTAGCCCAGGTAGCTCAATTGCACCCTATTTAAAATTCCAAAGAACTTGGCTGGGATCCGAGGCAGTGCAATGGTGTGACTGCACTTTCCCATGACAATCCAGGCTGCTCAATTGTTCCAATCAACTCATCAAGATATTGAGGACTCTAAGTTCCAACGCAGAAACCTTTCAGTGATCCAAGGTCAAGGCAGAGAACCAGCAAAGAGGGATGAACATGGCATGCCTGAAACACCTGCAGATAGACTCTAAATGGGGATGGGTCTCTCTTCACAATAGGGTCAGAAAGCTTCTCCCAAAAAGGACATTATTTCCTATTTCCAGGTGTGCATCTGGTCTGTTACTCTCTGGACCCATAGAGGGCCATCCTGCAGTTACAGGGCACTGTGCCAGTGGATTAGTACTTTTGGAACTTGCATGAATTATCCCACTTACCAACGTGTGCAGAGTTTTTGCTCCACTGGTTCTGACTGGTTGCTAATAAACCTTATAAATAATTGTGTTCCTGATCAGAGGAGTTTCCAGCAGTACAATTACCTGGGAGAAGCCAATAAAGGCCATAGCTACAATGCAGTAATGAATTTGTAAATTAAAGTTTCCTTTGCCCTTGAGTCAGAGCAATTAGCATTGCACAGGCCTCTTTCAGAGCAGCGATGGGAGACTTCTCAAAAGCCACTTACTGTGGACACAGTCACTAGCTGACACTTAGGAGTCCATTGTGAGCCACAAACAGGGGGTCAGACAAACTCAGGTAACAGCCAGGCTGAGTAAATGATGGCTTGGTTCACCTGGTTGCCAGGCTCTGACAGAAGCATCAATTTAACACCCTCAAAGACCTGTGAGCAAGGACAAGTTGGGAAATGCTGCACAGCAGAGCTGTGAGTGAGGAGGGCTCAGCAGGGGCAGTGCAGAACAGCCCAAATCCCAGCACTTCCCTGCTGTTACTGCACACTTCAGGGTCCTCTTTTCACATATATCTTAGTGAAACTGTATTGGTGTCACCTCTAGCTTTGAATGTGCCCATATTTCACCATTAGCACAAGAACTGACAAGACAAGTTCTATCCTGGCAGCCTAATTCATGAGTTTATAGAAAGATCTGACAACATCCTCCTCTGTGCTCAGCAACAGTTGCCAATAAAGGCATCCTGATCAACTCCCATCCAGTCTGCTTCCCTTCATTTCTTTCACAGTCTATATAATTTTTTTTTGCACAAACACAGGACCTTGTTCTGGGGCATTTATTGTGCTGCTGCCCATCCAGTTTTCCTACCGTGAGGGCAAAGGGGCAAACTGGGTATGAAACACCACAGACACTGAGATTCTCGTAAACCAAAGAGGAACTATTGTACCAACAAAAAACACTGAACAACAGGAAGTATTATATATGTATGTACACATATATATATACATACACACACACACACATATATATATGTATCCCACCTCGATCCCCTTCCAGAGTAGGATCACTACTGTCATTGGAGACAGCCAAGTCAACATCAGGATCATCTGAGAGCAGGGGTTGCATGATCCCAGCCAGAAAACAAGAGTAGCTGAAAAAGCCCTCCTGTCACCACCATTATGCCTCCAAATGAAGTGCCTTCCAACCCCACGTGGCAAAGAATTTGTCTCCATTTGAGGCTCCTGCACATCAGCAGATACCACAGATACTCAAGCACATGCCTGAGGCTGTGGAGACACAGATCTGGGGAGGGAGATAAAGCTGGAGAAGTCAAATAAGAACTGCAAATACTCCTATGATCAGAGAGGAGAAAACCAGAGGAAAAACTCAGACATAGACTGGAATAGCAGCAACACTGAAACTCTGCAAGAGGCAGAGGGTCTGAACTTCAGAGATGCAAAATAAACAAATAAATAAATTGCAATGGTAAAATCAACTAGACATCAAGAATGTTATTAAAACAAACACCTGCAGACCCGGATAGAAAGTAAGAAAGAGAAATTAGCTTAATTCCTGACAGGATCCAATCCCTCTTGGACAGTAAGAGGAGAGCAGATGACCAGGGAGCACATTGGGGGTTTCCATTCTGACAGTATCCAGCATCATACAAGGGCTACAGGAAAGGAGTGCTCATATATACTGGAATATAGATTCAAGATGAGGATCTGCAGTTACACTTCAGGCTGTCCATAGCACTGGTGATCAGGGCAGCCCCAGGACTAGACAGGGTTACCCAGTCCCAGCAGTGACCAGCCCTGAACCTGTTCATTGGCAAAAGCAGATAAGACTGAACAGAAAAAACAGAGTGCCTGCAGAGCTCTGACAGAAGCTGCATCCTCTGCCTGTGCTAAATCACAAAATTCCACCTGATAACTATCACAGATACCAAGATTACTGCACAGAAATGTGTAATGAAATCAATTGCTCTAAGACTAGAAATACAACAGTTCCTCCTTAGTTTTTCTTTGCTGATAAACTTCATTACGTCTTTTTGACAGATTTTTTGGGAAGACCAGCGCCTTGAAAAAAACAAAACCAGGAAAAACATAGATTCACTGTTTCAGTTTTGATGTGCAAAAAGCCTCAAAAGTCAAATCCTTCCCACTGCAAAAGGATCCAAAACACACCTCCAACATCCAGCATCATTTCCCCAGTTCTGCATAACAAAAGCAGTTAATGTAAGGGCTCCACTGATGCAACAAGCTTCACCCAGTCATTTTACAGTGCAAAAGGACTGTAGGGAAAACATTTTACCTCTAAGGGTCAGCAGGATGTGTGAACAGGGATTTTTCCTGAAAGACATAAAAGCTTCACACTCTTGCTGTGGAGTCTGAACTACTGCAAGGTGAAAAACGTACAGTCTTGAAAATTAGTCAACTCTGGGATATGAACAAAGAAGGAAAGAAGAAGAAAACACAACTTCTGAGACTGGAGTGGCTGGTCATTGGAGCGTTGAAGCTTTAATTAATGGTCTTTTCCTGGCAGAACTGAAGAGAGAAAAAAATAGCTGTAGCACAGCAGGAGCACAGTCGTTTGCAAGTCTGCACTTCTGATTACCATACAATAGCCAGGAATAATTGCCAAGTTCCCACATTTATTATAACCTTGGGAAACACTCACCTTGCTGTGCTACTTTACAGCACACTGCTCAGAGCACTGTTCTCTGTCAGCATTACCAGCAGAACTTGAAAGCTAACCTTGTCAGTTTGATCTCCTTCGGGATTAGAGATGGTTCTCTGTCATGGTAAAGAGTCAAGAGTTGTTCCCCAAAATTCTAGGGAAGTCAGCACTGTTGGAGAATTCATAATTGGTGAGGACAAGGCACAGCTTCGAATGTGGGGGGTTTTTCCCTCAGATGGACAATGAACACAACACAGCAAGGATATACCATGTGGGGGATAATGCTTTCAGAATCATTTCCAGGCCTTTTATTGTGCAAGTGGTGCCTGATTGAAGTTGATGCAGATTAGGACTCACCAACCTTTTAAGCCTCAGCATAAAACAGTTGCCAAGAAATATATTTATAGTGACACCCAGCAGCTGCAATCTATGTCCAAAAAGGTCCTTATCTCCCTTTGAACTCAAAAATGACAAAAATGAGTACTACAGTGGCATAGTAATTGATTCAGAGTCTTATCTATTGATTGTTCCCCATCTCACACCCAAATTATTAGTAATGACTCACTGGAATGTCCCAGAAGGGTATCAGATCAAGTGCTGGATACTGATAGTTGAAATAAAAGTCACCTCTGCAAGAGCCCTAAGGCTGAAGGAATAAGGCTGAACTAATAAGAGAAATATTAATGTAATAACCAATTCTTCCCTCAGCTGGCATCAACCTTATTCCACCTAAGACCAGGACACAGCACAGATATGAAAAGATTTATTAAATCCCCTCACAGTCTCTGCAGGTTAAGGAAATATTTCTACCAAATAGAGAACCTTTAACATGTTATTTAAAGGTTATCTTCTCTTTCATCCTTTCCAAGCAATGAGTACAACATAGGGTTTATCAATAATTAATACAACTATCCCATTTGATCCTTTGCAGCAAAGCATTTCCTAAAACTTATTTTTCCCTCTGAAAAGTGTTGTCCGTCTAATATGTTTTCTAACATCAGGAAGCAGAAAAAGAGGAACATTTTGGCTGTGTTGCTTTGACTTTTGAAATAAGGACATTTAGCTCAGTTTTCAACATGTCCACGTGTTCAGCTTCACAACAGCCTTTGTAGGAAGGTTCTTTTGTGCCTTCATGACACTAACTAGTTCTTTTTCAACCTTTTCTAGTCAAAGGTAAAAAAAAAAAAATCCAGCTTTTCATCCACTTTTTTATGCTTCAGATTGCTGATAAACATGTGATGCAACATCTAAAGATCAGTCCACAGTCTGTGTTACAAAAACAGAACGTTCTGGAAGAAAAGTCCATCAAACACGTTCAGTGAAAAAAAAGAAGCCACAAACAAAAATGAACATTGAGCAAGTTTTCCCACTGAGTTACTTTCCAACTTCTCGAAATAAAAATGAAATGCTCACTTTTTAAGAAGTGATGCTTCCAAGCAGGTGACTTGTGAGTTGTCTTCCCTACAACAGCAGACAACAGGAACCCCCAGGAGCTGGAACTCCATTTTTAGAGTCAGATTAACACACCACAAGCCTTCAATACTTCTAATTCAGATTGAGTCAGAGGAGGAGGAAGAAAGGTACATTTAAAGAAAGCTGCTGAGGTCACTTGAGGTTGGTTGTTGTTGGAATTGTTTGTTCACTAAGCACACATCCCACTCACATCCAAGAAAACATCCAACACAAATAAACACAGGTCTATGTAAGAGCATTCACAGAACGAGGTTGTTTGTGCTCTCAAAACCAGCCATATTTCAGCTGGGCTTTTCAAGACAGCTGAAGGAAGCTCGGAGCCTAAATCCCATGGGGGCAGCCCCCATGAACACAGGCTCTTTGAACCAGCCTCCATTTCTTACAGCAATGTAAAACCATTCCAGGCTCAGGTGCTTTCAAGAAAAACTCCATCTTTTTGTCCTCATTCAGAAGGATTCTTGAAATGCTGCAAGGTGAACAAGGGGGTCAGTTCTGCTTTCTCAGAGTGAAACCAAACACCAAGCCAGGCTCCATCTGTGCCTGGCAGGAGGAGGGGGTGCAGTGAGGACCACGGGTTGTTCAGTGCTTTCAGGGCCCAAAGCCTAATCCCCTGTCTAATAAAGTTTAGGATTTAGCAACCAGTATATATATTGAGATACAAGGCCTTTTTCCCCACCACCACTTTTCACCCACACAGGATTCCCCACATAAGCCGTGTAACTGCTGCCCAAAATGGCAACACACGCTCTGCAATTATCATTAGAGTTAATTAAAGCCTCTATGCAGCAGGCAGCTTGAATTGCTGTTTACACTCACATCTCTGAACATGCTGCAGGTAATTGAAAGAAAAGCATCAACCCAATATTCTCGATTTTCTTATTGGCAAGGGCTTGATAATTTGATTTTGGTCATTGACCGTTTCTAAAAATAAAGAATTTATTTCCTCTGAAGGCCTGAATCCTCCCTTTGGCACGCTCCACTGAGGTATTTTCATGTTTCTGGTGCCCTTACTGGACTGAACCTTGGAAGTCTGAAGAGAATTGGGTGAAAAAGGAGATGATCTACCAAAAAAATCACTGAATTAACCCTTCTGAATTAACCCTTCCTCTAAGTCATGTTGATAAGCGCTCTGCAGATGCCATACTACCCACATTATTTGTTTTGTGCCTCCCTTTCCCGAAGAAATACTGTTGTATTTCTTGCCCCCTGGCAAAGTGGCAGAACGGTTAAAATTGCACCCACATTTTGCTACCAGCACTGGAAACCTGAGCCAGTCCTGCAAAAACACCCAAGGTCAGTGGGCTGGCAGTGAACCTCTGCTGGCTCCTCTACATTTCAACACACACTCTTTGAAGGCTGATGATGCCAGTGTGCTACTGAGCATGGAGCTATTTTTGTGCTGGATGTGGTCCTGTCAAAAGGGAACAACGGTCACTCAGCAAACTCCTCTGACTCCATCAAAACTGATCTCTCCTGGACATCCTTCCTGCCATAACCTCCTCAAAATTCAAGCAGACAAGTACACAAGGAGGCCACACCCTTCACCTGGAAGGGAGAATTGCCTCGCTGGTGTCACCCAACCCAAGGGGTTCAGAGGCAGCTGTAACTAAAACCAGAGAAGATCTGGGTTTAGATCTGTAATGCTGGTATCACCACCTTCTGAAGAGATTAAGAGCAGTAACAAAGAAGGATCTTAGAATGCACTTAAAACACCCTCTCACCTTCTCCTGAAGGTTTCTGTGCCAGAGCACCCACAAAACCAGAGCTCTGCACTTCTCTGGAGGCAGAGAGGCAGACTGGGGGGCTTGGCAGAAGGGCTGGAGCTCCAGGGTGTGGGAAACCATCAGAAAGAGCATCAGGAAGTGTGAAAACAGGTCACAACATAGAGCAACCTGGCTAGAAGGGTCTGGACAAGTCATCCTGGGCCATCCCAGGCACACAGGTTCCTCTGAGAGCTTCACAGCTCTCCCCCTCACCAAAGCCCAGCAGTGACCTACCCCTTTAGAAGTGTACAGCTGAGGAGTAGACACACAAAACTCACCCAGCTTTTTCAACTTGAAAAAGAAGGAGAAAAAAACCTCTGCATTAACTCTGCCTCAGCCATTAAGAAAAATGTTCTCCATGTCCCTGTTAATTTCCTCCTCAGCCACAAAGCTGATTTTTCCAAGAAGCTATAGGGAGTGACATAAAAACAAATTAATTTGTGAAAAGCGCAGATGAAAAATTACCTGGAAACAGGAAAGCACTCCTCCAGGAAGATCAAACCCCCAAATGCTGCTGAAAACCAAATGGGTTTTAATAAATGACAGATCTTAGGTCAGCAATAGATAATCAGAGAGATTAGTGTAAACCTGATTAGATCAAAGTCTCTGAATATGGTTTAGAGACCACCACATCTGGGCACGGTCACTGAAACCTGAAGGCTGAATTCTGTGTTAAGAGGAATCCTTTTTTGTGTGTGCCTTTAATCAGAGGAGGAAGAAAAGCTGTTTGAAAAGTGCTTTGACAGGTGCAAGGAAGATAAGCTGGAGGCAGATCACAAAGACAACAGTGTTTGATAAAGAGGAGACTGGGGATTATCACCACAAATATGCATAAGCTCCATTCTGTACAGTAGAGCGTGTCATTATTAATACTACTACTTATCCCTCTTAAAGCACTGTAAGCTTTCAAGTGCTATACAAACACTAATCACTAAGCAAAGGTGCCAAAGAATCCTTTCCATATCCTGCTGACTGCACAGACTGAAAGGACAATAAGTACAATGTGTACAATGGCAAACACGGGCCTGAACAATCACCATAGTTAATAATATTACAAAAAAGATTGTGGTCTAAAGGGAAAGATATTAGTGTGCATCCATTAGGAAACTGCTCTTACCTAGTGCTGGGAGGATGAATAGCAGCCTTGGAAGGAAAACTGATGCTGCTGGGAGGGAGCTGGAGCACAGAGGGGAAATGGGAACATTCCATCTACCACAACACCTACAGGAGACAAGGACAAAAATCTCCTCAAAGGAGGAGACCTGGGAAAAGTTTTTAGATGTACCGGGGAGCAAAAGGTGAAGCTAGGACAAGGATTCAGGAGCAAAAGTAATGTCATTAAATCAGCCAAGAAGGAAGGTGATGGATCTTAACAGTTTCACTGTATCAGCAATGGGGGGAAATCAAAGCAGCGACTGGCAATCGGAAGGGCTGAGCAGGACATGGGCTCATTCCTTGGCAATAGGAACGAGGAACTAATTACATTAATTTTAGGTAATGATGGGAAACTGTTGCCAAATTTGGTGAATACTGGTTAGAAAGCTCACATGAATTAATCCTTTCTAGTCCTTGAATACTTGGGCTGCCCAGCAGCGCTTTCTGCAGAAGTGCTCAAACAGAATTCATAAAAAGGCAAAGCCTGTAATTGTACAGAGTCATCCTTCTCATGGCAACACAGAGAATAACAGGAATTCCCACAGCAGTTCATCACTGCAGCTGCTGATCCCTTCCCAGGAAGGGCTGCAGGACCCCACCAGCCTCTTCGGGGCACCCTGTGGTTTTAGGTGTGAGTGCTCTGCATCGAGGTGGGCTCTGCCCTAAGCACCCACCTGCAACTACTGCAAGTAAAAATGCTTCTTCATCATAAACCATCTCTCCTACTATGAGGGTACCATAAACCTCAGCTTTCTGGCCTCAGCTTTTAGTCAACTATAAACAGAAAACCTAGTTATTGACAAACATGCCCCTATTTGTGATGCAGGAAGAACAGAGAGAGAGAGAGAGAGAGAGAGAGAGAGAGAGAGAGAGAGAGAGA
>NW_020897746.1:3288661-3557085 GCF_003984885.1 Neopelma chrysocephalum | reverse complement strand
AGAGAGAGAGAGAGAGAGAGAGAGAGAGAGAGAGAGAGAGAGAGAGACTGCTCCGTTCCTAAAACAGAAGCTGTACGAGCTGCTGGGAAGGTGCAGAACAAACTCAAGTGCACTTTTCAGGCAAATCCTGTACATCCCATTCACATCCCTCCAGTAAGGGCTGCGTTGTCTCCAAGGCAACAGAGAGGCAGAGCCTGAGCACTGGGTTAAACAAAATTATCTCATTAACATTTGTTTCCTTGTTTCATCCATTAATGCAGAAGATGCTGCAGACACCACAAAGATCCTCTGATCTGTTCTAATGGGAGAAAACATCAAACAGTGAAGAGGTCCCAAACTTTTCTTCTTTGAAGCTCTGGCAAAACATCTTGGCCTGCAGAGAAGGGAGATAAATGCTTTCTGCCTTAAAAATGCAGAAAACAATTCACCTTAGAGCATCAAGGTTTTTATACCTATTGGTGGTTCTCAGTACTTTTTACTTTTAAATACTCACACAGTCTATTTAATTCATTTGACTTGTAAAAACTACCTGAGGTTAAGGGCCTTCAATGTGTCCTGTCTCAGGGACACCCAAATGAGTAAAGCTTAATGAGAGTTGTATCTCTGGCTCCTTCTGAAAGTTTTGACCATTTTTCCCCCCTTTTCAGCTGAAAAACTAAGCAGGATCCTGGCAAGAGGAGGGAGAAGAAAAGAACTGATGGATGACAGAGAAATAACTCTTTGGAGATGCTGAAGTCTCACCCTGCCATGAGGTGAATGGACATACACTGATATCTCCAAACACCACATTTGAGTTTCGACTGCCAAAAATCAGGTTTTATTTACTGATGAAGAACCTCCAACTGACATTTTCCTCATTCACATTGCTGGGAGGGGTTTTTTGTGAAATTTTTGCTCCAGGGGTCCGAGTCCAACACACATCAGCATCACTGGGTATATTCACAAGGTCACCCACAGGACCTGATTGTGCTTCAGTTCCTTTTCCCACACCTCACTTGAAATAAGCACAGGGCAGAACTGCTTGTGCTGTGAAAGAAAGTCAAAATACCACAGACAGCTGCCTCTCTATTCACTCTGTAGAAAACTTGGTCAAAGGCCATCACATTTTACCAAATGAGTATTTCTTATTTTTCTATTTTATCTCCTTCGCTCAAGTGTTTGATCCTAATTGCTGTTTCTGGTAATTCACTGCTTGTAGTTTTCATTCTTAAATCTGATAATATTTCCCAAATCCCTTCTCATCAGATAGCTGCCATCTACACATTTTGGTGTGTCTTCTCTGGGATTGCAGAAACACTTTCTCCTTCCACAAAAGCTCAACATTTCTTAGCAACAGACAGCAATACCACCAAATTCCTCCAGTGCCCTTGGATGTGTTTTGGATGTTTAAAATTCAAGAGAACAGCTGTCAAGTGAGATGATAATTGTGCTGTCAGTGTACCCAAGGAGAATTAGTGAAATTACCCTCCAAAGAACGTATGCTACATAATCTTGTAAGTAAAAAAAAAAAAAAAAAAGGCTTCCTTATCACATAGAACTGGAGAAGTCTGAAATAAGAAACACTCATCCGAAATCAATGCTTTCTGAAAGATGTAGTGAACCAAATGCATTGCTGGAAGCTATGATAAGAGAGACACAGAAGGGGTCAGCTGAGGCCATCAGGGGCCATGGCAGCACAGTGGCATCATTTCCAGACTCCAGAGTATTTGAGAAAGATTTCAGGGAGCAACTGCACTGTTGTGACCCTCCAAAGAGCTGGTGGCATTGAAAATCCCTACATGTTACATTAATGCCTCTTCCTTCAGTACAGCATTGCAAAGGCATCTAAAGAACCTCCACATTTACTAAGCTAAGGACTGGGTACTGTCAGATTCTCATGCCATTATTTTTTGATCCAAGTTACTTGGTACAAAGTCATCCTGGCCCAAAAAAGGTGATACCATGATCAGGTGACACCATAACACAAAAGGAATCCAAACCCCTCTGTTGCCCCTGAAAGCTTCAGGACTGATCTCTCCAGCAAAATATCAAAGGAAACTTCCAGGAAAATCCCAAAAAGCTGTAGCAGAGATGAGCAGGGAATTCCTAAACTCCTACAAGGTAGACACAGCACTGAGCCAGAGTAACAGAAATAAGACAAGGGTCACAGCACCTCATTAAAAGATAAACTGCTCAAATAGGCAAACATTTTACAACACAGTCCAGCTTCAAGTAAGTTATTTACCAGCTCCAACCGGAAAAAATCAACAGCAATTTGCACATTTTGCAGAAAACCTTAATCAAGCAGAAATGAGAAAAACATAAAAATTGGGAAATGACTTGTGAAATGGCTGCATTTGTCCTGTGGCTTTTCCAACAGCATTTGTACAGAGCCAAATGCTCCCATAGCCTGCCCAGGATCAAAGACTCCCAGGCCCCAGGGCAGCTTTCAGACTGAAACATTCCTCATTATTCTTCATAATGCAAAGGCAGAAATCAAGCTACCTTCCAGTTATTAAACAGTCATTAATTGTTATTTCTGCTGCATTTCTATTGCTTCCACTCCCATTGAAACCAGTGACCTGAGGAAAGATTTTGTCTCTCCCTCACAACTACTTGGTGACGGGATAAGAACTAAGTAGAGGCTTTGCAAGCTTACATGTTTCCATGTTTTCCCAAGATTCACAAAGACTCAGGAAATAACATAAAAAGGTCTCATGCTTGCTTGATACAGGGACTTGAAAATGGACAGAAACACCAGTTTTCATCAATGGGCACATGGACTGGCCCTGGGGACAAGGGGACCCATCACAAATTAGTAACTGGAGCCAGGAGGAAAAGCAACAAAGCCAGACAGAAGTGTTTGTTCTGGTTAAACCCAGCTATAAACAAAACACACCTGGATCAGTGTCAGAAGGAGCAGCTGTCTTCAGAATTTCAGGGGGGAAAAAAAGGAATTCTTTATCTGAAAGATTTCGGCAGGTGAAAGCCAATGTTAAAGTGACAGGTTGAAGAGTAGAGTCAGAATAAGTCCAAATGTCACTGTCCTTATTTAGACAAAATTTCCATCACATTCAGAGAGTTTTCTCCAAATTAGACACCAGTTTTCAGCTCAATATCAGAGTTTTCATTTCTCACAATGAAAATAAGGCCACGCCCATTTTTCAGAAGAGCTGCCTTATATGTGGAAGTTGGATTTGAATCCAGTTGTTTGGGGGTTTTTTTCTCCACACAAAAAGCCTGCACTTGGTTGAAATACTGTGGTTTCTCATCATGGTTTTTGGAAGAACTCATCGCTTCCTGCTGCAGAAAGGTTGAGGAGGGAGAAAAAAATAAAAGAAATTACCATTTTCCAATTGCAGCTCATGGTTAGGTCAGAGACTCCACACTCCAGGGGTGCAGAAAAAAAGGGCAGATGCCAGAGAATCATTCCCAAAGACAACTCTACCTGAAGCTTCTCTAACTGCTGACTCTCTGCTTCATCCTCCAACTCCTCTTTGGAGAGGAAACTTATTCCACCAGTGCTCTAAAGCTGGTACTTACTATTCTATATCCACCCTGTGGTACCAGCAGCAGCAAATTAGAATGTACAACGTGTCAACAATTGACCTGAAGCCTCCCAAGCGAATATCTCCACTGAATTGCTAACAAGATCATTCTGTTTCTCAAAAATGTTATTCTTTAATCACTTGTCAGGGCCATTTTCCTCATCAAAGTTTCCAGCAACGCAGCTCTGCTGCTCTGCAAAGACAAGGTGTGATGCTACACCATGAATGAGTCAAGCTGCTCTTGTATCAGCTCAGTTGTCTGTTGCCAGTATCTTCTGCTGCCTTATGATTATTTTTTTTCCCCAATCAGGGCTTTTCATTCTGTAGAAATTTATTTCAACTAACACTTAGCACTTTCAGATTTTGAAGAATGGAAATTATTTCACCTCTGCAAGACTGATCTTTTACCAAAAGCACCTTGTAGACAAAAGACAGAGGAGAACTGACAGATAAATAAAATAGCAAGGACAAGGAAAATAGGTCTGTGCGTGTAGCTTATTCCCAAGTAAAAAATCCTTTAGAACTCAGTCAGATTAATTACCCCATTGTATTCATCAATGACTTTCCATTCATTTTTACAGGCTTCCTGCAGAAAACAGCTGCTATAGAAACCTGTAGAAAGCAAGCACACAGTTTTAACATGCCCCTTTTCCTGCCACTGTCATGGAATAAGAGAAAGGAGGATAGAGAGGTCAGGCATAGACCACAAGAATACTGTGGTAAAGCAACTGCTCAAAGTCATCCCAGGAAGCCAAGCAAATGAACAGACATATTTGGACAAGGGGGAGCCCAGGAGATCTGCTGAAATGCCTACACAAATTAGACACCTCTAAACCCAAAAGGTACTTTTCACCTTAGGGGGATGTGAGCCACCTCCAGTCTCCAGCAGACCCACGTGTTAGGGAAAGGCTGCAGAGCAGCATGAGACATAATCCAGCCCCCCACCAAAAAAAGGGACTAAACCAAATCAGTATCCCAATGTGACTGGAGCAGCATGTGCTGATGGTCACACACCAGCACAGGGAAAAATCAGCCTACAGATCTGGATTCTCTTTTAGCCAGAGTTATATAGCTTTTGAAGCTTATCCTACAGAAAGGAAAGTGTTTCTCTAATTTATCTGACTGCTTCTGCACAAAGGTTATGTTTGGTTTTCTTAAAATCATCATTCCACTCCAATTTTCCTCTTCCTTTTTGATGCTCACAATGTCCCAGCAAGTGGAATTGCAAACCAAGCTTGTGGTCTCTCATCTACATGACTACCTGGCCAGGGAAAAGCAATCTTGGAAGATTTTATTTTTCCTGTCCCTTATCAGTGGAAAGCAGGTGCAAGAAAAGCATCAATAATCACAATTTGGAAAACCTCTGCTCTCACAGCATAATTGATAACCCTTATGGTTCAGATTTGGTTACTGAGACTGCTTGAACATGTTTAGGGTGTTTCAGACACCTAAAAGCAGAAAATGTAAATATGTGTGTCCATCTGCACAGCTCTGGATATTCATATATGTATATATTTTTTTTCTCTGGAAATTTCTAGACTGAGCATCAGATCTATACATAAAATTGGGAATTTCATTTGTGTTAACTAACCCATAATGCTAAGAAATGTACTTATGACTGTCTGAAGTATATGTGGAAGATTAACAGCCCTGCAAGAGAGTTGCTAGAGCTGGGGAACTACTTTTACCAGGAGTCCTGGAAGAGTCCTACCCTAAAAGCCATCAGAGACCTCCAACCCCAAAACTTGCTGAGAAGAGACAGGGTGAAGTACTAGAGGGAGATAAGAAGAGCTGGCTCTCACAGGGGCCTTTCCCCAGTACCTGATGAGACACAGAAGCACTTCAGAGGACAAGCCCTGCACTTTTAAGAAGGTGCTGCCATAGGTTTTCCCCAAGCTCAAAACCAGAGACATTTTCTTCCTAACATCTCTTTTTTAAAATAATTACTGTTTGTAAATGTTCTTTGCCATCTCATCCAGCAGGAAATACTGACAGCAAAGAAGTTCCCTCCTTATGCAGGAGAAGCTGGTGATATTAAAAAATACATGGCACAAGTCTCAATCTTCACAAGCCCTCACTGTTGGATGGATCTTGGTTTCCCATTGATAAATCCACAGTGCTGTCTTCTCAAATCAGTCTCTCTTCCTCCCTTTCCCTCCTCCTCTTTGCAAATTTGGAGAAGGAACCACAGGCTGCTGCTGGCACAGTCCTTAGCAAGGAAAAGAGATACTTAGGTAAAATAAACAAGTCACCACCAACATCTTTCTGTAACATATCCCAAAGGTCCCCCCTGTCAGACATCCTCAAACACACACCCAGTCCTGTTCCTTGGGAGTTGGAGGCACAATTCATTTGAACAAACCCACAAAACCAGAACAGTCTTTCATCCTCACCTCATGCCCAATTCCTTTCCCACATCATTTGCATTTCCCGTGTTTTGCCCCATTTACATTTTATCATGGAGCACAGAGAGAGCATTTGAGCAGCTGGAGCCAGACAAAAACCCTGAGCATTCCAGCCAGGGAGGATGGATTGCACTTCAGCATAAGGAAGTGCATAACCACAATATGATTATATCTAAATACTCATCACATTATTACAAGTGCACTTTGACTGTCCAACAGAGGTTCTCCAGCTGACTGGGAGCACAGAGATCTGCACATCACAGGGCAGAGGGGAAGAACCATATGGCACTTAAAGCACCTGCTGCTGTAGAGCTGAAGAACAAAGGGAGGAAGAAACACCCATCACATTTATTGTTATTCCCTGGTAGCCATATAATGATCCTGTGAGCAGACAACTCAACCTCAGTAATGCACAGCCCTAACACTTCAAATACCACCTCCCAGCAAGGAGCCTCCAGAGATAGTATATTAAACTCATACTTGAAGATAAAGGGGGGAAAAAATTATGCAGTGGAAAACTGGAGGAGATCCAGAAAAGAGAAGGAAGAGAGACTGAAGACCTGACAGGAGAACAAACAAAAATACCTGGCAGAGCTAAAGAGGAGGTTTGAAAAGGCAAGTGAAGTGTTTAGATGGCAGAGAGGCTTAATGAAATAGATGTTCCTTCTGGGAACACAAGCTTTAGCCTGATGAGATAACACACTTTGCCCACAGCTTCATTAGAACTAGAACTGAGCTTTTAGAGCAATAAAATAAATCACAAAATTTGTCAGGAAACCAACAGAGCAACAAACTACAAGAAAACCCTATTTGTTTTCCAGTCCCAGCTGACTTTCTTTCCAGAGCATCTCCAGAGAAAACTCCTCATCCTATTCAAGTCAACAAGACCATTCCAATACACATCACAAGACCCTTTGAGCACTCAGCTTTGTGCAGCCAGGTGATCTCCAAGATAAAGCTCAGAGCTACTTGTTCTATCTGTAAACTACTCTCACGAGGAAAATAAGGAAATTTTGCTCTGGGAATAAACAGGATCAATTTTGCAGTGATGAATCTCAGCTGGAAGAAAGTAGTTGCTCTTTTTTTCTAATGAAATATGCAGAAGAGTCACTCAATGGAAGAGTACCACAGGAATGGAAAGCAAAAACAAGTGTCCTCCACGCCCTCGTGTTAATCTAATGGCAAAAGGTTTAGGAAAATATTACAACATACATGAAAAAAAGGACACTGAAAAAACAAAACTCCATTGCAGATTAAGAAATGTACAAGAATGAATACACCAAAAATGTCAGAAAGTCCAATATTAACCAACTTCGTAAAAACTTGCAAGCTCTTGCAGGATTAATGAGCTGTTCCATTCATGGAAGAACTCAACCCCAAATTCAAAGCAGTTTGCAGACCACATGAAATCCAACCAACACAACAGAATCATATGAAGTTATCCCCAGACTTCCTTTTTAATATGCTCAGATGGCTCCCAACACATTCCAATATCTGGTGGCAGAAGACTGTATCTGTACCACCAGAAATACATATATATTTATTAAACAAATTTATGATAGAGTGACTTAATCAACATTATACTATAAACCTTTGTAAGAAATATCACCCAAGTTCCACATATTTATCCTTCTCCATGCAGAATATGGAGCAAATAGGAACTTCAAAGCATATCTTGAATACTAACAAACTTAAGTACCATGGACCAAAGGCAGAGACCCAAGTGACAGCCTCTATTGTCTTTGTGTTGCTTCACACCTTATTTTGTTGCCTAAGACTGAAACCAAAGAGAACCACAGACTCAGGAGGAGGAGCAACACCTGGGGAGAGGCTGCCAGAGGATCTGAAGAGCCAGTGAAGGGAGGAGCAGAGCCCTGGGATAAGTAACAGCTGAATGAATTGAGCTGAGCCTCCCTTCTTCATCCTCCCTCCTTAAAACCAGCTGAGTGAGGGATTCAGACACAGCCCATCTTTGGGGCAGGGGGAGGTGGTGGTGCTTGTTGATCAGTACCTAAACACAGCAAAAGCAACAATTCTGGTTTTATTTCAGATCCTCTTACCAATGAGAAATGCGTGCTCATCCTAATAGTCCCAACATCTTGCTCTTCAGGTTATTTCACGCACAAAATTGCTCCCAAGAGCTGGGCTTTATTTTCCCTTTCGTTATTGCTGGGCTCCTCAGGAACACCAGGCTGCTGGCAGCACTTTTTTTTGTTGTGAAGAGAAAGCACCACATCATTTATTCTGGAAGAGCAAAACATCATCACAGAGACATTTTTTTTTAGCCACAATAGCTGCCCACAAAGCTGCCAGAAGCAACCTTTTGTCTCCCAGTTTACCTGCACCAGGAAAGGATGAAGTGATGAACTTGCTGCAATAAATAGACCGTCACCCACCTCTCTGCAGCTGAGAAATCCTCCCCAGCAACATGTGCAGCCTGTCGGCCCCAGCCTGGCCTGATTAACAGCAACCCAGGGCTGCAGGTACCTCACACTCTGATTAATCAGGCACACACAGGTTGAACTCCTGCTGCACACTTGAGAGGGCATCAGCTGACATCAGCTGTGACACTCCCAGTGAGTCTCTGTCTCCTACTCGAGCCTCTTCCGTTCTGAACAGCCCAGCTATTAGGAATCAGAAGACACACTAATTGTTAAGGGTCCAATCAGCAGGAAATTTCATTAGTTGCATAGATGCAGGTTGTGCTCTTTACAGAGGCCAGGAGGGGGGAAAAAATCCCCAAGATTATTTAAGGAATATCTAAATGTTCCACAGGCACCTCTCTGAGTGGCCTTTCGGACCACGCTCTGTGATTCACAGACATTAGGATCATTAATTCCTTCCCAAAAAAGGCTTCCCATAAATAGATAGTGCAGGAATTTGGGATCATTAATTAAAGGTTTTCCCTGAGAAGCTCCAAGAGGAGCCTTTGGGCACTTGATTGCTTCTGCACAGGAGGAGGGGAGAGGAAAGGTAGGGGTTTAGGTGATGAATACCTCCACAGGGACATGGCCAGTGGGTAAAGTCTGTTTGCAAGTGAGCAGAGATGCAGCCAGGAGACCTTGTGTCCTGTGGCTCCTGGGATTTTGGATACAGAACCTCTGGTTGAGGGGCTCCATGCCCCCCTTTCTTTCATTTCTAAAACAAAGCTAAATATAATTTTCTGCATTTATAAATTTTGCTAAAATCCATAAGAGGTCTTAAAGGGATGTATCTCTCCTAAAGCTTTTGTCTCGTGTGTTTTGTAGAGTATTTGGAAGCATTTCCTACTCCTACAAGAACTGGCCCTTTGGAAGCAGGTAAGGAATTCTCTAACAAGTCAAGCTCTTCTGCTCTTCCACATCTCTTATTTTCATATGCATTAAATAATATTTTCTGCATTTCATCTGCCTATTCCCATTCTCTGAGCGAGGAATGGGCCTTCAGTAATCCTTCTGAATTTTAGTTTCATTTAATTCTCCTACTCTGCTTAAGGGCTAGTGGGGTCACTTGGAGCTTTTAACCTCTCCTTCCTTCTTCCAGTCTCACATTGACAGGTACCATTCCCAAACTTGCATTTTCTTACTCTCCCCCAGCACATCACAGTCTCACAGAGCAGTTCCCTGTTAACCTGCCCTCAGTTCTGTTACTGATATAAGTGAAACATCCACAATTTTACTTGGTCTGTGCCCAGAAGATGCTGCTGGATCCATTTCCACAGAGATGCTCAACATGCTGTGAGATCCCTGGTGGAAGTTCTTGCTCCTTCCCCCAACTGCTTTAAAGCTGCACTGCAAAACATTCATGGGCAGGGAGCAGCCCAAAAGTTTGGAAAGCATCTGCTTGCCCTTGACCATTCTGACTGTTGCCACTGGAAAGTTCATTAGTAGAATTTTGCAAAGCTTTTTAAAAGCACATCAAGGCACTCTATGAGGAGATAGGTCATTTTTGGCTCTCCAGCTTTTTATTACCCATAAGCTGCTCAAGTAATAAAGCCACACTAGTCCCTTAAAGGAGTTTAAATCATGAAAATTTAACAAGAGAAAAAAGGAAGCCAATTTGAATTATTGGAGTTGCTTTTTCCTTTCAGTTTGCTATTCACAAACAGGTTGGAGGCCCCAGCATCTGAAGTCATGCTCAGACTGAATTCAGGCATGGAATTCAGCACAACTAACAAACCAGACTGTCACTGAGAAATCCAGACCTTGGGACTGGATTGTATTAAACAATTTTTTTTAAAAGTAGTAAAAACTGAAGCATAGCAAGGCAAATCCTCTGTGTAAATAGCTCCTTTGAAGTCAAAGCCAATTTATAGGAAAAAGAAATATGGCTCATTGTTTTCTCTAATTCATGTTTTCATCCTTTACTGTCCCCAGACTTAGACTAATTACTCTCTCCAGCAGGTTGTCAAAAACCTCCCTATTTTTTCTTGCAATTACTGTCGTATATTTTGATAACTATCTTTTCTGAGCAAACCAGAGGCCCTGAGCTATTCATGCCCTGACACCTTGCAAATTCCACGTGGGAACAGGATGCATTTTTCTGAGAATAACAAAGTTCTCAGCAAGCAGCACCATGGCAATGAGCTCCAAGGAAGGTGTTCTATGCACTGAGTGCTGCTGCAGCTCATCTCTAATGGCCATTAAAAGTACAGACCATCAGCAGCTTAAGCAGATGGAGATGGTCATTGACCTCTAACTCAGAGTTAAGACCTAAGAGCAAAGCTTGGGATTGTTCTCAATTTGTGTTGCAAACAATTGTAAGTATCTGGTGGGAAATGGATTTGACTCTTCTCTGATGGGAAAGAGAAGCCAAGTGGGGCAGGGTCCCTGGTCCCACCATGATTTCATGGATGTGCATATGGCATTACCATCCATGAGCAACTCAGTTCCTCAAGGACAGGTTAAGCCAACAGGATGAAATGCCTTCCCATCCTACCAACAGCCTGTCTTCCAGCAAACACTGGTTTGAGGCCATGCAGGAACTGCCACACCATTTCCCCTGGGTTTTACAGTTCAACATCTGAAAAGTTCTGACTAAGGAAGGGGATTGGTGAAAGGAATTCCTGTTTTCAGCAGGTTATTACATTACTCGGGCATAGAGGTGCCAACATTATTGCAGCACGCTGGAATTTTTAGCTCTCCTGCTGAGCTCAACCCTGGCTGGGTTTTGTGTTACTTTTGAGTTCAAGAGCAGAGCCTTGCCCAAGAAAGGGTCTGACTTACTCAAAAACTTCCCAAGTGATCAGAGGCAAAGGGGAGAGCAGAGGACGGCTCAAAAAAAAAGGGTGAAAGCCCTTCCAGGGGAAAGGAGAAATAGTCAGCCAATTACACACAAAGAGAACCAAACACACACCACAGTTTTCTTTAACTTTTCTTCATTTTTGTTCATTAGAGAAATTTTCACTCTGAAGCAGTAATTACTATAACAATCAAACACTGTTCTGTCCTTGACCAGGGCAAATAACATCTGGTAATGAAAGGTGTGTCCTGACACAGCAAACAGTTCACAGGTAGCACAGCCTGATTATTTGGGGTAGTCTCCAGGTCGCACACTGGATAAGGAGTGTGTTATCACCCTCCCCTCAGCATTAGGGAACTGGGTCATGCCATGCCACTCACTGGGGACCCACCCACAGGACTGGGGATGGAGAGCTCCAGGTCCTTCCCAGGGGGTGCTGTGTAAACACAGATGAGAGAGGGAGCAAATAACTCCCTCTGCCCCAGGAATAATTTAAGGTCACCACAGTTCCTCCAGAGGGCTGAGCCAGAGGGACAGAAGCAGCCTGCTGTGCCATGGGGATGCAGTGGGAGCCCATGGAGGAGGCTCCAAGCCTGGCTGAAAGCTGCAGGCCATGCTACATCCCACCACACTCATTATTCCCTTAACTGCCTGCTGCCCTGGGAGCACAGCACAGAACACAAGTTTCACCAACAACAGAGGATCTTTCTGACTCAAAATGAAGAGTACTTGAGCTCTACGTTAGAACTAAAGATGCCTTTATCTCACAAAATATAAATACTTTGTGTGCTTGCTAGGAGTTCCCACCCCTGCCACCTACCCTGTGTTTGTACCACTGTCAATTATTTATATTCAGTTTTTGCTGTTGAAAATCCCCAGACAAACATAATTTTCCCTGCAACGTTTGACTTGCTTCAAAAACAGGACAGGAAAGCAGTCGATGGACCTGGTGTGCTCATTCCCTTCACGCTGGGGCTGCTGTTCCCACACTAACTGTGGGTTGCTCTCTGATTGCATCATTTGTTGATTTTGGGAGTGCTGCAGCCCCCAGCCAGAGCCTTGTGTGGTGGTGTAAGGCTGATGGGCATAACATCACCAGAGCCAAGGAATGAGCAGGGGTGAGCCCTCTGCACCACCCAAAAACACCTCAGCACTGAGACCTCCCAGAGGTTCCAGTGGATAAAGGGAGCTGCAGCCCCATACTGCTAAATAAGAGAGTCAAGGACCCACATCAAGATACCCAAAAAGGTACCTGAATGTGAAACAACAGATCTGTAGCCAGCTGTTCATGCAAAAACAAACACACTGAAGCACACCCATGACTGCTGGAGATGGGTGATGCTCAAGGGGAAGAGGCACAAGCCAGGAACACAGACATGGTTTTGGTACCTGGTACAGCAGCACCTTCTGCTCAGGCTTTGACCAAACTCCCTTCACCACTTTGCTCTCCGAAGGTAAAATGGATAAAATGAAACACTTCCTTATCACACAGGGAAACCATCAGGAAAAATGTAACTATTATTACGAGGCTGAATACTACAAAGTTTGAAAGCCTATAATTATTTTTAAAAAGCTCATTTTTTGAGGCTAAAACGGGGATTTCAAAAGTATTAGTGTATAAAAGAAAAGAGCCCTTGTGTGCCATTATTTTAATCCACTTCCCAGCTTAAGGTGATGCCAACATCCCTCCTGAAAGCAGTGCCCTGGCACACAGCAGTTCCTGCTGCTGCAAGGCTCTGTAAGCCCTTGGGTAGGTCACACTCATCATCTGCTGGTCAGTGCAAGCATACACACAAAGGGCAATTTTTGCTTGCCAAAAGGCCGGTGAAAGACGAAAATATATGCAAATAAAACAGATTGCCACGTAAGCCTTCAGGGAAGTGTCAACCCCAAGGCTTTTGGAAACAAGCAGATAAAAAAAATCAAGAGATTCAGTCCAAGGGAACACCCCTCAGGTGGTCACTCACAGACCACAAATAATCATCAGCACAGCCCAAGGAGAGCAGGCTCCAAAAACAGCTTCTCCACAGGTCTCTGGCAGAACTCCAGGGGAAAAGTTGGCAGAGTTGGCTTGCCTTGCCAAGCCTTAGTCAATGCTGTGAACCCCCTTCATCTTCAGGAACACAAAGGTCACCCAAACACTATTTCATAAAGCAAGTGCAAAGTGCCAAGTCCTAAACTGTGACATAACTCATTTCATTAGGTGGAATGTATTTACTTGGGGGGAGGGGTGTTGTGTTTCTTCTGAATCGGGGCAAAAATTAATCCAAATTAAAAAATAGAGAAAATGCAACAAGCCCTGCTTTAAAGTTAATTGACTGATGTGATCACCTCAGAATGTTACACCTCAGCCTAAAAGGGGACCTTTCTAGAGAATGAGTCATTTTAATTAAGGATATTAATTCCAGTATTCTCATTTAATGCCCTTTTTCTTTTTTACCCCTAAGAAATGCATTTCAGTTTCGAAGGAACAGCTGAGTGACAGCCTTTGTCTAACCTTTCCCATCCAGGCCATTGGTGACTGTGCCTTGGAGAGGACCTTGCTGACCAGCAGCTGCTTGGGAGGTCATAAGGAGATGACAAATTTGGTCTTACCAAACATCTTTTACACCTGGTCCACAGACACCTTTCCTAGAATCCAGCATGGCTGATTTCAGTGGCTGTAAAAATAACCCCTGATTCTTCCTGTCCCTGTTTTGAGTCTGGTCCTGCCCATACACGTGTCTGATGAGGGATGGAAGATCCCATGGAAAACCTCCCTGATCATTCCTGGGGCAGGGATTAAAGAAGACCAAATAGTCATCTCTGCAAACTAGATAAACCAATGTCAGCCTTTGGAGTATTTGGGGAGGAGAATGAAAAAAGGTAGAGATTAGTGACAGATAACAAATAGAAATGATCAGCAGGGAACCTCTCCTCTCCCCAAAGCACAGTTTACAGCCTTCTTTTCGGGCATCTCTAATGCAAGAAGAATTTCACTAAGGAACCAGCAGTTTGTTTCAAAGCTCAACTAACTCATCAACTGGCCCAACTGCCTTATGTCAGATGAATTGTGGCAATCTGCATTTTTGCACGTTGAGCACAACTCTGAAGAGCTCCGTGCCAACCAGTCAGGAAACAAACTGAAGGAGAAGAAAAGCAGAGTGCAAGAAACCTCTCATCTGCCAGGAGCTTCCAGGCCCACAAGAACACACAGGAAGCTGCTTTGCTGCTGCAAAGTTAAAAACAGGAGAGGCACCTGCTGTGGGTGGTGTTCCAGAAACAATGGCTTTCTGTGGCTGTGGTTTGTGAGCCAAGAGTGTGAGTAACACCTCCATCACACCTCACCTGGCTGAGGACTCTGAGCATCAATTCTCCCCCTGCTCATGTCCTTCTTAATTTAAGTGCCTGCCCAAAAGTAGACATAGCATAGAGAGCATCATTCTTACTAAAGGACAGCTACTACCTTTGACAGATGCATTACACCAGAGCAACACTGAATCACAGAGAAGCCTTTTAAAAGTAAGTAGAACTGTCACCCCCCTCACCACCTCCAAAATTCAGGGAAAACACAAAGGACCAAAGAACATTTAATTCCTTAAAAGCACTCCACCATACAGCTGCTGTAGAGCAAGGATTATTCTTTTTTTTTTTAAACCAGAAACTTCTAGGAAAGATGGACATTGAAAGACATTTTAGAATTGTTTTCATAGGAAAAAAGATATCCAGACTTGAAAGAGCTACTGATTTAGGTTCAGATGTAATTTTATGTCACTTAAATTTAGTCTTTGCAAATAGCTCTACTTGATTTATTTTTATTTCTTTCTGAGTGCAAGCAGTCAGCTCACAGGTCAGCAGACACATGTAGTGTGGCATCAAGGGCTGGTGTTGACAGGGGTGGTTGCAGCAACTAAGGACTTTAATTTGCTATTCATAAAAATAAAAACAAGTATTGACAAGAAAATACATCACTTCTATATTTTTTCAGTGTTATCTTGCTTTCCTGTGCTGTCCACACCACTCAGTCTCCATGTGGTGCTTCCCCAGCAGAGTGTGACATGCTGGTGGGATGCCTTGAACAGATAAAGGCCTTTCCACAGCTTGTATTGACTGAAGCTGCACAAGAGACACTGGAGATAAGCAGTTCTGAGTCCAGTGGGCAGGGAACTGTTCAGAGAGTGGAGCAAAAACATGCCTGAATTCCCAGAGGGCCATGAATGGTCACAAATCGAAGCAGAGTTGAATTACATTTTCAGCCACAGCAAAGAAGTGACTTTGAGCAAAAGCACAAAACAAACTAAAAAACCCCACATTTACAGCAAAGCCATTTGGGCAGAAAAAAAACCTCTCAGCTGTTCCTCCAGCTCTTGAGAGCACTTAAAATCCTGCCCAAATGTTCCAGAGACCCTCAGAATCACAAAAGCCTGAATGGAAACAGCATCCTCAAATCCACGACAAAAGCTCTTCCACTGCTCGAACCAACACCCACCAGAAGGAAAGGGATTTAGTGCAAAGAGGAGAGAACCACCACAACTTTGGGGTTGTGAGGAGCTAAAGCACAGCTATGGGGCTACAGGAAAAAAAAGAGCAAAGGAAGGAAGTAGTTTCTGGCAGAGCAGCAGCCTCTCCCTCCACACGGGCAGTCTCCACTCACTGAGACACAGGCAGACTGTGGAATTCCTCCTGGCTGCCCCACTCCAGCCTAAGCCACCCAGTTTAAGTAGGTTTTTAAGGCCAAAAAGGTGGTGTTTTCATGGCAACATAACTACCAGGCAATAGCAATCTTGCTGTTAAATCCTAGTGGAGTAATGGCAGCTGGAGAGGATTTCCTCTGCTGCTTTGTCGGTAAAACACCAGTTTCCAGTAATATAGGGGTTTTAAGACAGATTTTGCCATTCTGCAGAGGAAAGACCCTGTTTTTATCACTGTCAAAGGTAAACCTGCAGAGCAACTGTTCTTTGAGATGTAGCATAAAGACATGACTTTCAGAATAATTAAAGTACCACTCATTTGGCAACCCCAGCATCACATTCCTTCCTACCTGTGAGCTTCCTTCACCCAACCTCATGCTCATTCCTTCCAGCCACATCCTTTGCTCTTGCCATCACTGAAGTCAATGTTATTAACTTGAAGACTAAAGCAGGGTACATTTCAAGCCCAAACTCCCCAAAACAGAGTCCCCATCTTAATTCCAGCATTGACAATGATAATGAAGGTGAGTTTACCCTGCACAGAAAATAGTCCATAATAAGACATGAGAATTTCAAGGCTTCAAATCAACCCTATATAAATAATACATTCAGTAAGAGTATTAATTCATAAGTTAAGATAGGAGGAAATTGCACCCTGCTCATATAACACACAGGGCCACAAGGAACAGTGGCAGTACTTACAGGTAATAAAATGCACTCAATATTTGAAAACAGCTGCACAAACCACTATTGGAACTGTTTCTCTCAAAGTATTTTTCCTTCTATGGAAACAATTTTGCCTCTGATGGTGATGTTTCTCTACTAGAGAATTGCATTTCAAGGCTTCATGAGCTGAGAGAGGCACCAGCCTTTCTCCCTGACCCACTGCAGCAGCCAGAGCCCCACACGGGCACAGACACCGGGGTAGAAAAGGGCTGGTTTTCACTCCACAAAACAGGGGTGACTTCAGGGGGCACAAGCCCCAAGAAGAAGGCCCAGAGAAATGTCAGAAGTACCAGCAGTTTTCGGGAAAACTCAGAGGCCTGTGACCTGTGTTGGGTGGGAGATAAGCAGAGACAACATGGAGCAACCTTGGATGCCCAGATGAGAAGATCCCAGAAATTCACAGCATTAAGCTCAACACAGCCCAGGAGCCCATCCTCCCACAGAAACATGGCAGCATATTTTGCAAGTTTGTACCACATCCAGCCTCCAGAATGCCTGTGGACACTCAGCACTTTTTAGGGAAAATAACCTTGACATTCAGCAAACCACCTGAGTGATGGCAATGCCCTCCCAGGCTCCCAACACAGATTAATCTCCCCCTCTCCCCCAAATAAAGATTTTTCTCATCACCCCATTTCTCCTGAGTTAACAATGACACTCAGTGGTCAGGAGGATTCCCTGCAGTCTATACTCATGCTCCAGCATCCAACAGTTAATATTCATTAATACTGCACCCAGCAAATGTCCTCTCTGAGTTTCAGGATCCTAAGGCAGGGCTTAAGTTATACAGAAAGATCAGGAAGGAAAGGCTTAAGAAAAAGGTGAAACCATAACCTCTTTTCCAATTTGTGCAGTGACCTGGGAAAAATTTTCCATCAATCCAAATCCAGGCTATTAAAAAAAAAAAAAAAAAAGGCAGACCAGAGGAGGCAGAGACAGCTCTAGATCAAATTATTAAATCGAGAACATGTAGTCAGAGCAAGTCACACTGCTACCAAACAGATCCAAACCACAAGCTGAAGAGTGAGGTACTTTTAATGGGAAAGTTTTGTTCTGTTCTCCTCTCCTACCCCCAAGGATGGATGCAAAACAACTGCACAAAGTACAGCTCAAAACTCTGCCTCTGGAGCTTGGTTCTGTTGCTTTCTTGACACAATAGAATTTCTCTTGTGTTTTAGTTCTGATAAGTCACAGTGTGATGTATAACCAGGAGAGGATCAAAAGAAAATGCTATTGTGCATGGACAAATACATGATGAATAATTAGAGTCCATTTCCAAACAGCATTTAATCAGCAGATTTGAAGGACTCCTATGTCTCCAGCATTGGTTGGATGCCTTTCAGTTTTGACCTAGACAATATAGCTTTCAATGAATTAAATGTTTGATTTACAATGTTCCTGTGCTGAAAGAAAAACAAGCAATTAGATATCACACTTCAGCCACTGTAACGTTTTGTATATCTTCTCTTTCTTAATAATTATCCCCTTCCCTATAGTGCTGTGCTTATTATTTTCCAGGAAACAGTCTGACACTTTTTTCAATATATCTGGACTGTAACTTGGGGAAATGCACAAAAAGGCAGGAATTATTCTTTCAAATTATTTTATAATGTAAAGGACAGACAATTAATCTTAAGTGTATTCATACACTGGCAGAATCTTAAAGCATGTATTTTACTCTTTCTAACAATAATAATTCTGTTCTTTTAAGATTGTTCGCTTCTCTAGAACATTAATGTGCCACAAAGAAAAAGCGTTTCCACCTCATTTATTTGCAAAGGGAATTCATTTCAGTCTTAGACAGGGTTCTGTTTTTTCTCTTACCATTGTGGCTTAACTGTTTTCCATCATTCCAGTGAGAGCATCAGTAAGATCCACCTTATTATTAAACATTATTACAGCTGCCAATTCAAGCACTGAAGAGACAGGAAATGCAAGAATTCACATTTGGCTCCCAGCATGTATACATTAAGATACTAACTCTATAATAAGATCTGCCTTCGAGTTCTCTGAATTTTTTATGCTCAGAACTGCACCCACTGAGCATAATTTAGGCTCCCTAAAGGCACCCCTGGCAATGCCAGCATCCTACAGGCATGGTCAGGGACTAACCCGACTGCACTCAGCAGTTGGGAATGTCCACCACGGACTACTACTGCAGGAACATCAGCAAATAAGACATCAGAATACCAAACAGAGCCCTTAAAATAAGGAACTGAAAAGCATTTGGAAAAGCCATCCTTTAAGCAACTTCCTCAGCATCTCATCAGAAGTCAGTATAATTTGGAGGGGAACTGAACCAACACAGGAGCTCCCTGCAATGAAGCACCCTGAGGTCACCTTGCAGGGACATCCCATGTGCCATCCAGCCCATGGTAAGAGCTACAGAACACTCCAATACATTTAAGGACAGAGGCTAAGGTTGAAGAAGTCTCCTCTGGGTTGCACATACTCAGAATAAACAAGCCCAGTTCAGCACTGAAGAGCAGATTGCAATGCCCTCACAGCCACTGGGTCCTTCTTAGCTAAAGGCATTTTATAATTAGCTCCATGTCTTTAAGATGAACAGCAGCACAGAAATTAGCACCCTTTAGCCTTGCCCTTCCTCCTTGTTTACCATTCTAATGATGGAAGGGTAAATTAAAATGCTCCAGACAGAGGATGCTACCTCCCATAAAACACTAATCAGATTCACTGACAAAAAAAAAATAGAATTCTGATTATTAAACAGACATTTAAATTACGACTCAGAAGGACTCCAGCTGCCAAAAAAAGAGAATTCAATTTTGCAAAGCTCTGACACAATAACATAAATCTCTGCCAGATTAATCAGCTCGGAAAGCCAGCGAAGTGACCCAAAGTGTGACTGACACCCACAGAACTCAGCTCCCCTTGTAAGACTCCTGCAGGATTGGCACCAGTCAGGAATTAAACTTAGAGAGGAGCTCAGCTTTTAACAAACATTCACTGGTGGAATGCCCTGCCCATAAACCCACTGCCTCAGTGACACAGGACATACCAGCCAAGAAGGTCACTTTATTTACAAGGCAAGTGCTGAGCATTTAATTACATTGCAAGACTATCCTATGGAGTAATTACAGGCTACTTGCCAGCTAATTATTTCTTCCCTTTCCCCATCCTCAATCCTGCAGCTGCTACATAACAGTGATCACACTCTCACTTTATTCAAACAACCTACAATAAACGCAGTTAACCAAGAAGTCTAGTTAGTAAATAATAGCTGCTATAAATATTAATAGCAGCTATATTTGCATATTGCTGGGAAAATTATTTACTTACTAAGACCTAGAGGGCTGTTGGAAAGCAAATGAAGGTTTGTCAGAGATTCAACTCATTACAGGACTTCCTTAGCCAAGGTAACCCAGCAAATAGTTGCCTCCAGCTCCAAAACCTCCTGTGTGGGTATTCCATGATGTGCCAGATCTTGGGGAACCCACACCTCAGCCAGGTGATTACAACATAAAAAAAAAAACCAACCTTTCAGACCAATAGAAGCAGGAATGCTCCTAAATCTCCTGATCTCTTCCCCCACCAGCCCCGATGCACAACAGAGCTTTTATCCAAAGCCCAGGCACCACATGGAGTCATACAACCAGGATGTGGGGGGAAATTCTCTCCTTTCCAACACCACCTTTTTCAGAGGCCCAATTCATGCCCTGAAAATATATCAGTTTAGCTCCCTCCCTTCTAAATTATTTTTGAAAACTGCACTTTGGGATCTTGCATCACATCCGAGTGAAAATAAAAGATAAGCAGAAAATAAAGAGATCATCAAGATAGGAACTCTAAGTGCTGAAGAGGTAAGAAAGGCATATTTTATAGCAGGATAATAAAAAGAATTTATTCCTGACATTTTAACTGGAGAAAACAAAGCACTTCAGAACAGTGATAAACATTATAATTCTGTTTACAGCAAAGAGACTGAGGCACAGCAAAGAATTTATCCAAAATCCCACAAGCCAGTAACAGCATCAAGAATTGCACCAACCTCCCAGCAACGACTCCAGTGCTCCCACCCAACCCCGCCTCATCCAAGGACATCAAACAGCTGAGAGGTGACTAGAAAAACTGAAACACCGGGAATGAGGAGGCATAAAAGGGAGATTTGTATTGTTCAGCTACCCTGCATGACACTGAGCTCTGCCAGCTTTAAATAACTGCAGCAGGTACGTCTTCGTCAGAGCTATTCAGAACGAGATGAATCAAGTCCAAGAAGTGCCTTTTTCCTGCCCTCATTTTCAGTGCAAGTTACCTGAGCAGTCACACTGACGCACACACTGACCCTGCAAGTGCTTGAACTTCAGTGGGTGAGTTTTGTGCCAGACCTCTGTGTTCTTCCCTGGGCTATAACTACACCAAGACAATGACTAAAGCTCTCAAAGTCATCCCTATTGAGACAGAACTGGGCAAGGATTTGTCCTAACTCTAACTCTTAGATGTTCATATTAGATACAAAAGGTATCCTGTTCATATGAAAAATCTTGTTGCTATAGACGGAAAAAAAAAAATCTTATTTTTCTGGTTTCTATCAACCAAGGTCTCTTTTTGAAGTAAAGTGTTGAAAAGAGACACTTTTCAGCCAAATGCTACAAAAGCTCATATTTGGCAAAGAACATCCTGCTCTTGGTTCTCTGAGAAGCTACAAGGGATTGGAGATATGGATTGTCTTTAAAAGTAAAAACATCCAGTACTCCATCAGAAATCAACAGCCCATATTCAGGTAAGTGCCACGTGCTGCCACCCCACAGCAATGTACTGGGAAGGAAAGTGGGACAAAGATGGGCTGGAGGTGGCACTCACTGTCATCATAGCATATCCAGGCAGGACACTCACTTGTCTGAGGTCCAGAGCATGTCCTTGGTTACAAAAACTTCAACTTCTTCTCCATAGGCAACAACTGTCCTTCAGTCTCTTCAGTGCAGCAATGTGGCCATTTAAAAAAAAAAAAAATAAAAAAGAAAAAAAAATATATATGCAAGACCATCTAAGCATTAAAAGCTCTTTGTTTTGACACGCAAACACAAAGCTGTGTGGAGCACTGCAAGCTTATACCTGTCCAAAATCCTACTCAGGCAAAGCACCCTCGGGCAGGTCGGGGGTGTCCTGCCAGCCAGTGTCACCCAGGAGTCAAACACTGACACAATCACAAACAAGTGACTCATCTCCCAGGCATCGCTGACCTCCAGTTGCTCCAACATCATCACCACAGAGCCTGCCAGAACATGGGAACTGGCTCGATACAAAGATGATTTCAAGACATTTCTGAACCATCCAAGACTGCTTGCACACCCAGAAGCTCAGTAAAGTATCACTTTACTTCTTCCTTGGGATTAAACTGTTTAATCCCACTCAAGGGAAAAGCTGTTCACACAAATGGTTCCAGCTGTGGCAACTGCCCAGATGATTATTTCACTGGGGCACTAAGACCATCCGGATGCTGAAGATGTCCAGGCTGACCCAAATTTGGCAGCAGGTCCAGCTGCCACAAACCTTCCCCAGCTCAGCATCCTCGAGACACTGGCAGCATCCCCACAACTTTGTCATGTCCAGATCTGGGCTGATCATTCCTGGACACCCTTCCCCATCACACAAACTTTATGCCAGGTTTTTTGTAATTTGTAGGAAAAAATCCTCAGTGGGATTGCAGGAATTTGAGGCAACAAATACAATTCAGTGAGGAAGCAAACATGGGCACAGCTTTATGGCCAAAACAGTGACAGCTTTTGCTGTGGAACAACCATTAAGCCCAGAAAGAGTTAATTACAGTTGAACTTCCTCACTGCCCCAAACCTGTAAAGTAAATAACAGACTTGTGCACTGAGGCATCTCCTGTTACCAGCCTGGAGGGGATTTATATCCTTGAGTTAAGCCATAAGAAGACATGCTTATGTAACAGAACAGTGTACATGGCCCCAAAGGGCTCCAGGCACTGCTCTAATGCTTCATAAACTTCCAGACTATGGGGCACTTAGTATTTACACTCCCCTACTTACTACCTTCAAGACTTCCTGGGATTTTAGCATAGCACTGTTGCATTGTCATTAAAAAAAATCTAAATGTCATTTCATGCCATGTTGGCAGATGATTTCATTGCTTTGTCCAAATTAAACTTTGTCATGTTCCTGTTCACTGCCTTTGTCATCTGTATGAAGTTTCTTTTGTTAAATAAGGGCTGAAAACAACAGCAATCCAGAAGTGGCTGCAGGGCCAACCTCACAGCCACATGATGTGCCCTGGTTGCCCTGGGATGTTTTGTCACTTCATTGGTTCAGACAAGCAGAAAGCACAAGGGAGCAGCACCTCGGGCTCCAAAAACCTGCAGCTCCTCCTGGGCAAAGTGCTCCTGGCTGCTGATCCATCATCACTGGCTCCCAGAGCACCCACCAAAACATCTCACACAACGTCTTCCTGTGGTTAAGATGGACTGAATTTGGAAACAATGTGCTTTCAAATGAATCTATGTAGCCCAGTAAAATATTGACATTATTAGGGCAGCTGCATAACAGACCAAGAAACCTTGATTTTGACATAGATGGGGTCAAGCTTCAGGGTATTTTACCTCTGCAACTGTTCAGTCTTTGACCTCTGAACCCAGTTTTCTCTCTATATTCCACAACTCTTGTGCTATACAGAGATACATGACCCAAATAACAGATCTGAAGCCCTTGTCTTGGCCATCATCCAGCAAGAGATGAACAAGGGGCACCTGCTCTGCCTCAAGCATCCCCCCTGCCCTTGGCTGTCCCAGGGCCAGGTTCAGCAGCATCCACGTGGCAGCAAGCCCAGACCAGCTCCACATTTACAAATCCACATCAGTCATTTGAGGAAGGATCTCCAAGGGCTAAATGTCGTGATGAACAAGTCTTTGGTATTCATCCAAAACAAATCGGTCTCACTCAAGCCAGGACACCTCACCCTTGAATTCCCTCCAGGCGAGATCAGCAGAGATGACACAGTGTCATGCCTTATAAATGTCACATAGCAGGGCCAAAACTGCTTCTGCCTTTACCGAGGGAAGAGAGGCTGTTGTGCTCATCTGCCCTGGCCTCCCGTGTTGCACAAGCCAGGGAGCTCACCAGGAGTCACTCCAGGTGGAAACTGTCAGGAATTATCCCTTTGCTACTCCAAAAAGCTTATTTTTCCAAGCTGCTTTTCTTTGGAAAAGGTTGCTTTATTCATACCAATTAAGCATTCTTTTTTGCATCCCTCTGGAGTTTCAAAAACCAGCATTTAATGCTGATGGGAGAGAAGAGAAAGAGTCAGGATTTTTTAATCATGTCTTGGCTAAAGAGCCCAGAAAATGAACTACTAGAACACCTGTGGCTTTAGGATATTCCTCTGCAGTTGAAGGGTTGTTGTTGGAGTGGCACAGCTGAAGAAGGAAACCTGCAGTCTGTCTGGGCAAGCAGGAACAGATCAACAAGCCAGGGTGGAACCCCATCATGTGATGGGACAATCCACTTCCAGACACTGGAGAAGAACTGGATGACCTCAGCAGTCCCTTCCAACTTTACCCACGCTGTGAAATCCTTCCTGCTGCTCTTCAGGTGCTCTCCAGCTCACCTGAGACCCCTCTCCAGGCATCTCTTGCTGGCACTGGCATCAAACTAGTAGGATTGGGATGGATTAAGGTTCCTGTTCCCTGGCAACTTCAAATTAAAGCCCTCTTAGTGTGTTAATTAAGAAAAGTGATACGTGTTTTTAAATGAAACCACAGGGAAATTGTGCAGGGTATTTTTTTTTTAGAGTCTGAAGCCAATCAAAATTACATCCTTTATAAATGCACATGACTCATTCAGGCATCTTTGTTGAAATGGTGGATTTCTTTCCAGTAATTTAATAGCTGAATGAGTTTATCATGAAAAAAAACCACCATCATTGATATTCACATAGAGAAACAGAGATTTCACAAAGTCTACTTGCATCTGACATTTCTCACAGCTTCAAACAACGAGTACTCATTCCATGGGACTGTTTGTTCCTGGAAAATGCAGCCCCAGCTCAACTTCATCTATCAGCTCGTCTAGAACAAACATTTTGTACTTGCAAACAACACCTTAATTGGCTAAATGAAAAAAGCAGAACATTCACTCTGCATAATTAGTGGGGATGCATTTTCTGTGTCTCCTGCCACATTTCCAAGGATGTACAGTAGGATAAGGAAAAAAATACTTGAACACATCAATAAATCCCACGCATCAAAACTCCACAAAGTAGTTACAGTTTTCATGCCTGGATCTTCACCCAGGTACTGATGAAGCCTGACTTTTCTTCTGGCATGAGCAGAGTACGTGTCTAGACAGACACATGCTGTGAATCAGACCACTGTCACTCGACTCGTGGGACTCTCCAAACTGAGTTATGATTTAATGCACATCTTGGACTTCACGCCTACTCCTTAACCCTTTAACATTTTTGTCGTGCAGCCACAGCATGACGCACATTTCTGTATTAAAACTCCACATCTCTTCAGCACTCCAGGCAAGCCTCTGAAAATTTGCTTGAATTTGAAATTTTCAGCCTGCAAATGAGTTTCCAGTGATGAGGGCAAAAATCATTCTCTCATCATACCAGAGTTTCTAAGTGGCTCCTATTTACTCACATCTCCCAGCAGAAGTCAAAGATGTTTGAATTGGGGAGTTTTTAAGGATTGGCAGAATATACAAAGCATCATTATTAAGCAGCAAAATTAATTAAAGTTCAATAGGCTGGAAAATAATTTTAGATTTCCAGTGCAAAAATGTTAATTCCCAAAAGATGTCATTTCTCAGTCCTGTCCTAGCTTCTCTGCACCAAAATGATCAAGGGTGGAAGTATTTACAGTATGCACTTCAAAGTGAAAAGAAGTGCTGAGGAGGAGTCCCAAGCAGTCAAGCACATGAACCAAGAGATCTCATTCAAAATGGGTGTAACAATGGGAGACACCTCATTCTGCCAGAGTTAGTAACAACTCACGCAACTGAGAGGCCCCTCAATTTTAGTTTAAAGCTATTTAGTGCAAAAAGAAAGAGCCTTTTCACAGCCCGAGTTACACAGCTATTCTGTTTTCAAACAAAAAAATTACATTAAAATTGGAGTTCCCTGCCTGGAAGTGTTTTCTGTCCCTTGCCTCATCTTTTCAGCAGGCCTTGGGATGCTTCATTGGACTGGGACTGGTCAAGAAGTTTTCTCCATCACCACCTCCCATTTGCCACTCCCTGGCCTATGCAGGACACCAACTGAGACACAAAGTTATTCCCAGAGCTCCCAATCCCTGGGGCAGCACCACTGATTGAAGTGTCCTTGGGGCCAACTCATCCATCTGACAGAGCAACCAGAGGTGGTTTAATGGAACTAGACAGGGACAGGGCCATTTGGAGCCTTCTTTCTTCTTCCCTCCACATTTCACCTTGGTTTTGTCTCTGCCACACGCCCAATTCCCAGAGTAATTATGCAAGACTGACACAGAGCCCTCTTTTTCTGACACTCTCATCACTTTTTTATATACATATACAAAACACTCTCCAACTTTCCCCCCCTCTCTGGTATGCCAAACATTCATATAATTTATTAATCCTCTCAAAGTACAGCCTCCAAGAGCCTATTCTTGTGTTTATGTTGAAGCACCAAAGCTGCCAAATCCACAGAGCACCAGAGTGTCCAAACTAGCAGCTATTTTGGCAGTGTATAGAACTACATGTGATGTATCCAGCACAACAGCAAAAGCTCCAGCAGCTTTTTCTGATCTTTTTGGAATGGAACAGGAGGTATTTTTCTTAAGTGCAAAGCATTTAATACTGTAACAGCCGCTAAACTCATTAAACCAGCCCAGACAATGATCACATCATTATCATAATTCCATTTAAAGCACTTGCCTCCTGTAAGAGGACCCACACAGCACAATCATTAGAGCTTTTTTCTGGCATTTAGCATCCTTATTTGTTGTGAGGGTGAGAAGTGAATTGAAGCTTCCTCATTTTTCTTTGATTAAGACCTCAATTAGGAAATCAATGACTTGTTGAGGCCACCACAATATTTCAATGTCCCAATTTTTCCACTGAAGACCACAAAAACTTCACTGGACTTCAAAAGCTGAGCAAATTGACCTCCTTACTTGTGAGCCAGCAACAACATGCGCCTTACTAATCACCTCCATCCTGTTCAGAATAAAATTCATGAATCTGATGAGCTGTGGGTGTTTTGCAAATGCAGTAAGAGAATTCTCACATGGTTTCTATGGAGCGCAAATGCAACACCTGAGAAGAGATAATCCCTTGCCACATCTCAAACCTGCACGCCTGCAGGAAGGCAGAACATTCCCTAAAGAGCAGCCTGGAAAAGAAACTCATTGTGAAAATCCCATTATACAGCACTAAGCTGGAGTGCCAGGAATTCACCCCCAGTGCTGCTGCCCTCGTATCCCACCCAGCACCTGCAGGGAAGAAGTTGCTGTGCAGGTGACGAGAGAGAAAGATCTTTTCTGATAGTCTGACAGCAGACTAAAGCCACCCAAAACTGAAAAATGACTGTCAGAGAACAGGCTGCTGATCAGATATCCGGTATCAGCTGAACCTTGCATTCATTTCTGACCTAAAAAGACATTAAATAGCATTTTTTCCATTAAGGACAGTGTGCTCACATTTTCAAGCTTCCAGGTAAAGGATATCAGTGGATAACTCCATGTCAATGGGAAAACTAGTTTTCCACAAACCACTGCCTTGCCCAACCATTCACTGTTTCCTGCAATTCATCAAGTGAAACTGCAAGGCAGAAGGTTTTAAACAAAGATGTGGAAATAAATACTTTCTACCCACAATTGTGTAATTAAACTGGGGAAGGGTCTGTCCCAGCGTGATGTGGCCAAGAGCCAGTAAGGAGCCAACACTGCCCGTGCCCACTTCTCCCCCTCTCTGGTGATCTCTGTGCAGTGATCTTTTTCTCTCTTCCTCTTGAAGATCCACACAAGAAAAGCAGTATCAGCTTGATGCTATTTCCTCGGGATCCCACAGCAGTAAATCCAGAAACAGCATGAACTTTATCAATAGAAGATCTCCCAATTTTCAATCTTCTTGATTCGTCTCACACTAGTGATTTTTCTTCCCTCTCACACAAGAGTCAGGGCAAGAATTAAAGGCTACAGCCAGAGATAACATGGCTCACATCAGCTCACATCATCCCTGACAGAGGAAAAGCTGACAAGCTGTCCTGCACATCACTGTAACACATCCCATGAGCTGTAGGAAGGCACGTGGGCAAATGGTTTTGAATGTCATCAGGAGCTGGAGCAAGCCTTAATCACATGTACATGGCTACTTTTCTCTGATTTCAGATTGTGGAGCAGGCTGACACAGAAGATCCAAGAAATAGCATGGAAAGGAATACAATTAGTGGGCTGGACAGGCACTGGGAACAGCATGAGTGAAGGGCTAAGGAAGAAATGCAGTCCTAAAACCAGGAGAAAACACTAAGCAAAAAAACAAATAAAACCTATACTGTTAGAGTAAACGAGTACTTCAAATGTTGCCAGAAGTCATAAGTCACAATCCCAGGATGGTTTGGGTTGGAAGGGACCTTAAAGATTGTCCCCTTCCATGGGCAGGGACACTTTTCACTAGACCAGGCTTCTCCAAGCCCTGTCCAACCTGGCCTTGGACACTTCCAGGGATGGGCATCTCCATTTGCAGCTCCTGTGTCAGGGTTCTCCTTCCCACACTCCAGAGAATCCAAAGGGGAACGAGTCCCTGCCTTGTGCCCTTGTGCCTTCTGCTGCAGGAAACTCCTCCTGAACTTTCCCCACAGCTGGGGGAATTCCTAACGCCTCCATCCTTTGTAGATACCTGCAAGCCTAGTAAAATCATGGACTCACACCTTTTTCCCCCCTGTCCATGGGTCCTATAACTGGGTTTTCCTCAATTGCTGTTTGTATTTACAAACTTTGTATTTCTGAAATTTGTTTGCTTCAGCTGAAATTGGCCAAGGAACTCAAAATTAATGGGGGGAACTGTCAGAAAAGCTGATGTGCACAGAGCAGGTGATCATAAGGGGTTAATTTTCTTATAACAAATGGCTAAAATGAGCCATTTTTCTGGCCATTGTGAGAACATGTTATTTTGAGGAGGAGATGCACGATTAATGATCAGAACACTTTGATATTGTACATTCTGGTTCTTCTCCTTCTGGGCTGCAAGTCTGGATAGCTTCAGACAGAGAAAGTGAAAACTGTGATAACAAGTAATCTGTCCTGGGTGTGCTGCTTCCTGCCCGTGCCAGCAGCTGGGAGCATCTGCTGCCAGAGGAAATTCTTTTAATAATTTTTTTTTGTTTGTTTGTTATGAATCAGACTCTCTAAGCTCCTTCCAGAATACACAGATTTCTATTTTGCAACACTTCTCACACTGAGGAGTCTTCCCCCCCTCCCATCCCTCCATTCCAGCTGTAAATTTGAAGGCTGTGTTTAGTTACAGTGGGACTGTCAGCAACAGGGAAACACAGACTGTGCTGGATCATCTGCAAACTTAAAAGGACCAGAAAAAAGAATTACTGCTACCTCTCCATACCCTCTACTAAGATATTTTTGTACTAAAAACATGATAAGAACAAAAATTACACTGAAAGCAGCTCAGGCACCAGAGAAACGTGGGAGTTTGTTGCCTCATTAAGATCAGATGAACATTTTATATAGCAACCATGATATGCATCAGTCTCAGCAGCAACGGGGGGACTTTTAAGGGAATCAGGACTTGCTGCAAAAGGAATTATGTTGTTTTGGATGAGGAATATGGAAAGGGTTTGCAGGGCATTTTACAGGTGTATCCCCACACTTTGGTGCTCCTGCTTGGGTCTGTCCTACCCTCAATGAGGTTAGTCTTTACCCAGAGCCTGAAGTTTCCCAGGGGAAAAGCACTTGCACCAGAATTGCACACAGAGATTCTGGGTTTTCTGCACAGAAAAAGGGATGGAATGCTTCTCCTCCAGGTGCAGAGTGAATTTTAATGCAGGAGTGAAGTGCTGAGCTGGGTAATTCCTGCTGGCTTCCCTTCAAGATCCTTCCAGAACGGATTAATTTTTAAAAGATGTTTCTCTCCCTGAACAGCAGTCTAAAAGGAGTGGAAGAGAGGAAAGAAGATGAACTAAAAGTAAAAGAACCTAAGGCACAGCTCCTGCTCTCCACAGGAACAGGAGGAGGAGGGAGCAGGAGATGGAGTCCATCAGTGTCCTCAGGGACAGAAGCAAAGCTGGCCCGGTGGCAAATTCCATGGGCTCTTTGCACAAATCTCAAAGCACTCAGAAAAGCAGAGTTTCAGCAAAATATGAGTTTATTGAGCTTTGGTATTTATGCAATTCCTTTCTCTGGCCAGACAGAGAATCTTGTCTTAATAATATCCCATTGGAGCTCCTCAAAACACAACAACACACACTCACTGACATTGGAATGACAACCTAATGATGTAGTAAAGGAAAACAGCTGCTTCTCACCAGCTATTGGGGATTGCTGACAATCCTCACTATTAGCCTTAAATTGTTGATGACTGATCTGAAATGCCTATTTAAACAAGGAATTTTTTAATGTCAATGCTGCACATTTTTCTGATTAATTTAGCCCTTTAAATTTGGACCAGCCAAAAACACACTTGCACACTTAGTCAACTTCTACTGGTTCTCCTGAACTGGTGGGAAATTGAAAAAAAAAAAAAAATCCAAGATTTTAATTTTCCTAAAGAGAGTTTTACTTTGAAATTTTGGTCTCAGTATCATGATTTCTTGATCATGACCAAGAAATTTCATCAGATGAAAATGATTTTGTCCAAACTAATTACTCTGAAAAATTCGATTGGAAAGCTCAGGTGGAAATTAGAGCTGCAAAAATACTTATAATTTTCTGAGCAAACATTTCCTCACAGAAAACAGATTCTCCAGTGAACTTTCAGAACGATTTTCAAAATCTTTCAAGTCTGCCACCTAGAAACAAGAACACCAAAACCTCTAGACAGTTTTTTTGACATTTGGGCACTGATTCACACAGACAAGTAGTGGCACATACCAAACTTATTGATCCTGTCACTATATAAAAAGCTGCTACACAGCAAAAAGACGAATCCAGGCAAGTCTGAAGTGTGAATTGAAAGTAAAAAGTAAACTGAACGAGATTTCCTCACAAGAACCAAATGGTTAATTCTACTCCTCCACTTAATAAAAATCAGATTAAAACCAACAACACTGCAGCATAATTTCTGTCTTCATTCACATTCTTTATCTGACCAGTACAGAGACAATTTAACCCATTTCCCAGGAATCTTGCTGCCTGGCATGGGAATACAAGAAGTCATTTAGACTCTTTCAGCTGTTAAAAAGAGAACATGTCCATCAAAAAAATAGTCCATTAGGTCAGAGAGAGAATTGGATTTAAGAGATAATCATTGTATTGGTGTGTTGTGCTTGTAAGTATTTCCCCTACAAACATCAGTCCTTTAAACAAACAGTGAGGATTACACGTGTCATTGCAGTTATTCTCACAGTGAATTTCATGCTGTAGCACGTCCTAATGAAGGACTAATGAGCATAAATAACCATGGGGTGCCACCTTGCCCCAAGCCCACCTAATGTCCTCAGGTAGACCTGGCCCAGTCTATCCCAAAACCTGAAATTTAATTCTTGGCCTCATCTGCACTAGAAAAGCTTTCTTTCACTGCTGCTTTAAATACCCAGCAATCTCCAGCCCTGCAGAGACAGCATATGGCTGTAAGTGATGACTTAGACCAGGGTGTCAAATAAAATCCATCAGCCTCACAAAATTACTTTTGCCACTGCAGCCATAGGGAGGGTTCTGGGATCCCCTGCACTTCCAACTCCCAAGAGATGCACCTACACCAAATTTCACTCCTAGTAAAGCTGGCAAGCTCCTGGCATGACTTCTGTATCCCCTTTCAAGATTTCCTACCACAGCAACCCTACCTGCCCTCAGCACACCCACCTCCAGTCCCACCTCTGCGGGAGGCTGTGGCTGTGCTGCTGGCAGGGACCTTTCTCTGCCAGGTTCTCTCACCACTCCACGATGATAAAAGGAGAACCAAAAATGAGAAATTATGCAATTCTTTGTTGCTTTTCCCAGTTACTGTGATAAATGCTAGAAGGGAGAGCTTAAAAACAAATATCCATGTTCCATCACAACACATCTTTCTCCCTCCCCAGAAGTTTCCACTTTGATGAGCATGTAATATTTCTTGACCCTGATGTCTAGAAATAACACCTAACATCCACTTCCAGAATACCTGTATAAATTCCAAGTACAGCACACACACACACCCATCAAGGACAGAGAATTAAAAATATATACATATAATTTTAAGCAAATTAAAGATCTTGACACCCTCAGCTGCGTCAGTGGTGGCGACCAGGTACCAGTTCATCTATTTATGTGCAGCAATAGTGCAGAGCTCTCTGCAGACCTTCAAAACCATTAGCACAGGCTTTTATCCACAAAAATGTGCATTGTGCTTCTTAAAAAAAAAAAAATATCCTAAGAAGCTATAAACTAAAATGGATCACATTTCTCAGCAACTGACACCCTCTTTTGCTGACAGGGCTAAAACAATCAGTGCTAACATTTTGTTTCTGAAACACAGCTTCTATTGTCATCACAGTTTGACTCACCAGCACAGAGTATCAGCCTGTAGTTGGCAGTTTTAATTTCCTGCTGGTGCAAACACGTGGCCCTGTTCCAAGCCCACAACTTGTCTACCAATGCAACACGTGAAGTGTCATAAACTTACATTTCAATTAAATAAATAGTCCACATTCTCTGCTCTCAAGAGCAATGTGATAACCCTGAGTGAAGTCCTCAGTTTTATCACAATGAAATGCAAAGTAAAATCCAAAATGGTGATGTTACAAATTTCATTTTATTGCTCTCTTTTCACAGTATAAGTCAGACAGAAGAAACCTGAAGAAATTGGGATGGTTGTTAACTGCTGCATCAACACATTTATTCACATGCTGCTGCCACTGATGCAATAATACTGCAGGTCTTGTGTTTTAATTGCAACAAAGAAAGTGCCTCAAATTCATCAGCCTGGTAGAACTAACTTGCCAGGAGCTTTTCCCTGCACTAATCAGGAATCAACACCATTTCTCCACAAGAGAAGCTCACAGTGCTAAAGGTTAATTTTTAAAGCAATTGGTTAAATGATTAGAAATTATATGTTAACATCACCAACCTGACACCTCAAAGCCTGGTCTAATTAGCACAGAGAGCAGGGAGAGGGCTGGGGTGGGCAAGATCATCTCCTGATGAACAGAGAGGAGGGACCAGGTTTCTGCAACAGCGAGATGCTCGAGTTTCTTTTATACTTCCAGACATTATCTGGCTTGAGATCTACCTTGAGCTTTGACAGAATCCTCATGGGCTGCAATTACAAGTGGGTTTGCATGAAGCTTTTTGCACCACCTAGAAGCTGGGGGTTTGTAACCAGCCCCCCAGGAAAGCTTTCTGCTGTGCTAAAGCAGGTGCTGTTAAGAGGCTTTTCTTGCTTTTAAATTGCAGGATGCAAATAAGATCTGTGCAAGAGGTTCCAGCTCTGTACATCACACAACACTTGGCAGTCCTTGGTTGTGGTGACAAGGTCTCCAAACCGTATTTTGGGGCAGGAAAAACAGATTAGAGATGGGCTCTTCAGTCTCTAGTCTGGCCTTTGGTGATATGGCCCTGTGAGAAAACCTCCTCTTTTCTCTCTCTCAGTATTGTTTTCAGAGAAACAAATAACATCACTGCAGAAGAAGAAATGTTTGTGCTCATGTATCAAAAGGCAGAGCATTGAGATGAGGCACTTTTCACACTGCCATGCAACCCACAACTCCTCTGTGCCTACAGCTGCTTGGAAACATCACTCCAGCAACCCAGAAAGCACAAAGCACCACCACCAGTTAATGTTCTCTCTAATGATCTGTAAAAGTCTGGAAACATCTGGTAGGTTGAACTTTTTAATCAGGATATCCTCTGGAGAGCTGTGAGCAAAGGAGGTAGGATGCGATTACCCCTTCAAACACCAAGAAAATGAAGATGTTGTTCCCCCACCTTTTTTTTGCCTCCCACAGGTCTGTCTAAGATTTTGAGCAGTTAAAGAGGTAAACATTTTGTCCTCCAGGGAGGATGAGGTGATATTGAAGCAGTAAAAGGGTTTACCTTTTCTGTAGATTGATTCTACCTACTGATTTTCAAAAGTTAAAATCCATTGCCCTGGAGGCCTGTTCACAGGCTAATTAGAACCACTTTCTCCCTCAGTTAAAGCTGCCAGGGAATGACTATCATGTCTGAGAAGCCATGTGGGAGATGCTTTTTTACATATATTGAACTCTCCAGTTACCTCATAATCAGCTGCACTGTCTTGGTTTAGTCACCTGTTCTGCTGTTTAAAAATGCACCAGACACAGCACTCAAGTGCCATTGCATGTGCTGCCACCAAATCAGCTCCAGAATCATTTCCCATCTTCTGGAAGATCCTCTTCCATCACAGTCACACTGGGGTTTGACACAGACACTCCTGCAGGAACACCCTGGATGCTGGTCCCTGAGCACTGCATCACATAAAAACACAGCTTCCCTTCAGCAGTGGCTGTAAGGAACAAAACAGGAGCAAAAGAGGAAGGAGGAACCCCTTTATATTGACAGCAGTGTCATAAGAAGACAGGAATGTGAGAGACGAGGAGACTCCTGGAATTTCAGAAAGGATTTTGTACTCCAGAAGAGGTGTCAGTCACTGCAGGGAGGAAGAGGAACACAGAGTGCTGGAGGAAGAAAGCCAAATCCAAAGGACCACGAGAGCAGTGGTATCTCCTTAACATTTACAGTTATCACTTCTTTTCCTTTCTAATCCTTCTCTCCCAAAAAATTTTGGCATTTACTGAGTTGTTTGCTAATAGACCCCTGTAACAAGGAGCCTTGTTGAACAGAACTATGAGACTTAACAGCTTAATTTAATACCTGAGGGACAATTTTCTGAGAAGGAGTTTAAAGACTGCTAGTCCTGTATTAAAAAAAGCCTTCTGTCAGCTCAGATTGGATTTGGTCTTCAGCATGGACTCCAAGAGAGGTGAGACTCTGCACCCTTAAAAACACATCTCCCTCCCTTGTCTTCCACACAAAGCAACCAAAAGCAATTTCAAACCACCTTTTTTTTTTTTGTTTTCTTCCAAACCAAAATTCTTTCTCAAAGCATTCTGAGTGTCAAAGAACATCACAACCAGACAGGCCGGTTCCAAAGTTTTTCCTACAGGTTTTTCATGCCCATTTGCCCTGGAAACCTCTGCAGTGATGGAGTGTTGACTCCCAAGACCTGAGGTCTAAGATTCTCCAATTCAGACCACCACAGAGCTCCATTATCTAAGAACAAGCAACTGCAAACTACAGCTTCACTGTTTTGGGGCAGTTTGCCACAAAACCTTAGCAAGGTTTCATGTAGCTTCTACTGTTTTTTTTACTACATTGATTAAAATTTGCAAATGCCCACGTTTTAAGGTTCAAACACTAACATTTCTAGGATTCAGAAAGTCACAGTAAGGCTCTAGTGCATGAAATGTTCATACCTTAGCTAAAATAATCTTAATTTTAACTAATTATAAGAACTTAACTGGTTATCTCAAATTGCTTTGCTCCATAAAATCATGGCTGTACCATAGACATATTTATATACTGAAGCTACTAGACAGTGGCTGACTTTAATGCCCAGACATTTTTCCATCAGAAAGATGTGGTTTCAGCAAAAGAAATATTTTTATATGGAAAGCAGCAATTTAAAGGATTCTAAAACTATACTCTTAATAAATTAACCTTCATGGAAAACTGAATTGACTTCTGTTTTTAATCTGAGAACATAAGCACTCCCTTGGGGAAAAGGGAAGCAACTTAAAAGGTGAACGGAGACAAAATCCAGAGAAGGAAAATGGAAAACTCAAAACTTGCAAAGTGGCACTGGAAATTTATAGCAGGTTTTTGTTCAGGAACTGCTCTGGGGAGTGCAGAAGGGGGAAGCAGTTGGTCCAAGTTTACACAGGGTGTCAGAGGATCAAACCCTGGGAAGGCTCCTCTCCACTGGCAACAGCCACCAGGAGGAATCAGCTTGGGAACAGCAAAGGTCTGGAGCCAGAAGTGGTTTCTCTTACTCAGTGCAGGGCTGTTCCACATCAAAACTTGTACTCACAGACTCTGCCACAGTGGCATCACACACATTCCCCCAGCTCTAAACACTCACCTCTGCAAGTTGGGGGGACTGAGTTCAAGAGCTTCAAACCTCAAAATGAAAAGTGAGGGGATAAAATGCACTGATACCAAACTTCTAGCCCACATGGACTCCTTAATGCTCAGAGGCAGCAACACAGAAAATATTCAGACCTAGGCTGCAGTTTCTCCTCAGTCCTTTCTCTGAGGGTTCATTTATCCTGGATATCATCACTGCACTCGGATAACAAGGAGCCAAGCCTTTGGCTCCACTCTAGACTGCATTGCTAAGATTGTTGGTGGGAACAGTCTGCTCAGAGCAGGGAGGTACCTTGAAAAGCACCAGAACACAAAACACCTCCATGAGCTGCTGCTGTTTATCCCCTCTCATGGGCTCCAGAATGTACTGGCTCAGTCAACAAGAGGGTGTTACAAGCAACAAGCTTTTCCTGTCAGCCCTGACATCTTTGTGGCATCTGTAATCCAAGCTCAGCCCTCCCTCACTCCTAGAACAAGACTGCAAGAGGCACAGGGCAGATGTGTTCCCAAATACCCCTAAACTAATATTAAAATTCAACCATGTGAGGTCAAAGTCACTCCCAGTGAGAATAGATCAGCCAGATTTCCCTAATTTGCCACCCAGGAAACTAGAGGACAGTTCTTGTTTGTACACAGCAAAACAGCAGAGCACAACTATTGAACTACAGTCACTTTTTCCAAGGCAAAACCACACTGGTTTCTACATGATGATGATTCTGCCATTCATGGGAGCTCACTCATCCCACATTCCCACATGGCAGTGCTGAGAATAGCTGTAAATCTTGATACCTCTCCCAGAAAGTACTACACTTGACAAAGTGCACACTGAAGTGAAAGGATATCGTATTTTTCCTCTTTTTCTTAGGATTTTTTTCTGGTTTATCCCTTCCAGGACCAAGTTTCAACAAATCCAAGCATTTCTGACAGTGCATTAGCTCACTTTCTAACCCTGCCCTCAGATTCTTCAGGAAGGTTTCTTCACAAGCTCTGTCCTCCCAGCTTCTCAAGTTTAAAGAATTTGAATGGAGATGTTTAAATGCACAGCTTTTAGAAGGGGATGGAGGGAAAGAAAATCAAGAGCTATCTGCTCTACCATTCCATTTCATTCAGAGACACAGCAACACATAATGAATTTTGAGTATCAGTAACATTGCATAATCCAGCCACCCACTACCAGGCTGCTTAGCACAAATTTGGCATACATTTTTTCCCCTTGCCAAAGTGTTCCTGCAGCAGGCCCCTTAATTGGCAGAAATGCTGCTGCTGTTCTGGCTGTAGAACACATTTGAGGGGAACACTTTGTTCCACTGTGTCAAATTTATACTCAGCAAACTCTTCCTTCCTGCTCATGGTGTTCCCTACTCTGGAAAAAGCCAGTGACACCAGAGCATCCCCAGCCTTGTTCCTGGCTCATCCATCATCCAGTTCCACAACTCCACCACTCCACCTTTTGTTGGGAGTCTTGAACAAGCATCAGAGCCCTGTTGATGGAATCACCTGTCCTGAAATATCTCAATGGGCAGCACACAACTTGTGTCACATGGAGGGACAGGAGCTGCATTTGGAAGTTGATCTCCAGCCCAGACTTGGGTTTATTTACAACTGCAACACCTGTGTCATTCTTCTGCCTCAGTTCCCTCAATACAAAGTGCAAATAATAAAAATTCCTGTGAAAGGGGCTTCTGGACAGAATTAATGCAGAGTTTGCTCTATGTTTTTCCTTCTCTTCAGCCCATCAGGCCTGGACACTGATGTAACAACCTACTCTACTCCTTATCACAGAATGGTTGGGGATGGAAGATCATCTCAATCCAACCCCCCTGCCAGGGGCAGGGACACCTTCCACCAGAGCAGGTTGCTCCAAGCCCTGTCCAACCCAACAGTATCAAAAGCTTTCCTGAAATCCAAAAACATTACACCAACTGGCTTCCCTCGATCAACCAGGTGGGTGACCTTGTCATAAAAGGAAATAAGTCCCCCATAAGGACAAGGGCAGCTGATTTGGAGGTGTCCTTTAGATGAATAATTAGACACAGTGACTAAAAAGGCTGCAGGAGGTGTTTTGAACCCAGACTTCTCCAAGAGACAGAATCAGGATTGGGGTTTTTTTTAGTTTATGAGAAGTACCCAATAATTCCACTGATGCTCATTATTCCTCCAACAAAGCTAGAAGGCAAAAACTTAAATACCTCAGTCCTGGTACCAGGCTGCAGGCCTTTGAAATGCCCAATCAAGTACCCCACTCCCAAACTCAGAGCTCTTCCACAAGACCAAAACTTGCATTGAAATGAAAGCAACAGATGTTCATTGCCACAGAAAAATGTAATTACACAAGTTATAACATTACCATTGATTATATCTAACTTTGGCTTAAAATCAATAACCTTTTTATAGCTTGCTTTGTGGGTAAGCACTTTCTATTCCACGATGTTCTTCTGAAGACAAAAGCACTCCCAAGTGAATTGATCCTAATGAGAGAAGCCTGTGATGACACTTATCATCCATTTATCTTTTGAAAAGAAACAACATAAGTACACTCCCCATACTCACAAATTTGCTTCAAGTTTGTTTGCTGGGGTGAACTTAATCCCAGGCCAGCTCCATTAGCTTCAGCTTTGGTGGTTTTATATTGGGCTTGGTTGTTCTCTGGGGATTGGTTTGAGATCCACCACCTGCTTGCACCAGAGAGCCATGGGACAGGAATTAGCTCAGGATTAAGGTCAGCTGGGTTCACAAACCAACAAGTGACTCAAAGGGTGAAGGGGCCACATCAATTCAATATATCCACAGGGACACTGCCTCAAGGTGATTATCAGTGATTAATTCGTGTGATGAGCTGGCACAACCTGATACAGGCAAATGCCAGATCTGTCCTTCCCTCTCTCGATGGCAGAGAGGGGAGAGACCTTCCTGCTTGATACATAAATATGTAATTCTCCTACTTCATCATCACCACATTTTCTGAGACTGGTAGAGCATAAACAGCCAGCCTGAGGTCTTTAAGCCAAAAACATACTGAGGATGCAGAACTATGTTTGGTGTCTACAGTGGTCAAATATTTTAACACCCCCATCATTTTACAAGTGTATCAACATGTGCAGAGTACACTTGTGGCTGCTTCTGATTCTACCACTCAGACTGGGTTTTGCCCAAGGCTGTCTAAACTGAATTTCTAGTAAGATGGCTTTTCCTACTTCTTAATATACAGCAAAAAAATCTTGCTTTTAGGAATAGCAAATTTGTATTTCTCTGTTGAGAAATAACATGATCAAGAGAGCAAATAACACCAAACTGAACACCCAGCCTTCCTATTCCTAGTTATTAGGAGAAAAAAAGAAAAAAAGAGAGATGCAGTAACTTTAAAGGAAGCACAGAGCCATTCTGCCAAACAAATGTCTTGACTTGAAAAATTAGAATAATTACTAGTGCTCTCTTACCTTTTGATGAAGTCTCAAGTGAGCTTCACATCTAAATTGTCCTATAAATATAGCATGGCTTGAGCTCAGACAAGCACCTCAGGAAAACACTGTAAGAGAAGTGCTTGAACCTAGTTTCATTATATAGCACTGAAGATAAATTGGGTTGATTGGTTCCTGAATGAAACCAAATGAGCTGAAATAATGCATTTAAGGTGTCACCAGCTCCAGAAATTAAAGGTGAAGACCCTGAAAATCAGTGAGCTTGATTCCTAAAAGTGGGGTAGAACAAAGTAAGCAGAAGAATGGAAAGTAAAACTTGAACTATCCTGATGCTGAAACTCTCCCGTGGTGCAACAAGTAACCAAGAGAAGTTATAGGTACTTTGAAATAGTAGCAAAGCACGAATGTACTTATTCTTAATAAGTTTCAGCTCATTTCTGGGTTGTATGGAGTATGGAGGAATTTCTTGTGAGAAAAAGTGTGTCAGAGCTTAGTAACTACTGAAACAACATGAAAGAATTATTGAAGAAGTGTTCATATACACAACAGAGGGTGCAGGAAACCCCTTAATTCTGTCTCTACCAAACTTTTGACCTGGGAGCTCTTAGAATTTGTGTAAAACAGATTTTTTTCTACTTTATTTCTTAAAATATATATATACATAAAAAATGAGGGGAGAATAATTAAGCATATCACAGGGACTCCCGTATCAGCTGTTGGCAGGACCCAGCCCCTCCATCCGAACCCAGGGAAGCCCAGGGTTAATCCCATCTCTGAAGACAGTCATCAGCTGTCATCCTCACCCCTGTCTGCCAGCCAGGGAACGGGGCAGGCTCCTCTCCAGATGGTTTTGCAGCTGTTTATGGACAAGTGCTGAAACAGGGATTCCGGAGCCCTGGATAAGGAGCCAGATACTGGAGGTGAACGTGCCTTGGGAGCTGCAGACCCTTTTTGGGAACTGTTGGCTTAGGCACTCATGCTACCCCAGACCTCGCTGCCCTATTCCAACTGCACAACATTCCAGTTCTTAATTATCCCCCTCATTCCTCCTGCTCTTACTCCAGCCCCTCAGCTGGCTTCCCCCTCCTTTCTGTTGGGGACACCAGAGGAGCACCAAGAGCCCAGCACTGCAGATGCTCCTGGGGAGGGGGGTGGTTGGGGGACATTCCCAGGAGGGCATCTCAGTGCTAATCCTGTCCTGGCCTTCCTGCAGTGTGTGACAGAGGTGCCTGATGTGGTGGAACCCAGTGAGAGTGAGTGGGTGCAGAAACAGGGATGCATCTCCTGCACCACCAGATATCTTGCCCAGATCCTGCCTGGCCAAAGTAACTCTTTAATTACCCTGTTTTTCCATGAAGGAAATAGCTTCCAAGGCAAAACACAATCAAAAGCAAACTCCCAGCATGGTAAAAGTCTGGAAAACACCCCACAAGCCAAACCCCAGATCTCACGGGAAGTGCTGAGCTGTTCTCAGTCCTCAGTGAGCACAGGACTGCTGTGCAAGCCTGACACTGTAAGGGTGACCAGTGACATCTGCATTTCAGTGCCCTGCTTGGCTGCACTCTGCAAGCCTTTCCATCTGCTCATTATCAGAGTAGGCAGCAGCAGCAGCACATTCAGCTAATTCAGCTTGGACTTGTCCCCCCCAGGTCTATAACACAGCTCCAAACTTGCAGCACAAACTTATACCAGAGATGGAGTGCACAAAAGCCTGTTTCCCTCTCTGGCAGCAGCAACTTTGAATGTTTCTTAAATCAGAAGCATCAAATCCTCTCAGCTTTATGGGGACTTTGATTCTCTTTCACAGAGTTTCTGAAGATAAAGCAATAGAAGATATCCTGCCACAGTCAACAGCTTCAGACTGTACAAAGACAGACAGGGTTTCCATCAGCCTACCTGGATTGCCTGGCTGGATAAAGCCTGAATAAACCTCTCAACCTCACGGGGTAAAACTTAATAAATTTGCACATTTTGTGATGGTTAAAAAGCAACTCCCCCCAGTGTGAACGGCTGGAAGCATTAATGTGAACTAATACAAAAGTAGTCAAATACATTACAATGATTGCCACTCAGTCAGCAGGAGCTGTGTAATATGAATAAGGAACACATTAAATCTGTTCCAAATAATTGGCACAGTGTGTTTATATAGGGCTAGGGTTGCATATTAAAACACACCTGATTTATTCTTCATAAGCAATGAGTATTTACTACATCTGTGATAGCTGTATAGATTCAGATGTCATTTTTTAAAATGATTAATTGGTATTTAATTGGCATGCATTACCATACTAGTTATATACAGCCTAGTTGGGAATGCAAATATAATTCTAATAATTACATAACTGGTTATGCTTTCAAGAGCCTAATACATAATGCAGTGCAGATAGCTTCCCTTGGCAGAGAAACACAAACAGAGTAACATTTAAAAAATGGCTGAATCCTCTTTTCAAAATGGAATTTGATCTAAATCAAGAATTCTTGGGCTTTCTGGTGCTCCAGTGCAAACTTTGTGTGCTGCTGCCTTTCCCAAACCCTGCTACTCAACCCCGTGAGCACTTCTGTTCCTGCTCATGAGTTGGTTGGTTCTGTACCTCAGGCTGATCCCACAAGGATCCAGGGCAGGATTCCTCCCCCGGATGAGCACGTGCAGCCTGGGGCAGGTGGGACCATCCATCCCACCTGGCTCAAACACTTCCTTGGGCATTTGCCTTTCTGCTCACTCCCCTCTGGGTCTGGGTCACAGCAATGGGCCATGAAGAGGTGGGATCCCTGCAGCAGATTTAACTGTGACAGCACGTAACAGGGTTTTACAGCTGACAGCCTGAGCAGGAGGAACTAACACCAGTCAGGACATGCTGCTGACAAGATCATTGTGATAATGTTTGACCCCTTTCCTTCCCTGTCAGTGGCAGCTCCTTTTTCAGCCACTTTCTGTGATAAATACACAAACCTCCACCCAGGGGGAGCTTGCCTGATGAGCCTGAGCACTGAACAAGGAGCTGGGAGCTGCAGAGGGGCACTGGAGTGTTGCACTCTGCATTTGTTTTAGAGCTTGGACCCTCAAAGCTGTTCCAGTGCCTAAATCCCAGTGATTTTAAATCAAATTTGTGACCCTACATCTCTAAGTCCTTTTAAAAGAATAAGATATAGGTTTTTTAAAGCACATGCAGCAGCTCAGACAGACCTTAGCCTTGACATCTTTCTAGGAGTAATGGAATTCCCTCTCCGAGCACTATCACAGGGTTTGAAGAGGCTCTTTCCTTCACCAAGATAGGCCCTTCTTTCACTACTTGCAAAGCAGAAGCTTCTTTCAAAAGCTGAATTGATATGTGAGGCTCTGGAGATGTGTGTTTGAATCTCAGCTGAGCAGCAGTGCTGTGACACCTCAAGGACTGAGCAGAGGTGGCACCTCCGGTCAACGTGCCCCCACAACTGCCAGACACGAGTCAACATCCCAGCACTTCCCTAGGAGACAAACATTCCCACAGTCTCCTTCCCTCCAGTGGTGTGCTAATTCAAAGTGTCAGTGCAGAGAACAACCCTGGGGCCACTGGCAACATGAAGATTAGGAGAATCAAGTAATAACAGCCAGTGCTTGCATTCATCACTTTACCAGTATCTAAGAAAAGTCTTGAAAGCCCACCCTGAATCCCAGTGGGTCTGTCAGATACTCTCCTACCTGCTTTCAATTCCATGTTCCCAACAGGGAGATGATTCTGAACAGGTTAGGAAGGGGTGGGGGGAACAAAGAGCTCTTTGGGAAGTGAAGAACAACACATTTTCTGCTCTTTCTCCCACCTGGGGAAGATGCTCCAGCCCACAGCTCATCAGCCTGAATCCTGAAAGAGAAAAGCTGATTATACCCCATAGCAGAGAACCTGTCTTTTACCTGTCTCTCATCCACACTAACTGGGGTAAAATGTAGGGCTCTTTTTCAGCAGGCAAATCTCCCCTGGTGCTGACAGGTAAAACTGCTGGTGTCCCCACACATCCACCCTCTGAGCTCTGAGGAAGGCAGAGAAATCCCGGCCCCTTTTCTGCACCTCAGCAGAAAAATCCACCCCCTAATTGGTGGCTGTGATGAAAACCCATCAGGTCCAACTCTTTACTCCAACACCACCTCCAATCCTTTCTTTCCAAAGTCCCACACCTCACACACACAGGCTGGTTTTGCAGACTTCGAGATGTTTCTATTTCTACCTGTTGCTCAGGGTACAGGAACTCTCCTGCAAAACTTGGTAAGACTAAGCAACCATTCTGCAATTCTCTTAACTAGATGAATGTACTTGCTGTGTCTCTACCAGAAGCTACAAACACAAATTTCTGTACATTAGGCCAAAGATACACAACCTCCCCTCACCCTCCTTGCTGTTGGGTGTGAGTTTGCAGCTCTGTGAGAGGAGGAGGGTACCAGAGCCGCTGGTCTCAGTGTGCCCCAGAGCCTCCTACAGCTGCAGTTCATGGGGGCAAAAAGGCTGCATTTGTCACCCTGATAAAACAACCCCGAGATGTGGCATTTTCCCTGAGTTCAGTGACTCCCCATGCAGAGCTTCCCCTCTCCAGAGCAGCCCTTTATCCGGATCTCTTCACCTCCCACCAGCAGGAACGAAAAGCCCGAAGCCATTCAGCTGCACTGACCAGACTCCCCTCCCTGGACTCTGTGAGAGTGATGTTTATCTTTCATTTCTCCTGTTGAGCCCAGTGCAGGAAAATCCTTCTGAAGATAAATCCCCTCTTTTTTAAAGGTTGAATTTTAAAGGCAGCAGTTTGTAGTTGACGATTTGCTGATTGCTCATGACAAATAATAAAGCCTTTGGTTTAGAAACAACTGTGCCCATATCATCTGGTCTCTCTTTTTGTCATGCCTTGCTTTTGACCTTGAAGGGGTCACTAAGTGCTCAAAAGAACCTTTTGATTGTGCCTGTCCAATGCAGCCACACATCCCCAATATCATCACTGACAGTCATTACTGAATTGGTGCCTGACCATCACAGGCAGCAGCAAATTTACTGAGGGAAGGGTGACAGAGGGTTGGAAAGCTCTTTATGGGCTCCACACTAGCACTGTACCAGTCACCCAAATGGGAAAAAGGGGGTTTCACCCTATTGTGGCACGGCTGGCTCTGCAAATCCCAACTTACCCTTAGAGTTTTGTTCTTCACATCAAACCCACTGCCTGGGGACGGATACATCAACAAAGTGTTTCTCCTGGACCTGTCTCAACAACAGCAGGACCACTAATGCTCTCTTACCAATCCCAGGTAATTTTATATTTAAAGGAAGCATTAACATTGCATGCTTTGACAGCAAATACTTACGACTTATTGCAGACAGTTAAAGCAAAGGCAGAAATTCCCACCAGGAAGCAAGGAATAGTTTTCACGGCTGTGAAGCTTCGTGGAGCCAGGAACATGCCCACTGCAATGTGAGCTGATCATATGGCCCAGCAGATTTTGACTTTCTCTTTGCCGTGTGTCACGTACTTCAGAGCTTTCGTGCCAACTGCCAGGAGACAAGAAAAACATACTGTTATTAGGGGAAAATCAAATATTCCATTTTCTGGGCAAACTGTAGGGGCCTGAGCTCTGGCCTGTCCTCAGTAATAAAAGTATTAGCGTTTTTACATAAATATTCTGATCTAGTCCCAGCCTGATTAGCAAAGAATTGCAAATGTACCTGGCTCTCCACAGCCTGCAGGGAAAAAAGCTGTGCTCCTAATGCTTAGTTCTTAAGGCTTTGAGTTTCTGAACACTGATTTTCTGATTATCTACAAGTTGCTGTGAGTTTAATAAATTAGTCCCAAACTCCCTCCAATAAACAAACAAACATATCCCTGTGTTTTACCGTTCCCCTCCAGTGCTCCTGTTTATCCTCATCATCCATGGTGAGGGTGAGTGACATGCAGGAGAGAGACCCTGGGGACAAACCTCTCTGTGTCAGTGTGACCCAGGAGCTGTCAGCAGCTGGTGGCACACGGCCATGGCACTGTGCAGCTTCTCCAGGCACAGTCCAAACAAACCCCTCTGCCCATGGGGCTCAAGCAGCACAGCCCTGCACTGGCCCTGGGTGGGAAAAGGACTGTTCTGAAGGTGATTTCAGGACTGGAAGTAGAGCACACGGAGTAAACCCTCTGCTGCACTTTGTCAAGGCTTCTAAAATCAAGTTTAATGAAGATCTAAAGAGAGACAAAGTCTGATCCAAAGGCAATGGAAAAACCAGGACAAAGAGGACTTCACTGCTCTCACCAAAGCCCATGTAGGTACCCACACGGCTGGAGTTTCCACCTGCCAAAATCCCCTTTCAGCAGCATCTGACACTGATAGACTCTGACACATACCCTCATAAATTAATTAAGCTAGAGCAGCATTAGAAAGAAAATATGACAAATGTTTCTCAGCTTCCCCACAGGCACCAGAATCTGGAGGCAAAAGTCAGCTTATGGATAAAACCAGTAGCGATGAGATTCCCTGCCTGGTGCTGCCGGGTTGGGGCACAGTCTCCTTTTCTGCATAACATCCTGACCTGCACCAAGTGCCTCTCCAAGGAGCTCAGGAGGAAGAAACCTCTAAGAGAAGGCAGATAAGGAGGAGAGGAATGAGTAAGCAGAGGCTTTGAGTCACACACAGAGCTATCACCCTCACCCCAAGAGCTGTGCCAGGAGTCAAAGCAGTACTGGAGAACTCTCAGTGCTGGTCTGTGATGCTCCAAGTGTGGTTGCTGCTGGAAGAGGTTTAAATAATCCACCTTTAAAAGGATGCCGTGCTGCCAACCTCCAAGGCAGAGTCACTGCTCAGTTCAAACACCCCCAAAGCTGGACCCAGCTCTGTTCTTGTTTGGTTTTTAATCACTGGCTTTCTCCAAAGCCCATTGAAATGTTCCTGCTGACTCAAGTGAGCTCTGACCCAGACACCAAGCATGAGGCTTGACTGGGAATTGTTTCTTTGGCAAAACAGATTCCTCGGGCTTCCACCCTTTTATCACATCTGTCAAGAGTTTTTATATAATTCTTATAAAACCAATATGAAAAAACATCCCTTCTATTAACTGTTCCTCCAAAATCAGTGCAGGAGTTTCCCTCTCCACTCTGAAGGATGCACCATCCTTGCAGCTCCTCTCACAGTTGCTCTTATGAAATGCAGATTGTTCACCTGAAGGTAATTTCTCTGTGTGGACAAAGAAATATAACAGAAGTCAGGAAATAAGAGGGTTTCCAGTATCTTTATTAACAACAGGTTGAGTTGTGGGGATCAGTGTGCTGTAGGTTTTGCATACTCCAACTGGAATTTAACCTGTAGAATGAGACAATCCCTCTTTGAGGGAGAAATTAGCAGATACAAATGCTATAATTTTTCCAGTAGAATAGGACTAAAAGCCTTCCCACCTTGAACAAAAACAAATCAGTACCAAAAGCAACACTGCACTGAGCATGCGACTTCCAGAGCTTCTTCAGCGAGATAAAAGGTAAGTCAGAGTGCCAAATCAAACCTGCTGCTCTCCCTGGCTCTACCCTGTGCTCTGTGGCCCAGATCTCTGCCAGCTGTTTGGCACCATCACTTCAGTGCACAATCTGTGCAGATGCCCTGTTGTATAACAACAAAACTCTCCCCAGAGCCAAGACTGTCTCCTGAGCACTTTTATGCCTGGTGAAGGAAGAGGATTCTTTTTTTTCAGTGTACAATTCTCTTTCAGGGGAGAGAAAGAGTTCAAATCAAAGTGTAACAGTGGTTTGAGTTTCCACAGGAAATGACTTGGGGTTATTAAGATGTATTTTTTTCCATTGTAAAATGATCTCAAATGCTTTAACACAAGGAGAGGGACCTAAAAATCCTGCCGGAGCCCGTACTGCTGAAAGTCACTGTAATAGCACACAATTTACACTCTTCCCCTACTGCAAAAAACAAGGACACAGCCTTTGATCTCCCCATCTTTTCACGTTGCCACTGCAGTCTCTGCCAGGTGTAATCTGCAGTACTGAAGGTCTCGGGCTTACTGCAGCACTCCAAGGACACTTTGATGACTTTGGATGTACGAGAGGTGAGGAGCAGATTTTCTGGACTGGTATCTATAACACTGGTGCTTGAGATGACATGGAATTGGACTCAGCGACCCATATGGTGCCCTCCTCTAGCCAGGCTGCAGCTGTCTCCGAAGGGAGCAGGCAGCACCAGCCAGATCCCTGCAGGCGCAAATCCGTGCGGCGCCTCCGACCTCACGCTGCCGGTGACTCTGCTCTTCCCACACGGCATCAGGGACCACAGAGCAACTTGCTCATGAGCACTGTGATTAAGAGGTACGAGGACAAGCCCCTCCTATGTTCTTTATATCTGGGATGGCTTTTAAAAACCCACTCGACCACAGTCCTGAAATAATGCTGACTGAAACCTGTCCCACAGCCCTCTGAGAGTCTCTCCAGTGACTCCTCCAGGACCAGGACACTTGCCTTTCAAACATCTGGGTGGGGAGAGAGTACTCTAAACCTTAAAATAAAATATACCTGTAAATTTAAATTTAAAGGCACATTCAACTCTATCTATAAACACAGATGTTAACAACACTCTTTCAGAAGTGGGGGATCAAATTTGCTTTTGCTCAAAGCTTTGCATCTCGGGAGTGACTCCACTGTAATCAGTGTGCAAAGTCCATGATTTTAGATAATCCTTTGCACCTGAGTGACAATTCTGGCTCAGAAACAATTTCAAAGAGAGATGAAGCCCTGTGTGTATTGCAGAGTACAAACGTTGTTCTGATGAGATTCGATTGCCAGGCTGCAGGGGTTATATATTAGTGTGCTGGTAACTTGAGAAAAGGATCTGTATGGTGCACACTATTGAGTTAGCAATGCAGCCAGATCAGTCTCTGGGTATCCCATGGGATATTATGCTGCAGTTGCTTTCGATACCTCTTTGTCATCCCCTTCCACTGCAACGCTACGTTCCATTTACAGGCTCTGCATTAACAGATGGTAATTTCAAGCCTCTAAGTTTAGGATTAAGAAATGAATGTATGGATCTCATCTGACAGCACGTGCTTGGGATCTAACAAACCTCACCTTTGGGCTTCTCCACAGACATCCCTCTCTGCCCTTCTCACGTGGATGCCGTATCAAGACCCCTCTGAACTTGGCAAAAGCAAAATACTTTCCTGATGCTTTGGCAAGCGATCAGTTAAGTTTTTTCACTTCCTGCTGAGTAGGAATCCGATGGGAAGAGGGTGGTGACAGGGCACAAGAACATCTCAAGAAACATCAGTGCTCAGCTGCCCAGGAAGAACTAGTACAACTAAAGTCCATCTCACCCAAAGGCTGGACCTGTGCTCCACGGCCTCACTACACTCACAGCTGACATCAAGGACACAAAGGTGGCATTTCACATGTTCCCTACCCTGAATTCAAAATTCACTCTCAGCAATAATATTCCACCCGAAAGGTACTTCAGGAGGACAACAGGTTACAGAGATGGTCCCTAAGCTTCCAAACACTCTCTGCCTACCTTTTACCCACTTAGTTTTGAAGCCTGAATGGAGCAATGAGAGCCGCCTTTCAATTTGCCAAGGCAACAGCCTTCAGCTGCCCACCATATATACTGTGACCTTCACAGCCAGACAAAGCAGTACCAGCTATTCACTGAGATAAACAAGGGGTTTATAAAAAACAGACATTGGATATGGCTGCTCAAACAGCCCTCACCATGTAGATTGCTACTATCTGCTTCCTAACATGAAGACAGTTTTGTTAGGAAATTTTAAAATTAGGCACTGAGCTCCTAAAAAAAAAAAAAGACTCAAAGCAGAAAATAAAATGCCAAACGGAGTAATTTTTTAAGATGGCTGGGTATGTTTTTGTGCATTAGCACAAATGCCCCTGGAGGAGAAATTTTGAACATGAAGTACATGTGCAAAGAATTGCCCAGAGAAGCTGTGGCTGCCCCAGCCCTGGAAGTGTCCAAGGCCAGATTGGAAGGGGCTTGGAGCAACCTGGGCTAGTGGAAGGTGTCCCTGCCCATGGCAGGGGGTGGAACAAGATGAGCTTTATGGTTCCTTCCAAACCAAACCATTCTGTGATTCTATTAGTCTATGATTCTACATTATTAATCATTTTCATATGAATACTTTTTAGAATATTACAAGAAAAACACATGGGGAATAACAGACTTTGAGGTTCATAAAAGACAGTTTGATCCTTGATGACTTGGCTTTGTGCACAATAAGTCCCTAAGGACTTATTCTGAAAGTAATTCTGCACTGAGCTCCCTACTCTTGTTTGATTAAAATACATCCTCCTGCACTTGCAGTCCTTACTTAGACATCTGGAGAAATGGAAAATTCACCACTTCTCGTGGTAGCTTGTCACCCACACTGCTGAAAGATGTGTTCCTTGTGTACACAGGCAAATGGGAAACATCACTATTCCAGACTCCTGCATCCCCCCCTTTTTAATTCTGTTTGATCACGGCTCTCACACACTCCAGGCCCAAGTCCACCTGCTGTCGAGTGCTCTGCTAATGCTTGTGGGTGTGCAGAAGAGACTCAGTGCATGGTGAGAGCACAGGGCTGGAGGGGAGAAGTGTCTCTTGCTCAGAGAACAAGTTTTTCTGTGCTGCAGAATGACTTCAGGCAGCAAATGATTTTTTAAGGGTTTAACAGGAGTAAGTTCCCATGGATACATGTGTGTATCCTACATGTTCAAGGAAGCAAGTGTCTTGCGGACTCACTAATGCCTCGTGTTGCTCAATTAAACATTTTTGTGCTGGAAGGAAAAAAGGGAAGTTGAAATCAGTCATTTACTAAACAGATGAAGTAACTCTCTGTCCAGTAGAACCTATTGCTCTGCTTACCTCTACCATCTCGTGTGATCACCCAAAACAAATCAGGTAACAGAACAGATGACAAAAGTATCTGTTCTGGCTTTTTTTGCCCTCTGTCCTGGCCACTAAATGAAGACATACAAAACCAGTGAAAGAACAGTTTCAAAATAAACAGGAGACAGGACTGCAAAAGTTGCATGCAACCTTATTCTCAGAGCTGATCTATTTATGCCAAATCCAGATCTCACTTGCAGTCTGTGGCAGTCAATCCCCTTGACTGCCATGCAGGCAGGATTTGGCCCTCATAAAGTATCCGCCTGCATTCCCAGCTGCTCGGTCCAGCTGCCACAGAGGAATGTAGGGCTGCTGAGGGCACTGTCATGGGATGGAGTCCAAACTTCCAGTGAAAAAAAACCTCCACCTCAGCGCTTGGATTTAAACTTTGTTGGTGCAATGGCTGAATCTGATAAAGTAAACCCCTGCCTGACAATAATTGAATTTAGATTCTTCTCCCTCACCAGCATTCAAATCGTGTTTGAGCCAGGTCTTTATTGAATATAGCTTTAAGCATTTGGAGAGAGACACAAACATTGATGAAGGAAAGCAGAGTTATATGTATGTGTGTGTGTGTGTTCACTTCACAGCAAATTACAAACGAGTACTCAAAACAATATTTTTACGGGGCTGAATCCTGCTCCTACAAGTCAAAAAGACTTTCACCACTTCGTAGCATGCCCCAGAGAATTAGTTGACAGTTTGCACAAAAGCACTTTGAGTAGGGATTAAAACAAGCAAATAAATACATGGCACTCATTTCAGCACTCTGGTTTAAACAGAAATGTTTGCAGGCTTAAAAGCCAGTTAATTCCTATTGGAAATCAATGGGAGCTGAGGAAATACAGCACTCTGGTAGTCTTGAAAAGCTGTGCTTTGACTGTGGATTGCACTAATCTCTGCTTTCTCTAAAATAAGATTGAAATGTAAGGTGCTTATCGATTTTCAACTGTCCCTAGATTTCCAACCTAAGGGGAAAAGTTGTCTCCGTGAACCTCATTCATCCCACTCTGTGCTTCCCCCTCTTCAGGAGAATCAGCCGTCACTGACGCTCGATTTTAAATCTTACTACAGCATCGCCACGCTTTTCAGAGCAAGATTCAAAACAGGAGCTATTTCCACGGCGAGGAGAGGCTGTTCCAGCCCCGGTTCCGCATCCACCTCCATCTCAGCCTCTCCGAGCGCATCTGGAGCGCCGTGCGCCGGGCACCTGCCGCTGCCTCTGGCTCTCCCTGTTGGCCGCTGACATTTCTTTTGCCTGATGACTTGAAAGCGAACCACCGAACCCCGTCGCCAGCGATGCCACCGGGGGAAGGCAAAGCCAGATTCCAGCGGAGCGGCCAGGAAAACTTTTCAGGGAGCTCCCGCCGCGCGCCGCTGCTCCGCGGGGCTCGTTCCGCGGGGCGCTCCGGACCCGCTCCCGGCTCGGGGCCCCGCCGGGGCTGAGCGCGGCTCCCCTCTCCCCGGAGCCCTCCCCGGGCCCGGAGGGCACCTGCCCGCCCGCTCCGCGCCCCGGCCCCGCCCGGAGGTGCGGGGGGTCCCGCAGCCGGTGCGGGGCAGCCCCGGGGCGCGGGGGCGGCTCTTCCCCGGGGCACGGCCCTGCCTCCCGCGGGGCGGAGCGGCCGCCGGCGGGGCGCGGAGCGGCGGGGCCGGAGCGGCTCTGCCGGGGCCGCCGCCGCCGCCCATGGAGCCCAACGGGACGGCGGCGGCGGGGGCGGGTAACGCCTCGGGCGGCGGGGCTGCCCCCGCGGGCGGCCCGCTGCTCATCCCCTCGGCCTTCGGGACGGTGCTGTCGGTGATGTACGTGGCCGGGGTGGCCGGCAATGTCTACACGCTGGTGGTGATGTGCCACTCGGCGCGCTGCGCCGCCCCCATGTACAGCTCCATCGTCAGCCTGGCCCTGGCCGACCTGCTCTACCTCTCCACCATCCCCTTCATCGTCTGCACCTACCTGGCGCAGGACTGGTACTTCGGGGACCTGGGGTGCCGCATCCTGCTCAGCCTGGACCTGCTCACCATGCACGCCAGCATCTTCACCCTCACCCTCATGTGCACCGAGCGCTACCTGGCCGTGACCCGGCCCCTGGACACCCTGAAGCGGTCGCGGGGCTATCGGAAGGTCACGGCGGGGGCGGTCTGGTCGGTGTCGCTGCTGCTCACTCTGCCCATGATGCTGATGGTCACCCTGACCGAGGGGGGCAAGGCAGAGGGCAAGGTGAAGAGGATGTGTGCGCCCACCTGGAGCGTGGATGCCTACAGGACCTACCTGACGGTGCTCTTCAGCACCAGCATCATGGCCCCGGGCATCATCATCGGCTTCCTCTACACGCGCCTGGCCAGGACCTACCTGGAGTCCCAGAGAAACCCCCCCCACAAGGAGAAGAGCAAGAGGTCCCCCCGGCAGAAGGTCCTCATCATGATTTTCAGCATCGTGCTGGTCTTCTGGGCCTGCTTCCTGCCGTTTTGGATCTGGCAGCTGGTGCGGCTCTACAGCAGCTCCCTGCAGCTCACCACCCAAACCCAGAAGTGCATTAACTACCTGGTGACCTGCCTGACCTACAGCAACAGCTGCATCAACCCCTTCCTCTACACCCTGCTCACCAAAAACTACCGGGAGTACCTGCGCAACAGGCACCGCAACTTCTACAGGTTCACGTCGTCCTTCCGCAAGAGGGGCTCCAACCTGCAGTGCTCCTGGGGACGGTCCATGTCCTCCAGCAACCAGTACGACTACAGCTCGGAGGCCCTGGGCATGGCCACGCTGAAGGACAAGTGAGGAAGAGGAGGCGCTCCGGACACACCAGGACCAGCAGAGCGTCTGGCCAAGGTAGGGCTTTGGGACACCTTAGCCCTGAAGGGGCCTCAAAACTCATTTCTGGCTCTCTCTCTAGTGAGGGGCAAGAAGTTGCCTGAACCCAAGTACTACGAGATGAGCCTGAATTCCCACCTGGCTTAGGGCTGTTGGAGGGGTCCTGCTGGGAGCCAGCAGCCGTTTGGGACAAACCCTGCAGGGTTTTGGGTGCAGAAGGTGAGGTGGATACTTTGTTCAGTTCTGACACAAACTCTTCCCACGCTTTGGTGAGTTTTGCCCGGATCCAGCTCCACACACCGTTTCTCCTGTGTGGTTTCTCAGTGCTGTCTTCAGGCTACAGCTGGGTCAGAGCTGCAGAAGTCTGAAATTGGCCCAGTATTGCTTCAATTTAGCTGCAAGCCTTGGGTTTGCCCTGTGTGTTACCACTGTCTATTTCTGGAGTATAAAAAGAGACCTTTAAGCCCCCTTTCCTATTTCCTGTTACATTACGGTGCATTACAGTTTCATCAAGCTTAAAGTCTCTATTTTAAAATTCATTGCAGCAGCACTTCCAACTCCAAGCATTCAAAAACCACAAGGTAAGCTGTCAGAAGCCACGGGATTACCTAAAAAAAAACTTGTAATTTTTAAAGGTTTCCACCTAAGGTGATTTGAATTTACCACTGATTTTTTTTTTTAAGTTGGTCCCTTTCTTAAAAGTCAGCAGGGCTTGAAAAACCTGAACATTTACCTTGGAAAGAAAGAAAAAATGTCTTATCCTATCACTCAAAGACCTGGGGCTAAAATAAAAATGACTGAATCCTTTATCAGGAAACTCATCATAAAAGAGACAATTTTTTTCATGACATTTGATCAAAAGCATTTTGCCTCAATGTATTCTACTCATTTTCTCCCTACTTGGCATCTCACAGTAAACCTTCACCACAGATGCCTGTAAGCATTTAAACAATTGTAAAATGTCAGTTTATAAAATAAATGCTGATTAAAAATGGACCATCATCAGGCTTCCCCTCACCTGGTCTCTTCACCCAGCTCAGGGGGGTGTATTCAGGGCAGAAGCTGCTGTTCCCAGCTGTGGGGATGGAGTTTGGTTCAATATTCCTCTTCCTTGTTCTGGGACAGACTCTGGAGATAAGTAAAGCATGACATGAGTTGCATAAACTATTGTCAGCAGCCAGTGATGCCCGGGGACTTGTGAAGCAGCAGCAGTGTAAGGAACTGTCATTCCCACTTTTTTATTACACACTCCAGCCCCCATCTGCCTGAGCAGAGTCCCACTCCAGCCCTGCAGTGCCACTGCAATCCCGTGTCCTTGGATGATCCTCTCGTGTCCCACATCAAACTTTAGGGTGTGTTTGTGCCAAAGCAGAGACACAAAGCGCCAACACCGCAGCAGGGATGGGGAGCAGAGAACACGGCACAGGGACACGCTGCATTTTATGCACTCAACCAACAGACAAATAAACCCCACGGGGCACATGTGGGATGCAGAGTGAGGAAGCACATTCCTGTGCCTGGCATCAGGTGTTCTTCTTAGGAGTGCAGTTGTTGGGGTGCTTTCTAGGGGCAGGGGAATAAGTAACTCACCTGCTCATACTACTTTTAGCCACAGGACTGTCTTTGAAACACTGGGGACCACTTTGTCGTGTCCAGTATTGCACTGACTACCAAGCTGGGCAGCTTAAATAGACCTAACAGTGCCCATTCCTTATGAAATAGGGGGACTAGCACACAGTTCATGCTGGGAATTGGCAGGGAGAGCGGGATTCGGCAGTTTTTCAGAACTTTTCAGAAAATAATTACTTTTTAAATTATTAATTCTAAAGTCATTGTTACTTTTCCTTCGGTTCCCATTTCCGAGGCTGGAAGTCACTCCCATATAAGAATAACAAAGATAAGGCTGAGCTCAGAAGGTGGTGTACATGCATCTTCTGTGGGGTGTGTTGGGCTGTCCTGCTCCCAGGGAGATGTCCTGGCAGAGCCAAGCATGGCTGCATCCCTTCCAGGTGTTGCACATGCCATTTGGATTCTTGACACAGAGCTGATGTCTCTTGATTTCTCTTGCTTGGTCCAAGGAGAAGATCCTTGGGAGGCCACTCACAGCATTAGGAGGCTGATAAAGGGGGGGGGATTACCATGTACAAAATAGTTGCAAGGCACAGTGTATCTCTCTTAACAGGTTTGTCAGGGGAAGCAGATGATGGAAGAGCTGGATAGGTATCAAAAAGAGTTTTAAAGGAATGTGCTTTCTGCTTTGAAAAAAAAAAGTTAAAAAACCATCCAGCCTGAAAACATATTAATAACAAGGGGAAGCTGAAAAGGAATTCCGCATAGAAAAGAAGAGATAAAAATGCAGATCAGATGAGGTCTACAGTTGTAACCTCATGTGGGCAAAAGCAAACAGAAGGGGTCGATTTGGGGGACACTTCCCAAGACACCTCATCAACCCCCAGAAAGGATTCTGTTACTTTGCTCAGTGCTGTGAACAGTGTGTTGTGGATGTGCCTTCTGTGCCACATGGTTAGAGCATCAAACATCAAAGGGTTCACGGAGCAGCATCCAGATGAAAGGCAAAATACTGGATATTTCAAAAAAAGTGTGCCCAGCAGGTCAGGGAAGGTGGTTTACCCGCTCCATTCTGCTCTGGTGAGACCCCACCTGCAGAGCTGCCTCCAGCTCTGGAGTCCCCAACAGCAGAAGGATGTGGAGCCACTGGAGCAAGTCCAGAGGAGGCCACAGAAGTGCTCCAAGGGCTGGAGCCCCTCTGCTCTGAATCCAGGCTGGGAGAGCTGGGGGTGTTCAGCCTGGAGAGGAAAAGGCTCCAGGGAGACCTGAGAGCCCCTTCCAGTGCCTAAAGGGGGCTCCAGGAGAGCTGGAGAGGGACTGGGGACAAGGGATGGAGGGACAGGACAAGTGGGGATGGCTTTAACTGGAAGAAGGCAGAGTTAGATTGGCTATTAGGAAGAAATTCTTCCCTGTGAGGGTGGGGAGGCCCTGGCACAGGTTGCCCAGAGAAGCTGTGGCTGCCCCATCCCTCAAAGTGTCCAAGGCCAGGTTGGACGGGGCTTGGAGCAACCTGGGCTAGTGGAAGGTGTCCCTGCCCATGGCAGGGGATGGAATGAGATGAGCTTTGAGGTTCCTTCCAACCCAGACCAGGCTGTGAGTCCATGATATTTGTCTCTCACCGGGTTTTTCAGCCAGCATGTGTTTCGTCCCAGCCCCATCCCAGCCCTGCTCCTCTCTCCCATCAGGCTCTGAGAAAGCCATCCAAGGTTACTCTATCCAGAGAACCAGTCCATTGGATGATGCCCACAGAGCACGTCACTGGGGCTGAGGGGAGCCTGTTTAACACACAGAACTGGGCAGCAGCCCCAGGACGCTGCTGTGTGTGATGAATGATGACTCTGCAGCAGCACAGGGAGCAGACACAGTTCAGACCTTCACAAACATGACTCCTCAGGAGCCTCTTGTACTCCTGGGGATCAGAGCTCAATTTAAAAGATGAATTACATAAACAACATCCCTCTTATTGTCCCATCAGACCAGTGAAACTGCCAAAAGCCAGGAGGTTTGATCAACTTCATAAATATCCTGCAAGAGCAGATGTTCTAACTGAGTTCCTCTCTGTAACTGGGCAATCCTTGGCTGTTCTTGGTGTGCTCATGTTTTGGGAATGAGGAGACAGCCTTCATGTATCTTCCTTTAAGAACAAAACCAAATTAATCTGGTAGCTCACTTTGGAAAGGGATTGCTGCTGCCTGTCTGGAGCACAGAGTCCTGTCTGGGGCTGACACAACCTTTAGGTTACCTGTGAGGGGTAGCTTTACCTGCTGTATTTTACCTGTACCCAGAGAATTTTGGGGAGGGTGTTGGTTTGGCTTTGGGATCTCAGCATTCCTGAGCACATTTCCCTGTGTGCAGGCCATGCAAACCTGCTGTAAGGCACCTCAGGCAATTTCCCACGTGAGGGAGAGGTGTTACCTGTCCTCAGCACTGAAAAGGATGAGTCAGGAGTCCCAAAATCATGAGATAGAAACATCTTGTGTCCACAACCACAGAGGTCACAGAAGTGTATAGAAATTGAGATAGACACATAACCAGAATCTGGATGATGAGACTTTGCAAATTCCGTGTATTGTTCCACTTCAGGTAAATCTGAATCATCTCAGGCCAGGGCTGAGTTACAGGGTCAGTTGGGCTGTAACTGGACAAACACATGGAGAGTTCCTTGAAAACAATTTGACTTTGGCTATTCTACATTCCAGGAAATCAAGCTCTGTGTAACCTGGGATCATTTGTCATACCCAAATCATTGTAATCCTGTGGTTCTTAATGCTTTGGGGTTTTTATTACAGATGAAATGTTGCTGCAGGTTCAGTGACACAGCTGCTTCTTCAGCAACATGGGAGATGGGAGTTTTAGGAAAGGCAACATCCTATTTCTTGATGGGACAGAGGCTGTCACTGCAAAACTCCATACATGCTTTACAGGAAAGAAAATAGTTTAATCACTAGAAAATATTTTCCAACACCCCTTAGGATTTAGGGTTTTATAACAAAAAAAATGGAAACCCACCCAAACTGTGAAAGAAAAGCAGTTTCATCCTGAGTGTTCTCTCTTTCTTTGATCTCAGGTGGTATCTGCTGCTGCAATGGCAATTTTTCCACTTTCACTTGAAAACCCAAAATGCCAGTCCTTTGTGGGACAAGTGAGAATGGTTGTTTTCACCAGACACAGAGGAATCCATTTGAACCTTATGGAATTGTTGCAGCCTTAACCTTCAGTCACACATTTTCTTATCATCTTTCTCCCCACTTTTTAAAACCAAATTGGCAATCAATGCTCAAAAGCCCCACATTACAATTCAATCATAAATCTGAGCAAATAATTAACTTTTTCACTCCTGTTTTAGCAGTCAATTTTGGTGTTGAGTGTGTGACTAAATACCAGGGAAACCAGTGAAAGAAAGGGCACTTTATGAGCATTTTGTACCTTCAGCTACAAGATGCTCAACTTGCTGTCATTGCATTAACCAAGGAGAATGAGCAGGATGACTGAGTGAATAATGTGTTATAATCTATTCATAATCACCAGTGTGATGAGAGGAGAAAGTGCATAAACCTCACATCAGAGCCCGGCCCTCAAGCCGTGGGAACAGATAATGCAGAACCTGAGAAACCCTCAGGGCAGCCCCGGAAAGTCACAGCTTTGTTTGGAAGTTTGTCTGAGAGGACTCCCGGCTTTCCCGTCGCATTCCAGAGTCCCTCTGGTGGCAGCAGCGATCTCCCAACCCGAGGTGTCGGGAAGACAATTTGCTTTTTAGTTTAGGCTTTAAAACACAACAGTTGCACAGAATCAGGGCACCACCTGACTACATGAGAGCATTTAATAGCTTTAAAGTGGAATGTTGCTACAACTCCTGAAGGGGAAAAGAGAAGAGAAAAGCTACTTCCAAGCACTAACTTCCCTCTCCCACATTTCTTCCCATGCCAAACCCAGACTAACTTGATTCCTGTCATTTTGCACAGCATCCTCCCAGCCAGCACCCACAGAGACACCCAGAGCTGGTGATTAACTACAGTTTAGCCCAGCTGGGGGTTTTTGCCTTATAATATTGGTTTGTGCTGCTAGTTTCAAGATTTTCTGGGGAATAGAGAGACTCGGAGTTAATTGCTGTGGCTTAGAAGAAATACATTGCTTTGTCTTCAAAATAGTAGCCACAGCTCCACAGGGTATAAGTACCCTTTAAAGTTATTGTTATTATCATTACACAAGTTTTTTGCCCTTGTTTGGGAATGTGTCTGAAGCTCAGCAGAGAGAAAGGATGTGTCAGTTGGTGGCAAAGTATTGGGTGGGGTTGGATGGCTCAGCTGAGCTTTGTGAAAGCAGACGGAGCAAAATCACTGCCACTCACTCAGCCAAACCTCTGGGATGCAACAGGTTTCTGTCAGACACCCAACACTGAAAAAAGTTATTAGTACATTAATATTATATTAGATATTGGTATATTTAAATCCTAAATGGGTCATATTTCAAAAGGGGTTTTTAAAATCATAAATATTTCTGCCCAGGAATGCAGCTTTCTGCCAACATTGAGTTTCTGGTTGGCACATATCATCTTGGGGGAGATTAATTTCATTTTAGAAGCTTTCAAATGGTTAAAACTGAGTTTTGTGATCTGTGGTCCCAACTAGAGCCATCTTGTCCCCAAAGAAAAAGTTCCCAATGGAATGTACCATAGCAAAACTGTAACATTTTCCTTTAGTTCCCCACCCAAGAAACGGACAATTAAGAGAGGAAAGGGAAAAATGAATCCTGTAGAAGTCTTCTGGCATTTGGGCTCTACTTTTCTGGTTCTCTCCATTTATAATTTAAATTTTAATTTAAATGGAACACTTTGGTAAGCACTAGGAATGGTTCTACGGTGAGAAATGAGGTGCAGAGTTAAGAAGCATTTGTTGAATTTATTAGGGAAGGCTGAACTTCAATACTGTAGAAGATCCCACCCAAACCCCTCCATCAAAACACAAGTAGTAAATAAGTTCGTGCAAAATCAAACCACCAGTGATATCAGCTGTGCTTGGCAGAGGAAACAGTTCTAAAACCAAAGTGGGGCTAATGCTGGAGAAGTAAAATCTGCCAAGTTTGTCCCAGCTTGTTTTGGCCAGTGTCTGTTAGTCTTTCCTTGTGCATTCCCGTTAGGATCTTGAATTCAGCTCCTGAATCCTTAACTAGAACCAAACACGATTTCATCCAAACAAAGCAAGGGAGATTCCTGAAGCTAAATGTGGTGTGTCCATAAACACAGCCTGTTAGAGACAGTTACCCCTTCAGCTGTGTGCAAACCAGGGACATCCATCACATTCACAACAAATTCACAACCCCTTCTACGCCTGTTGTTTTCTTAAATATCAGCCTGGCATTTGAGAAGCACAGGGCTCGTTCTTGCATGGAGCCTCCTGGAAAAAGGCACTACAATTACTTCTCGGGGTACACTGAACCCATCTTCCAAATATCTGAAAGAGTGGAGAAGGTAAATTAACTGTAACGTAGAAATGCTAAAAGAGGAAAGGCAACAGCACCCCTGAAGACACTTGTAGAGAGGACCCCTAAACCTCCAGAGAGATGCAGGTCCCACCAGACAAGCTGTGCCCAGCAACAGGCAGCACCATTCCTGTGCCAAGCTCTCCCTTTGGAGAGCATGGGCTGGCAACCAGCTCCCAGCATTACACTCCTCAAAATCCCAGTAACCCCCAGCTTTAAACTGAGTTTCTGCTTTTTCTTTGTAACAGATTTTGTGGTTTTTCCTTTCATTTAACGCCGTAGAAGGGAATATCTTCCGGAAATGGCATTATTATAAAATCAGCTGGAGCCCTGGTTACTTCAGGCCAGCACATTTTGAAAGCAGCTTTCTGGCCCTGGGCAGTGTCCAGAGTAAAGACTGGTAGCAGGAACACACAGGGAGTCTGCACCCCCCACCTGCCCCGTGGTCCCAGTGGGTACCTGATCCCACTCGAGGGATCAATTTATCTCCCTTCACATCACCTGCTGGTGAGGGCTCTGAGGCCACTCATCCTGAAAGCACTAACACTGCTGATAACTCAGGCAAGGCTTAGAGCAAGATAGTGAATAAAATCCAGGAGAGATTTACCAGGGGGTTGGTGCTGGAGATGCCTGTTGAGGCAGTGCTCATGCTGGAGCTGAAGAGAGGATTAACTGCAACAGGGTTTCAGTAACTGAAACAGCTCAGAAGTCCTGGATTCTCCTGGAAAATGACCTCAGGGAAGGCACTTCTTGTGCTGCTGTTCACTGAGTGCCTAGAAAACAGTGACAGTATTTCCACTGTCTGTATATGGGTGTTTTAGGATGTTACTGATTTGTGTGACAGGTTTTGAAATCTTTGGATGAGAGATGCTGTGGATGGAAGGGAAAATGTCTCCTTGCAGGGATAACTTAGGGTTCAGGTTAGCTATTCATGGTTGGACAGAGGAAATGTCTGTGTCCCAGAACTTCTCTGGTTTTGATTGATGGAGCTGGTCAGTGAAGATGATGGTTCACCCCCAGCCATGGCAGCTGAAATCAGCCTCCTGATAGAAGCATCATCATTTCAGTGCATCGATACCCCCTCTAAAACCTTCCTCAGGTGAGAAACAATAGCAGGAGATACAGTAGGGAAGCAAAATCTTTCTTCTTTACCTCCCAGGAGCCTCTTCTTCCCCACATTACAGACTGGGAGCCTGGGGTCAGTGGAGGTAAAAGGCAGAGCCTGTGCCTCAGGCTGCTCTGACAGCAGGTTATCCATGCAGAGGAGGCTGAACAGAAAGAATTATCCGAACACTTATTACCAACTGCTAAACACAACAGAACTTCCCTGTCATTTTGTTGTTGGCATCTTTTTAGAATGATTAAATCTGTCGAGGAACCTCCGCCTGCCTGAGGCACAGCACAATTAATTCCCAACAACAGAAGCAGAGGAAATAACAATCGAGTAACTTTGCTTGGCCGCTTTCATGTGTTTGTTTGTTTTAATACAAAGGCGAGTTTATTGTGGCAAACATCTCTCAGACTTCAAAGCTCTGCCTCAATCTTTGCAGCAGCTTCTCTTAGGCTGGATGAAAAAGTGAAGCCCCACAGCCTACGGTGCCCAATGGTAGAGGAAAAGATCCTTGCAGATCTGGTTTAAATGGTGGGGGAACCACAGTGAAGGGGTGGGGACAGGGCTGGAGCATCACTTGGGTTTTTATCTCCATCCATATAAATGAGTATTTTCTCTCCCAGTGCTCTGGGTATTCACTATCTATGTCTGTTATTCAGGGAAAAAAAGTAAGAATTTTTGGGTTCAGCCCAATGAAAGGCAAGAAAAAAAACTTTAAATCTATAACTCTGTGGTGTGGGGAAGCTGTTTGTGTCCCCCAGTTCTAGTTCTTGTGTTCACAGACCCAGAGGGGCCCGTGGGAGCAGGACAAGAGGGGCCTCAGGCGTGGGGAGAAAGGATTCAACAGCTACCTGCAAAATGGTGAAATAATTAATGTGTCACACTGAATTACTCATTAATGAGAGCACAGAGAAATGCCTTTAGGCTGAGAGCAGCCTGAGGAAGGCAGCGCTACACCAGCTCCACGCTGACCCTGGTAATAAGGGTTTACACCTGGTGTGGAAGTAGGAGGGGAAGGAGAAGAGCACCCGAGGGGCTCTGGGGGAAAGCATGTGCCCAGGCACTTCTAGCTGCCCAAGATTTAGGGTTTCCTAAAATCTCACCTGCTGTCAGGATCTCGGTGCTGAACCAGCCTTGCTGACAGCCACGTGCCCATTCCAGATGCAGCCAAGCCCCAGCCCGACTTCCTTGCAAGTGCTCCTCCCTTCTTGCCCTATTTACTGTGCTCACAAGCAAAACCAGTCACTCCAGGAGCCTCCAAACTCCACTGCAGGCACTAAACCCACCACAGGGTGAGGAGTTACAGAGGCAGCAGGAGTGGGGTGTCCCTGCCCCTCTGGCAGTGTCAGGGCACAGAATGAAACAGAAAAGCTCCCTGGCAGGAGCACATTAGCTTGGAACTCAAAAAAATCATCAAAACAACATCTAAATAAACATTTTTGTCTCCTGCCACATTCTCCAGTAAATGTTTATCTCAGGAGAGCTCCGAGGCACACGTTTGAGACTCAGTCTGTGGAGGGTCTAGGTACAATTACAGACCTTATCCCAGAGTCTGCCTGAGCAATGTGCATTCCCATCGCTCACTAAAGATGGAATCTCCTGCCTGTGTTGGAAAGGGCTTGAACAGAAAGATCATGGATCAAAAATGACTGTTTAGGTTACCTGTCAGTAAAAATGTGTTTGTTTTTAGCATATTGCTGTCTTTGCCATTCTTATTTTAATCCTATCTTTTTTTTTCCTGTCCCTGCGTGTTCAGTCCTTTCTTTGTGTTACGTTTCCTTCTCAGCAACAATCCACTGCCTCTCCCAGGACTCTGCTCCACCCTCACTTTGCTCCACAGCTAAAACCACCACCCATCCCACTCTGATACCCCGGGAGAGTTTCAAGGCTTTGGGGAAATTTCTTAACCTCCTGCATTTCAGAGCTGTTTCTGGTTGTCCCACATAGAAGGCAGAAGCCTCTACTGATTTCCACAACCTGATCAGAAAGCTGGCATGTTCCTGCAAGTGGGACTGCTATAAGCAAGTCCTTCCACTCCATTAGACAAGTTCTGTGTGACAGCCAAGAATATGATTTAACTTTACTCCACCTTCCACTCCTCTGTCCCTCAGTGAGGCTGGTACATCTGCTTTTGCAGCCCTGTAGTTTTAAAGGATTAAGTCATTTTACTTTATAGCACTGGGTTTTTTTGTTTGTTTTTTTTTCCAATCAAAAGTAATTATTTCGTGTCCTGATCAGGTTCCCTGCCCACCCCCAGGCAGCTGAACTGATAGGACTGATGAGCCGTGAAAAGAAGTGTTTGTGAAACATCTTCAAATGTGTTTTAAAAATCACGGTCGAAAAGCTTCAATACACCTGAGCTTGTTCTTGTTTAATAGACCAGTCAAACCAAGACCTATAAATGGCTGAATTCACAATCCAAGCAACTTCTACCCCGCTGCAGGTGGAAATATCTTGTGTTCTCAGGCTTTGCCTTCCGCTTTCCTCTTTCTGGTCAGTGAGTAGGGTGGTGGCTTCCCCACCTAGAGTTGCCCATTAGCCCCCAGGGAGGCTCTGTGAAGCTTTGTGAGGCAGAACAACCATCAGGAACATTTACATCCTTGCCAGAGCACCCATGAAAATGTAGTCCTGCAGCTCTGACCCACACTGATGATTTTTATGATGGATCTTCAGTCTGGAAGGGACGACACAGTTATGGTCTCAGCATGGGGGCATTTTCCTTTCACTGCCTTGGAACCTGTGGGGTTTTTTCCTGTTCAGTTTTCAATTATTTGACTCACACCTGATGCACTTCACTCCCTGGCACGTTAACAGCTGGTGGGTTCGAAGGCTGCAGTTGTGAGGGCAGTGCCTGGAATGGATGGTAATTACATGCTGAGCTCATTATAATTGTTCAGTCATTGAATAATTTGGAAAGGCGAGCAGGAGGAATGTTTGGTTAATTAAGAGCTCATTTAATCACTGCTAAATTTAGCCCTCCAAAACAGTGCTCACCTTCCCCACATTTGGAAACCTTTGCCTACCTGCACTGCCAGGGGAAGCAGGAACACTCTGCTCCTCACCTCGTGGTGTCATGGCTTTGTTCCTGCCAGCTCTGACCCTGCACATTTGGCTTCACGTTCATTAAGATCCTTCTGAAGCTGCCACCAGTCTCCAGCAGGATGTTTAATTAGAAACAACTCACCTGTAAGTGCTCAGGCACTTTTGGGACCAAAATCTCATCCAATTTAAAAAATTGACTGAACAGCAAAGTCTGAGAGCTCAGAGAGTGTGAGCAGGAGAAAATCTTTAGAGCCCTCAACATTCTTCTGTTGCTGCTGGTCTAACACAGTTGCTGTGCAAGTGTTTCTTCTGTTTGAGGTTTTTGACAATTTAAAGCTTAGAGAGCAGGTTTAGCACCCAGGGGATGTTTTCTGGAGCTTGGACTGATTCCCAGAGGCTCTGGGGAGTCTTCAAGACGGTGCTCAAGACAAAAAAAAAGTGTTTACAGCTTACTGCCATGTCTTTACTATTGTCCCAAGAATGTCAAATATCCATATGCAAATTCAGAGAGGCTTGTAACTGAGGACTTCTGGGGAGAGTTTTGAGGGAAGGACTTAAGTGGGAGGTAGCATTTGACTCAAGACGAGCACAACTTTATTTAAAACAATGACTTAGTGGATTTAAAATAATTCTTTTGCTTTGGACTTGTTGCTTAAGTGCTTTTATCCTTTGCCTTAGATTATTTTAATACATTAGAGTCCTCGTGCACAGTCAGTGGGGTGTAAGTGCTGCTGCAGATGGGATGTGGCCACCAGCTGGCACATGCTCATGAAAAGGGGACCCTCCTCCCAGCACAGAAGTCAAGGGCAGATGTTCAGAAAGAAGAAAAAAGAAAAAGGCAAAGCCCTGAAACCCTTCCTGATCACAGGCATGTTTATCCCCTTTGCACCTCCAAAGTGACAAATGGTTTAAAGACTCCAAGAGGTCGTGGCCCCTCCACTCCTGTCTGTCAGAGGAAGGAAGGAAGAGTCTGTTCTGAACCTCATCCTTCATAATACACTTCAGAACAAAGTAAACTTATTTTTTTCTATTAGGGAGAAGGTACTAAAACAAGCCAGATCTCACATGGCTGGCAACATACCAGTCTTTTACAAAGGTATCCATGAACTTCTTCTATTTTGCTTTCAGTTCAAATGCTGCAAAAAAAAGGAAAATTATTTTTAAACAGGTTTTTCAGAGCAAACTCCATAAGGTCAATGGTGCAGAAGAGAAGAGTAATCAAAGCAGGTTGATTTTAAAACCTGACAACCTCGACAGCCTCCTTGCAGCAGCACGGAGCCACATCAGTTGTGCTGTTACCCATGGTTACAAAATTGTTGAATGAAATGAAATGGAATCCAAAGCTGTCAAGAGTTGTAGCTCTCACAGAGGCAAGACAGATGATGTGGAATGGTAACTCCTCGAGTACTCCACTGGGTCCTCAACTGAATATTTTGTCAAACTGCTCTAAATTATCAGAACTCGTCCATTCTGAGTCTGGGATGCTGAGGAGATGAGGAAGCTCCTCGTGGGATCTGGTTGATTGTAAAAAAATCCCTTTTTCTTAACAAGAGGACAAGGCATAAGGCAGGTCCTCAAGAGACCCTGTGATTTCAAGTACAGAAGTGTTAAGGGATATTCTCTCCTTGCCCCAAAGGAAAAAGAATCAAAGTAAAGTCTGGGTTAGAATTAGTGTTTTCTCTTCAGTCAGTCATTTCTTCTAAATTAATAAGGCAGAGACACCTGCTTTAGCAAAACAACTAAACAGTACATCAATAAAGCAGCTGCTTTGCACCAGGCAAGTGACTTCCCACTGGGCATCTCTCAGGTTTCTGTGGATGTTGGGCACTGAGGCAGCCACAGACTCCTCTGTTCCCCTAAGTTCTCTGCTGGATTTTGGGGGTACTGTGCTGGGATGAGGATGACAGCAATGCTGTCAGCATCTTTTCTTCCTGCTAAGCATCTTTCCATGGCACACCAGGGCAGCAGGAATTCCCATCAGCCTCCTTTCCTTACCCAAGAAGCTACAAAAAGCCAACAACTACAGAGGCTGGAGAAGTGCTGCAGACTCATCTCAACTCTCAGTACTGTGTGAGATGTCTCTACAAAGCTATTCCAGTCTCTGCTGGTGAAGGGATCCCACCCTCTGCCAAAGTCCCTGGGCCAGCAGTTAGTTTACCTTTCCCCATCCTGTTTGTCCATGTGATATCAATTCCTATCAAGTATCATTTGGGATGTCAGACCTTGTTCAGCACTCAGTGTTACGCACATTTAGCATTTGCTCCTTCTCAGCTCCTCTACAGCAGCAGGAGGTCTCACCCTTCCCACCACCTGCAATGTCCTGCCGAGTCCCACAGAAAATCCCAAATATTATCTCCCAATCCCCCCATAGGGTCTCTTCTGCTGCCACCACCTCTTGGAGTCTCCAGATGTGTCCTCCCCATCCCAGCTGTCACTGCCTTTTGTATTGACAGCCAGAGCAAACCCTCCAGCCCTCACCAGACCCCAGACCTCCTCCTGGGGTGGTCCCCGCCGCCCACCCCGCAAGGGGCCGAGGGACGCGAGGGTTTTCTTGGCTGGAGCGGGTGCAGACAGAATTCTTGTAAGCATCAGTTTTACTGTCTCTTCCCAACATAAACTGGACAAATTGATGGAGTCCTGGCCCCGAGGATAAACACCATCTCCAGTGTTTAGAGTAACTGTCTCTGGAGAGGAGCCGTGCTGCTGAGCCCACACCCCGGGAGCAGCCCCGGGCACCAGAGGGGTCTGGTGGCACCGCCCTGGCAGGAGCCTTCCCTTGCTCTCAGATGTCTCCAGGAAGGATAAAGACTAGAAAAAGTCTGCAGTTCACCCAGGGACCATAATAACAATCTGAAACTTATTTTGCAGGGTTACAGAGGAGTAGCAATCAGCACCTGAGGCTCCTGCAGAAATCCCTGCCCAGGGCTGGCTGAAGTGCCCAGCACAGTAGTTCCAATACACCAACGTTGCAAAATGCTCAGTTTTATGGAGTTTTCATATTTCAGATTAGTTTCAGCTTTTTAGCTGTTTAGGAATGGTAAAGCCTCATGTGGTTAGGAAGCGTTCCTGGCTATTATCTCTAAAAAGAACTTTAATATTTACAGTCAGGCTAGTACTTCTGGAGGAGACTGAGATTAGATAAGCTCATTAAGTCAAGCATTCTTTCCACACCTGCGTTCTTCCCAACAAAATGGTAATTCTTCAATTTCAAGGCTGTTAATTTAGAGACAGATTTTATTTGTCATGCTGATGCAAACCTGAACCCCTGGCACTAAAGCTGGCTCAGATGTACACAGGCTGTCCTCCCCTTTCAGGGCCTTGAACACAACTGGAAAATCCCTGTCTCCTCAGTGACACAGCCTCGTGCAGCTGGACTACTCAGAATGCATTCAGCAAGCGTGGAATCAGCATTAGAAAACTAAAATCATATTTATTTAAAAGATTTGGAGTATCCTAGTCCTATTCCCACCTTTGTCTCCTCTGTAGTACAAACAAGCTCTCATCTGCACTTAGGAAGTAGCTGTGGGTGTCTGGAGCAAGCAGGGACTGAGTCTTCTTCCAGCTGCACATCCAGCCCCTGCACATCCATCCAGGCTGGAAGGAAATAAAACCAAGGTCACTAACCCTGTCCAGCTGATGGGCAGGGGAGAGGCAGACAATAACAATGTTTTTTAAGTTAATTGATGCACTGGCTTATTCACTGCATTTCATTCATTAAAAACAAGGCTTTAAGACTCAAAGATTTGTTTTTTTCGCAATTCTGTCAAACGGTCTAACAAGAGGCTCTTGCTGTTCCTAATGACCTTGCCAGGTTTGTAACTTTATTGCCTTGGAAGTGCACCCACAATTACAAAACCATGACACCTCCCACTCCAGGGTCAGGCCAGCAAACACCTTCCCTTCTGCCTCGCCCAGATCCCGCAAATCACGAAGCCTGACCAGAGGACAGAATCGTTAATTTAGCCCTGAACATCTCAGAAGTGTCTTCCTGTACAACTCAGCTATGGAGAGGCTTTTGATTGCTGCCCTTCTGTGCATGCTTTATGGCTGAAGTATTTAATCTAAGGAGAATGATTAGGAGGAGCACAAGTTCTCCAAAGCCTATGTGAAAATTTAGCAAGAGTCAAAAGGTGTTTAACTTGTATTGAAAGTGATAACTTTTGCAGCATGCTGGAGTTCACTGCCTCACAGCCATCTGGAGGTGCTAAAAGCATTGAGAAAACAAAACCCAGAGGTCTCAAGTTCCAGTTGTTGAGGGGAAAAGGCTCAGGGAGGCAGCAGCTGAGATGATGGAAGACTTCAAGGCACTAATAAATGTGACATGAGTGAGTCTTCATCTCTTCATCCCGAGCTGTGCTCTCAGCTGGGCACTCTGAGATGGGAACAGCCCTCCTGAGAAATCCACAGGCATTTATTCTGTGCTGCTTCCTGCCTGCTCGTGGTCTGAATGGATCAAGATCTCCATCAAAATGTGTAACTGCAAAGGGAAAATGAGCAGGGACAGTACTGGATTTCCAGATACTGTTTAAGCATGGAAAAGCAGAGTAGGACCTCAGTGGAGAGCACTGAAGAGCAGGTGCATATTCTCTACACCACAACTAAAGGATTAACAAATCAGTAAAACTCTGTTCTTTTTTAAGAGTTCCAAAAAACCCAGATTTTTCAAGCCCTTTTTTCCCCCCCAAAGGGAAACTTTCTGTAGAAGTCTTTATATTTATTAATTCAGTTTTAATGTCGTCTTGGATTATTTCTTATTTACAGATCTGAATTCTGCCTAGTTTGAGAAAAAGTAAAATAGATGCTGTACATATATCACCTGATGGCCAGGACAAGTAGCTGAAGTAAATGGTGCTGAGGAAGAGGTCCTGTTGAAAGCTTTATGGAAGGTTTTATCAGCAAGAGCTTTGCTGCCTGAAAACTCTCAGTTTGCAGCTCTTTGTCTGATCTTCTAATGAAACAATTCAGCAGAGTGAGGAGGAGGAGGAGAAAATGTCAGTTTAAATTGACACAGACGTGTCAGTGTGGGAGAAATCTGCAGCTGCTCCCTGCCTAAAACAGTCTGAAATTTAACTTACCCCTCTGCTTGACTTACTTCTGTTGTATTTCTGTTTCCATACCAGTAAAGTACAGATTATTTTGATCATATTTGTCCCCGTGGAAAGGAATGACTCCCAAATTCATTTATTTTCCTTTAAAATAGAGAAACCAATAAGAAAACTCAAATTTATGGCCCCTAATGAAGTCTAAATACCCCAAGTCCACGATCCCTTCTCTCACTGCTATTTTGTTGAGAAGTGCAAGGACTAAATGGGCCCAAGGTTTGTTATTTCACAGGAGCCTTTTAAGTTCTGAATCACCTGGTAAAATGTGGCCTTATTTTTATGAGGTTATTCAGTGAATCACAATTAAAGCCCTATTATGCAGGGAGGACTCCCAGAACATGTCTCCTCCTCACTAATATAAATCAGAAATAAACACATTTGTCTGCTAGAGGGAATGGAAGAAACCACCATCCAGAGCCAAGACATGCAGAATGACTCCATTAGGACCTGCCTTTGTTTATTCCCCCAAGATTTAATGGTCTGGCTGGCAAGTTAATATGCTGAGGAGGTCACCTCCAAGGTAGGAATCCACCCAGAGACCTTCCCCTGGCAGTGAAAAGCACTCTCAAAGGAAAACAGCAGGATTTTTTTTCTGTGGAGTCAGCAGCAAAGTGTCCAGGCACCTACATAAACAGCTTAAAATAATTGTATAAACTGAGGAAAGAGAAAGAGACAAGTCCTCAAGGTGTCTGTCCAGAAAAATCAAGCCTCAGGAACCTAGTTGGTGCTTTTTTTTGGTTGTTAATAAAAGAATAGGAAGGGTATCCATGTCTAAAATGAGCTTTTTTTGAACACTGGAGGCCTGTCATAAGAAATTCCCAGAAATAAGTAACATGAGCTCCACAAATCTCAGCTTCTCTCTATAAATAGAATATTAAATAGAATATTTCTTTCAAAAAGAGGTGCTGTGGTTTCAGGCACGTGCTCCTTCTCTGCTTCACATCACTGAGCTTCAGCTTCAAGTCTCAGTGCAGTTCATTATGAACAATAAATCTGACGTGGCAACTCATGGATTCCACCAGTCCAGATCCCTTGGGCAGCCTCTGGATTATCCAGCACTAAACCCAGCTGTTTTCATGTTTGTTTAGATGCATCTAAAAGTTACAAAAATAAAGGGGATGGTACTTCCAAGCTGCTTTATTGATTCCACAGTCAGAGCTATTCAAGCAAGGCATTTCTTGTTGTGGTCCCAAGCTCTGACCTGCTTTCTGTAGCTTCTGTTTCAGAATTCCTTGCTCATTGTCCATGAGGTATCATGAAAGACAAGAGTGCTCAACAACAGACCCCCACCTGGTCATTATTTCAGCTTTACAGGAAAACAGGCAAGATGGAAAGAAACATCTCTGAAATAAAGGGTGGTGGTTCAAATATGGACGATGCCTGCAGTGGAAGAAAAATAAGAGAGTAGCTGGGAAAAAATGAATGCTGAATAGTGAAAAATCTTAAAAATTGAGTTAGGAATTCTTCTTAAAGACTAATGCCCCACGTGGGCTAAAAGGGTCAGAGGAAAAACCCAGCTCCTCTTCAGTCCCAGCAAGGCAGTCAATGGGTAAATAATGGACTATTGTACCCTGTTCAGTTCTTGCTACATGTAAAAGTTGAGCTGTGTTTGGAGAGAAGTGAGATATGAAATGAGGGATTGGAGGGGAGCTGATGCACACAAAGATGTGCACTTTGGAAAAAGGATAGTTATTTTCTTTGCACAGTCCTGCCTGAAGTCACCAACACTCACGTGGAAGATAAAAAATGCCCACACAGATACTTTGGGGATAAATTAACGATCAGTAAAAGAGAGATGACTGGCAGGTTTCAGCAAACATGATCTAAAATTAGCCTTCAGCTTCCTAAGAGTGTTTACAAAAAACAAGATTAGGCAGAGATGTTACAGCTCTTCCTGGTGTTTTAGAAGGAGCAACAGACTCTCACCAGAGGATTCCCCACCACTCCAGGCCTGACTCTGAGCTGGGTTTCCCAGGATGACTGATCTGCCTTCCTGAATGAGGCTGAGACCATCCATGTGCCAGAGCCATCTGTGGTTCAGAGAGGAAATAACTCTTCTGCTGCTCTTGGAATGTTTTTGCTTGGATTTCCACACCAGAGACTCAAAAAGGAGAGACAGGAGTTGGGATATATTTTTTCTTTTTTTTTTTTTTTTGCTTGGAGGAGGGAGGTTGGTTGTATTTATTCCTCCCCACTCTGAGCCCTGACCTCCAGCAGCATCTCCTGGGTTAATTCCTAGAATTTGGACAAAAGTATTGCACAAAGCTCCACAGGAGCATGTCAGAGAGAACCAGTTCTCCTATAAACACTGTCCATGGATATCTGGATGTGGAAGGAACATGAGGAACTATTACATTAAAAACAATGTCATCTTCATTTACCAGGGAAAGGAAAGCCATTAAAGGAGACATTCAGGGGTACTGAGAATTGCAATTGAAGAAACAAAACCAGATTTCCTTGACAGCACAGTCATCATCAATGCCACTTCAGCTACATTTATTTTAATGTGCACATCATTATGTGCTGCAGCCTCAGAAAGCACCTGGCTGAGATGCTGACCTTAAAAATAAGTAAGACAGGAAGCTAAATTTCTGCTACAAATCCAAATTAAAATCTTTTTGTAAATAGATTTCCCTTGTAAACATTTCTGGACTTGAAATTCATTAAGGTGGAGCGCAGTGTATTCCAGGGGGACAATCCATATTCAGGAAAATCTCCACGTAAATGTACCTTTCCAAACCTTCAGGGGAATTAAAACCCGTGATTCCACAGCTGCCTGCACAATTACAATGTTATACCTGAGAAATGCCAGGAAGTTCCTAGAATGCTACAGTAATGAAAGGCAGGTTTACACTAAAAACATCATCCAGTCACATACCTGTTCATTTTTCAAAAGTTCCTGATATTCCACAAAACCTTTGAATGGAAAATAGTTTTAGAAGCAGTACCACTTCACAGGAGTCCTCAGGAGGCTTCAGTCAGTCTTGTTGTAGGGATTCAGATCTGACTTGCTCTCCTGCTGTATTTTCCATTTCACCCTGGGACTTTTCACACCAGCAGCCTTTCCCTTTTCCTTACAAATAATTTCCTTTTAAAGTACAAATCAACATTCCCAAATACTTGCAGCAGGTACACCTTCAGGTGCAAGGCTGTAATTTTACCATCAGGACTCGGCCCCAGTTCACACTGCACAAGTGCTGACCTTTCTCTAACCACGAGGGCTCTTTGAAAAAGCTCCTCACACAACTGGGAACCATCAAGCCACATTCTGCCATCACTGTGTGTTTAATTAAGAGCACTTCTCTGCAGCAGCTTGGCATCAGATTTGTGCCACTTGAACAGAACAAATCCTGTCCTGGGCCTAATCAGAGTTCTAAGAACCAGAGTCCTGCAGTTCCCAGTAGCAAAGGGCAGCTGAACCACAGAGAGCACTGAAAGAAATTCAGGTATTTCAAATTCAGAATTATCTGTCAAGAACTGGGAAGAGAGACCCTTAATAAAAAGTTATTCAGTGTATTTAAGGGGCCTAAAATAAATTAAGCCAAATTTATTTCTAATGATCAGTGAATTCTGCAACTTCCACTCTGCCCCAGGAACATCAGCCTTTCTGCAATTACTGCTTTCCTGCTGTAGGCTGCATTCAGAAACTTTTAGATTGCATTTTACCTCCTCATTTGCCATTTAAATTCTTCCAAGATCTAGATATTGCTTTTTGTAGTCCAGATATTGAAGCTTCAGATAGAAGAATCTCAGTGGGACTAAAACATACAGCAGATGGAATGATTGTGCTTCTTTTCCAAAGAAATTCTCATACCGGGTGCAGCAGACAATTATCCAGCAAATTCCAGGTGACAGGTTTGCTCATCATATTGACCAGATTACTGAAGCTTCAGGACTCCCGAAGACAAATATCAGCTTGACTTTGTTTCTGAATGTCACTCAGTTCCCAGCAGGAGAGATGCACTAGCTGTGGGAGATACCAGGAGCTGCCAAACATGAAAACCCAAGAGGAGATGAGCTGAGACTTCCCCCACAGTCTGAGATGACCTTGCAGAGCAGGATTTTATAGAGGGCAGCTCCCAAAGTGCCCCTCAAAGCCTGCATGACAGCCAGGAGTGAGCAGCAAACACCTGGACAAGTGGCACAGCCATTCCAGTGCCGGGGCTGCAATAACCTTAGAGTGAAGTAAGGATTTTGGAGCATGGGTTGAATCCCAGTGTGACTCACACAGCTCCATTCATATTTAGATTCCACTGCTGTCGGGTGTTTTTCTGGAAAAGGCACATTTGAATCCCAAAGCAATGTGAGCAATCAAGTTTCAATCCAGTAAAGCAGTTGCTGGTGATCTTGGTCTGCCTTCACAGAGACTTAAAACCTGGGTGTAATTCAAATTCCTTGGAATAAACAGGCTTTGAGGCGAGGATTTCAATATGGAACCCAATTGACTTTATTGTTTCCTTGCATCCAGCGTATTTAACAATCCTTCCTTGTTAGCACAGACAAGGAAGCCTTTTTCAGGTTTGAGAACAAAGAAATCAAATGACAGAGGCCTAATCCTGCTGGTGTGCCCAGTGAGAGCACTCACAAGGCCAGGTGTCCTGTCACCATTCCTCTTTATACTGATCTGCAGGGTAATCCCCCCAATACTTACTATTTCCATAAAAAGGTAGATTAAGGAATCAAAACTGTATGAATAGATTTTTTTTAAAAAATTAAAAATCTAAGCACATTCCCAGATTTTCAGTGTTTCATAGAAATTATACATCCGAGGAATAAAACAGATCAACGTTTGCTTCAGAATTTGATTGAGAAAAAAATTAGGTTTTCCTACAGTTTATTTATCAATTCCCTGACCCACAACAGAAATCTTTGACTGCAGGAAGAAACCAAGGTAGTTGGCAAGATGACACTTTGTCTCTTTGCCTCCACTGCAAATCACACAGCTCTTCTTCTTTGAAGCCTCTGCAGTTTATTATCCAGGGAACACCAGTGGTCCTAGTCAACAGAAAAAAAGTCTTCCTACTAAACTGAAAAAGAGAAGTCCAAAAATAGCTACTGAGAGACTTTCTGAAACAGATAAAACATTGCTTTGGGCACGATTCAACTGGACACCAGTTTCCCTCAGAGCCCACAGGCCCAGGAGGTTTTGTGATCCAGCCCTCCAGGCAGCAAGTCAGGCTTTACAGGACTGAGTCTAAGGAGGCCAGAACAGGCATGTGGCAAATTTCAACAAAACTCTTTTTTCTCAGCTGTTCCCCTCCCAACCCACTGCCCTTCCTGGGCACTGGGTAATGAGGAATTCTTAGATGAATCCAGAGGATTGATTACCTCTGCCCAGCTCTCCTTTTGAATTTTGACTCAATGTACAGGGTTACATGGTCAAGCCGTCTCCATGAAGAGCTCTTAATAACCCTGACACTGGGCTTCCAACCAGGAGGCTGATCATTGTCACGGAGAGCCAAAGGGAACAAGGCGAGTTGGGAATGCTGTGTTCTGATCAAAGGGATCTAGTGCAGTGACATTCCCTGCACAAATCATTTGCAATCCAAAAGCAACAGGCTTTTTGGCCAGAGAACTGTATTGCTGACCTTGTATTAACTAGTCCCTGTTTGTAGCAAAAAACAGTTGTAGTTCAGTTAAAACAGAAGTTCAAGTAAGTCCCAGTAGCCAAACCCCACGTGTGTTGCCTACTAATGCCCATGCTCAGGAGAATCCATTCCTCTCAACAGAAAGTGTGTTCAAAATAACACTCACCTTGCTCAGTTAACTTAGGTCAAACTTTCTACATCACATGAGTAACTGAAAAGGCTAAAGAATTAAACAGGTAACAGCAGCATGGGGAGACGTATCAAGGCATGGCCCAAAAGATGGTTTGTATCTTTTAAACTGAAGAATTTTTTAAAAATAGTACAAAAAAAAAAAGAATGAAGAGCCCACTCAAGAACTCTTCTTTGCAGCCTGTCCCTTTGGGACAGAACAAACCATTTTCAGAATGCATCAAATCTGAGATGGTCCTTAAGGAAAAGGTCACGTGAAAACAAAGTGTATTACAATGTATTGATACAGCTGGGCAATTCTGACTGAATGTGGGGTAACAAGAGATGTTATCTCCCTTTTTCCTCTCCTCTTGCAGGGCTTCTCTCCTTCCATTTGCCCTCGTGCTCCATCCCCAGAGGAGTTACACCAGGACTGGGTCCCCGATGCTGTGCTCTGGGTTGCAGGTGAAGGAGATGGTGATGGCGAAGCGAGTGCCCCAGTGAACCTTCTCCACACGGTGCAGGTTCTCCGACCCAGAGGTGAAAAAGGAAACCCGGCCTGCAAAGACAAATATGTAATCAGTGACATGGAGTTTGCCTCTCAGCTCTCTCCACACAGTTTAGCTGTTGTCTCAGTACCTGAGAGCCCACAGGTCATCACACAAACTGCTATGAGCTTATGCTGCACTCTGACAGCTTTATGTACTGTTTAAAACATACATTAATCCTTTGTGCTGCGAAGCTGGAGATGTAATTCCACTGTATCTTGTAGTTTATAAAAGGCAGGAGGAAGCCAAAAACATCTGAAGCCAGTTCTTAGTTGCCTCAATTAAAAGAGCGCAGCTCTGGTGACTGCCATCAAAGTGTATTGATTTCCTCCCTGCTCCCCTTCTAGTCTGGGCTCTAATTTTAGACCAAAGAAGGAGGAAGTACTAAAGTCTTCAGAAGTCTTCAGTGACAAAATGCTCAGCAGGTTTACAAGCAGCTGTGGCAGTTTCTCAGCATTGTACCAAGTATTTGCTATTGCTTTCTGTGCCTGGTCTGATCACTCACTGTTCAGTCAGGTTACAGAGTCGTGTATCAGTCATGTACAAATTCACTTTCCTTAGAAAGAGCCACTCCATCAATGCATTGCCTTGGGAATTGTTTTAGAGATGCAAGTGCTTCCTGCTGTGCCCCATCCTCCCCAAGCTCTGACCATCACCACCTCCAGGTGAAATGCAGTGACTCTGATGTGACAGCAGAGGTACACTGGCATCCCCCTGGATGAGAGAGCAGAATGGAGCCCTCTGCACTTCCACATCATTAAACTCTTCTGAGAACAAACACGTTTGATGTTTAGCAACTGACTCCGAACTGACGCAACTCCCCAGGACGGCTCCCGTCCTCCTGAGGAACCAAGGAATGCTCACCTGCACAGCTGGTTTATCCCAATAGCTTCTGTTGTCCCCACTCAGGCTTTTTTCCCCACTGTTCAAATTAAAGTTCGTTTCAAAGGTTATCAAAGGGAACTCCTGTTGACAATCTAACTGTGCCTGGGATGCTGTCAGGCAAAATGAAACACTTAGATGCCTATTCAGAGTCTGCACAACAAGATAAACTTACCCCATCCAACCCTTACCCCATCTCCACTGTAAGAATGGGCATGTAGCTGGTTTGCTCTGCTATAAGTGATCCAAAAGATCCAGAAGTTCCTTTGCTTGCACACTCTTAAGCAGCACACGTGGGAGACTGGGACAGAACCAGACTGGCTTTATGGAGCTCAGTTTAGCCACTAATCTCTGAATTCAGTCTTTGGGAGTAGCCCCTGAGTTCCTTTCACACTCGGTTCCAGCTCACATCTAATCCTCATGCAGTTCAGAGTCTTTCACAGCTGCCAAGCACAAGTCATATCATACTCTTCTGTTCCTGTGGCTGCACATCAATAATGGGTAAAGCTTTACATATGTAAAGAACAGTCATTCATATGCACAGCTCATTTCCACCTTGCTGTCCTGCTTTTCTGGATGAAAGGCTAAATGAAGGCAACCTGTTCCTACCCTACAAGTGTTGCAATGAGTGCTGCCCTCAAGGATTTCATACAAAGTCCCTGTGTCATTTATTTTTCCTTTTAAACCTTATTTCAACATCATCAAAGTATTTTGTTATCAGTCCCTCCCCTATTCACCCAAAGCTTTGCCTTAAACTGATTTTCAAGCTGTTTTGTTTGATCTCTTTCTAGAAGTAGTAGTAACTCAGAGTGGGACAAGGTTCAGTGTATTGTTTAAGCCAGTTAAAACTGGATTTTTTGGCTATACAGAATGTCTTTTAAGTCCTTTCTTTAATAAATATGTCTTCATATATATGGTATCTTACAGCTCCTTGTGTATCTGGTCCCATATCCATCACCTGGGGTCTCTGGGTCACTGAACAAGGCTACAGTCAGTTTTCAAAGATGCTTTGTCCTCACTTGGGAAGAATTCCTTTTAACCTTAATTTCTTTGCACAGTTTTTGAAGCAAAAGCACACTCTCTCCATGGTACATTATTTTTAAGAGCATAAATGTTCAAAACTAGGGTAAAGAATGTTAATTCCCATCCCATCCAACAAAACCTTCCAGGGGTATCTGACAATATCCTTATCCAGAGACTCATGGGGAAAAGCCATAAGATAAAATAAAGCTGTGCCATTAGTAAGAGATCTCTGTTTGACAACACCACCTGAATCTACAGCTTGTTTTCTCTTCCTTTCCATGTTTTCTATACTTCCCAGCATTAAGTGCTGAAAGTGTTCAGGATGGAGTTTGGCCAAGGCTTAGCTGATGAGCTGCTGTTCCTTACAGGCTGCAGGAAGTGTTCTTGTGGTGCAGCTGTTCCCCTTCCCGGGTCATGGATACACCTCCAGCTCTGCTTCTGGACTGGGATTAGTCCAGAGCTCCATCTCCAGGTGGAGCTGCTTCCCAGTCCCTCTTTTCCATGGCCCTCAGGCATCCACACAAGTTTTAAAATACTTAAGAGTGAGCAAAGGATAAATTGTATTTGGGATGAAAAAACTACTGTCATGGGAAATCCATTGGAATGTGCCACCCTGTGACAGTGACCAAGGACTGGGAACTCCCCACAAGCTCTAAAAGGAAGCAAGACTTTAATTGTATCAGTGGTCACCACTTATTCTCCTGATTTTTTGAGAATCCATTTCTGCATTGGTCCACAGGAATCACTATTTATAAAGACATGCAAGTGCTAGTCACAAGCTCCACTGCTATGAATTTTATGTGATCCCAATTTAGATGAAGCAACACTGTTATTTTCAGGAATAATATTTAACAAGCAGCAAAAGCAGCAGACGTTTCACTATGCAGCAATTTTGCCCCATTTAATTGCTCAAACAAAACCACTAGAGGAATATATGTATTAAATATGAGCTTTTGCTTTTCCCTGCTTTTGCTTTCCCAGCTTTAATTCATAATTGCCTCTTAGCAACGAATTCTTTTCAGATGTACTCAGAAAACATCACCACCACAAGAAGCAGCAGACAGGTGGGAAAAAATTATGCACTCAGCTATGTCACAGTAAAAAGTCAGTATTCCCATAAGACTTGCTCTCAGCAGATTTTACCTGTCTTGAATTTTAACATTCTGTTGCACTTTCATAAACAAGCTGCCTTCAATTTGCTACCCAACCTCTCCTGAGAGGCAGCACAGACTGGAGGAAGGTACAAAGGAAACCATTTTCATGACATCTACACCCCTGACATGTAACTGTGACCTCAAGGAAACCATTTACTCTGCCATTTGTTTCCTTGTCTCTAAAATGAAAGTTATACCGACCTATTCTAACAAAGTTTCTGTGAAATTTAATTAGTAAGCACCAGTACAATACTTGGCAGTTAACACACGTTCTCTTTTATAAGTATTATAAAAAAATACCTTCTGCTGTTCTTATTCTGAAGGAAAATTAGTCAGGCACAACTGGTTAAATTATAACAAGATGTAGGGAATATACAAAAAGGCTTTGAGAACCATTCAAATATTAACACCCCACGATGCTCATAAGAAAAAATGCCACAAGATTATTATGCCTCTAATACTAAACATTCATTGCATAACTTAGGTTGGAAGAGACCTTGGGAGGTTACCTGGTACAATTCCCTTTCTCAAATCAAGGCCAATTTTCAGATTACAGCCCAGCAGGTTGCTCAGGGCCGTGTCTGACACACGAGTGCAGCACCCACACACCTCCCAGGGGTGTCTCAGGCTCAAAGCTTTTGTTACCCCTGTGTCTCCTGTGCCCGATTTTTGAGTGTAGGGAATGGAGCAGATGATCTCCAGAGGTCCTTTCCCACCTCAGTTATTCTGATTCCATGTGGAACAGGCCCTTCACAGGAATATCAGCTTGGGTAACCACTTGTATTTGCAGCCTGTTTTGCCACTGGATTCCAATCCCCTTCATGCTCCCATCCTTCACATGGTATTACCCCTTCTGCTTTCTTGGCAGCATCCTTCTGGCCCTTCTAGTTTAATTCACTGCCAAATCTCCTTGTAAACTCATGAGAACAGCAAGGAGAAACTGCTAATTATGTGTTAGATTGTCTCGACCATGTAAGGGAATGACAACTGTCCCCTTGCTCTCCTCCTTGGCCTGCTGGACACCAGGGAAGGGCAGGGGCCACCCCTGCCTGGTGCCAGTGCCAGGGAAGGGATGCAAAGCAGAGCTGGATGAATGGAAAGGGTCTCTCCTCCACCCACTGTCCGTGGCAACTGGTTCTGCTTTCAGAAGGAAATGAAGCAACTCATCTGTCTGCTTAAATGGAGGCTGGAACCGTTTATTTGGCACCACAGGTCTGTTCAACATCTCCCACTTTGTGCACTGACAGCTTCGACTGTCTGCTTAACATTTATCAGCTCTAACTGTTACTTGGGAAAGAAGGAGAAACTGCATCATATCTGCTGAGTGACAGCAGGACAGAAGCACTGCCAGGGAAACTGCACAAACACAACTGTGCTCTTCTCATCCTTGTCATCTGCTAAGGATTAATCACTAATTCATTCTCATAGCAAGCGTCCAAGGAAACCCATCAGATCATTAGGCAAAGAACCTGATGATAATACTTTCTGCAATCACACAGAATAGAACTTATTTAACAGATATACTTATTCAGTTGCTTATAAATAAATGTTGAATGGGGAGAACTTTAAGCAAGTCCTTTAAGCAAATCCCACAGAAGGAACGTGGAGTGACAGTGTCTGTGACTGCCCTGATCTGGGGTGAAGAGAACCCCCCAGAAGAGAGGGCACAAGCTTCTCTGAACAATTTTGCTACATATATGTCGAGCACAGAAGAAGGAAGAAGCCTATGGCCTTAAAAAAAACCCAAAAAACTGCCTGCAATGGGCATTAAAACCTAGTTACAAACTTGTCCTGAAATTACTTGCTGCTATAAATAAAATCACCGATTCACACAGTGAAGTCTCCCACAGCCACCTTGTAATTTGTAAAACTATTATCAGTACTATCAAAAAAGTACTTGCTTTTATTTTAAGTTTAGAAAGACCTGGCATGAAAACTTGCAAATTACAATTTTTAAAGAAAATGAATTAATTTATTTCCTACTAAAAAGTACATAAACATTTTTAGACTTCAGCAGAATCCCTGCCTGCTTCTCTCCTATCAGCACAGTTGGCTGCTCAAAATCCCAAGTTTCTTCTCTGTCTGAAGGTGTGACAACCCAGGGGAGTATTCAGAAGTGAAATCTGTACAACTGCTCTCTCCATATCAGTTATGAGACCTTTTGGCTCCATTTCTTCTCCCTGCAGCCAAGAGAAGGACAGGGACATCACCCTGCTCTGCCTTCCAGTTCTCCCCTCAGTGCTCAACCTCACCCAGCCAAGATGCCAAGTCTGCTCTGCTCCCGTGTCAGAGCAGCTGCAGAAGTTCTAAATTGGACCCCTGCAGAAAGTTTTCACTCAGAACAAAGTGTTGCAATCACATTAAATAACCTCCACATCATCTCTTTTCCTTTTCTTGACCTTCCCAAACGTGGCATGGTCAGTAAAGCTGTGGTCAAAGCACATGGATGCCCAAATTGTGGGGTTTGGACTTCTGATGGAGCAGGAATTCCCCCCTTACATTTAGTAAATCACTGAAGCACAAGCTGCCCACTTATTCAAAAATCACCCTTTAAACAAAAAGGCTTCATGATTGCATCTATGGCTTGTGACATTCACACTCACAGAGCTTGGGAACCAAGAAATGAACCATCATTACTGACCCATACAGTGAAACACAGCTGAACCTGGGATTTTGTTTTACTTTCCATCCTTCCAGTGGCCCAGCCAGTGATACATGTACTGACCACTGCTCTCCTCAGTAACAGCTGCCTGCAGTGTATTTATCTGAAGTCATTAAGAAAAACACCATGTTAAGTGCAGGTCTGACCTGCACTCCCAGGTATCTATTGCTTTATGGGCCTAGTTAAAATAGTATTTCATTTAATGCCATAATTAACCTTGATGACATAATAATGTCATCAAGCACTGCTAGAATACAAAACCAGAGCCTGGCAGACAATTATCCTTCCACAGGTAACAAAACAGAAAGCAAAAGAAAGTCTTCAGAGTTCTACAGAGAAATGAGGAGCTATTTTCTCTGTATTTTTGTCACAATTGCAACAGGTCCTCCTTTTTCTACCATTTCTCTTTGCAATCCCCTCCCAGTCCCTGGTGCAGTTTGTGATGAGTATTGTAAATCCTGGACTTTGCAGGGCTGGTTCTTACTGAGCTGCATTTCCTCCTCACCAGGACTGGGAGCTACTTCTGGAGAACTTTTTAAAAAATCCTTCTCAACTTTCAGCTGATACTGATTCAACTTCAAGATGTGCTCCAGTTTTTACTGATTGGAGCAAAATTAAAGCAAGGAATGGCAGGAGATTATCATGATCTAGACTGAATCTGGATGATGTGGCTTGAATACAGAGAAAGATCAGACTATCTCAGTGGGGGAGAAAAATGTCCCCTGTTCCATGATACAAGATAAATTACTAAATACATGCTTTAAACACATTTTTCACATCTTCTGTTAATGCTGCTGTGGGAGTCCTGGACCTGGAAATCTTACTTTTCATGTCACTGTGCTGCATTTCCTCAGCATTTAGTAGGGAATTCCTCGAACCTGATTTTTTAAAGAGCACACTAAGATAAAGATATGACAGATTCCCACCACTTCATCTGGAATACTGCACTTATTATCATGATTCCAGGATTTGAGAGTCATGCAATATCTAACCAGTGCAATGCACCTCAGTGAATGCACCCACAGACCCCCAAAGCCCATTCCTGCACCATGAGAAAGCCTCGTGTGCATTTGAACATACACAGTTTTCCATCCTAAATGAAGAATAATCCAACTTCACAAGTTCCCAAATATCTCAAATCAAATAGTTTACACTTTCAAAAACACACTTCTGACAGCTGTGAGAATATGCTAAGTTTGATATTCAAGGAAGAGCCACATTTCACTCTCCAAAGCACAGAATTCATTTTGCACCACAGATTATTTTCTTCCACAAACACACAGAAGAAGTGACTGCGACCTTTCCTTCTACCCTTGTATAATAAACAACTTGTATGAGGAACAAATTACCTTGTAAGCTGAAAATAAGTGCAGCAAAACTGACCTTGAAACCAAATTTACATGCAAATAATGAACATAGAACCAGTACTGAGATTTCACCCCTACAGCAGGGTTTCATCTACACTTTATGATAAAGTGAAGTCTGTGTCCTAATGTTGTCAGTCCCCAAATTCACACAAGACTTTAGAAAATTATGAAATTTTAAATATGGTTTACACTCACAAGCTTAGCAGTAGCAGAAAACATACCAATTTTATGGCTGAAAAAATGTCTTGCCATTTCTTCTTAATTTTCCTGTATCTATTGAAGATTACTAAGACATGTCTCAGACCAGCAAAAAGAAGTTAATGTGGAAAGGTTTCATTTTGAAGGACCTCATTGAAAAGGTTGCTCTCCTGAACAAAACCAACTCTGGTGCAAAGGGTGAAAAAAAAAATACCAGTATGATAATTTTGGCAACAGAATTTCCACAGATATTTAAAAGAAACAGATACTACTTTAGATCTGTTTCTTTGCACAAAAAAAATGCTGTCTTTTCCAAGTAGTATTTCCCTTGGCAGTAAGAATTCTCTTACTCATGGTACAGTGAGTTTCTTGCAGCAGACAGAGGTCCTGACTGAAGTCAAAAGACACATAGATATTTCTGCAGCCCATCAGGGCACATGAAAGATGTGTTCCTTCATGCCAAAATTGGTTATGAATTAGCCAAAGGTCTGTACACTTGAACTGGCATCATGGGGCTGACTTGTTCATGTTTTTTGAAAAGAAAATAACCTCAAAAGCCTCGAGGTTAATAAGTTATAATTTCTCCTTAAAGCTAGAGGTGTTTGTTAGTAACAGAACTAGGGGATGTTAAAGACCATCCTACAAATCAGAGTCTTTCACTGAAATATGTGAGAGTTGGGACTCACAGAGCTCTTAGACAATGCACAAGTGATTCATACTGAGAGAAGGGATAAGCATTTTAATTTAGGCTCCATTCCTAACAGAACAGTCCTTCCTGTCCCCCACTGCCTGGCTAACACTGATCCTCACTGTTAAAGTGCTGGAAATGCATCTGGACTTGCCCAAGCAGCACTTTCAACACAGGACATCCCACAATGTTGTTTTTTTTAATTGCTTTTTCCTTTATTTCCAATTACTGCTTTTCTGCTCTGCTGCATCACTAACAATGACTTTTCTGTCCCCTGCTGGAAAGCCTGACACTTGGACAAATAAGTGCCCACAGAAAAAGAAACCTGCCCATTTGGGCACACAGCATCAGGCTCCCAAAATGCAGCCCAAGTTTGAGACAACAAGAAGTGCCAGGTTTTAGTTCTTCAATGGCATTAGCAATAGAGAGAAGGTAAATTAGCTGCCAAGCACTAAAACTGAACCAGTGATTATGACAGTCATCTCTAAAAAAGCCTGGATCTCCTAAATGAGAAGCAGGAAAGCTTGTCAACGTGTGGTTTTAAAAGTTGGGCTGGAGTGACAAGCCAAGCACCAAGGATCAAAAGAAGCATAAAACAAAACAAAACAAAAAGCCAAAAAGACAGAAGGAGAGAAAAAACACTGCAGAGGAACATTCTGAACATGACAAATACATCATCTTGTGCCAGCAACAGAAAAGACCCTGGGGTCATTCTCTCCCAAGCCACATTTTGTCAGCAAGAGGAGAAGTAAGTGCAAGTGCCTTCACCTTGTGCTTCACCTCAGAAGCTTTTCTCCTTTGCTCACAGGATGTCAGCAGTGCTTCAGGTTGTACCACAGGTAGTGACACAATGATGGAGCCCTGACAACTTGATTACACAGAGGAGTGTGTTAGAAAGGGGTAACTGGCATTAAGATGAATTTTCTGTTGTGTACATGAAGCACATTGGAGCTGTCCTTTGCACTGTTTTGTCTCAAAGGGTGTGTGCAACCAGGCCTGTGGCACCCACTGCCCACAAACCAACAACCAGGTGCTGTTAAAAAAACCTCAAAATGACATCAAGAGCGAACACCTTGCAGCAGAAAACCTGAAAATGAGCTGGATAGGGCTGAATGGAAGCAATTTCACAGTTACAGACTTTGGGAAATTAAGTCAGGGGCACTTTGCATACAGTGCCCCTGCACTGAGCCAGGAGACAGCTCTCCTGCCACACCCAGAACTCAGCTATGAATTCTACAGCTATAAACACATGTTAATCTTAGAATTGCATCTGGCAATGAAATAGTTTCATGTGCTCCCTTTCAAAGCAGAGCATTTTGCAAAAGGTGATACTTTCAGCTTAGGGTTTATTTCCAACCATAAAAGCCAAAATAATCAAACATACAATTCTTGATACCGAACCCGGAATGTAGATAATCTCAGTTTATCTAAGACAGCATTACTGCAGGTGAGCGGATCACTGTGAACCATAATTCAAAAAACACCATTCCAATTTGCAGGCAGTAATAGTCTAAAGTCAGTTCTGCTTGGGGTAATGCCTGGCAGCAGACAATTACTGAGGCTGTCTTTAAATGAGTAAATTTCCATCTTTTCTGTCTTGAAAAAAAAATACAGAACACAGTAGGAATATAAAGTTGTCCTTGGCTTTTTTTTCCCTGCAAAAGTGTGGCTGGTCTTGCATTATAAAAGGTAACACTGCTGGAAGCTCAGCACTCACCTGCCAGACAGATGAGCTGAGACTGAGCTCTTTCTCTCTAGACATCCTGCCCCAGAGTAATTCTAGTTCCAAATGATCCACTTATTAGAAAAATCTCAAACCAGCCTCAAAGGTATATATGCTATTTAGGTATAACTGACAGCCATCAGAATGCTCATCCCTGTCAGATCTCCTGGAAGCAGGGATGGACTTATAACCATGTTCCAGCAGGTTAGCAGAGCTGTGGTAATCAATCATCTTCACACCCAGCCCACAGTCATCTCAGGGGATTAAGCCCACCTTGAATAGCAAAGGAACTTCAGGCCAGTCTAAAATAAGTTGTTTATTTTGGATTTGCTCTTGCTGCACAGTGCCCTGCTAAGCTGTCAGAACTGGATGGCAGTTCCTAAGCCCTACAGCTTTCAAGGAAGTCACTTATTGTGGCCCAGATATGTCAAACCGTGGCCACATTTTGGCCTTTTTTAATCGTTACTTCTCATGTCATCGATGTGAAGACAGAATGCTGCATTATTACCACACACAATCCCACAACATGTGCCAGCCCACCCAGTCAATAAATGGCACAATGAACCATTTCTCCTGCAGGCAAAGCCAGGCTGTACCTGCTCGGGGCTCGACTGTCTTGTTGGAATCTGCATCCAGGAAGACAAACCGTCCTCCCCCAAAGTCCTGGCTGTAGTCAGAGAGGTAGAGCAGAGAGGTGTAGTCAAAAGAGCCATAAGTCACCTGGGGGGGGAAGACAACATGACCAAAAATTACCAAATTCTTACTCTTACCTCTGCAGAGCACGAATAATTCAGCAGACAGATCTGATGGGTTATTCTAATTATCCAGTTTTGACATATTTAAGAAAGAGCTCTTTGAAAAGTGAGAACATTGTTTCCAACAAATCCTCTGTTTATTAGTCTATTCTATTATATGTACACATGTGCTACACACACGAGTAGCCTGTCATGTTTATTATCACAGTTTCCATAACTAGAGAAGTGCTCCTGTTGATTTCCATCATCCAGGAGCAAAAACACCACAATGCCAGAAGTTACACCCCTGCCTCGTGTCCAAAACACAGCAGAGCTCAGATCTGCTTACACTATTTCAAGATAAAGGTTAATGAGCAGAAGAACAGCCTTTGACTAATGAATCCCACCCATTATCTAACCATGGTTATAGATTTCTGGAAACCTTACTTTTCACTTCTTCACCAGCTACCAGGCAGGAGCTTCATGGTAATAATAAATCAGACTTTCCAAATAAACACACATTTGCTGGAGGAACTTCTACTCTTTTCCATACAGGTTTTGTTTAAAAACCTTCAAACGTGACTTTCTAAGTCTCTGCTTCTTCTCAGCCTACAGACCAAACATCCCATTTTTAAGTATAACAAAGTGATTTTTCCTTCCTTGTAAAGCATTATTTTTGCTTGATATGTACATTGAAGATGGAGAAGAGAAATATTATACATTAATGCTCACAGTGAAGCTATCTAAATATTTAACACTGAGTTTAGCTGATTCTGAAAATATTTCCTTTCATATCTACACGTCACCAGCAATTAAAAACATCCTTAAAATCAATGGCTGTATTCTCCAGTTTCTTCCCAGTAAATCACAGCTCTAGAGTTCAGCATTACACTGTCAAACAGGGAAATGTGCAGCACAGTAGTACTCTATAAACACCCAGCATTTGCAGAGTGTTTTGACTGACCTGGTGACTGTCAGAGGTAGGTGCTACTTCCAAACTTCGAAGTTTTCTAAATATTTTCAGTTATGTTTCAAGTTACATTCATTAGTGCCAGTTAACTTTTTGGCTCAAGAGCAATTGTACATATTATTCTGTAAGGGCAGTGACTGAAGAGAACAGAGCAGCAGATGGAACAGGAAGACATTCTCATTCTTACTCATTTTATTATTTTGACCATAAGGGCTTAAAGGCAAAAAGCCAGATCTGGTGATAAGCTGCACTACACAGCCTGAATCACAAGAATGAGAGAAATATTACAGTGATCCCCTTCCCCCCCATGTTTTCCCAAACCTTGGTAGCAACACGAGGCAATAAATGGGAATTAATGAGCACGTGGTGCTGCAGCACCTCAAAGCAGCCATTCTGCAGCCCTTCTCATGCAAATCAGCTCTGCAAAGTTATTTTCCACTTCATTGATTTGGTGATAAAACTTCCCATCAATTTAAGGAAGGTTTCCAGCCCGTGAAGGCACGAGCACAGTGAAGTTCATTCAACTCATACCTGCAATTTTAAGGCATTAAAATTGTTCTTATCAAATCTTCAGTGGTGCAGCAATCTCTGCTCCCTCAGTGCACTCCCCCTCCTCTCCAAGGTGGCTTTAGCAATTCTAAACTTTTAAGGAGCTGCCTACAAACCATTTTAGCCTAACCAAACACATCTAATTGCTATAGATGACTAAATGTGCAAAGCAAAATGGCTTTTCTGTTCCTGCCCTTATTCATTACTAACTCTCAGAAGCAGCCAGGCCCAAAAAATCCAACACTATGGAAAGGAGGCACTAAATTATACTCAGTTAAAATGCTAAAAGTCCTCCCATGTACATCAAATGTATTTGTTACCCTGGTAATGATTTCCAGTAGCAGACAGGTTAGTAATTTGAATCAGCAGTTCAAACTATGTGAGAAAAGCTGTCATTAAAACCAGGGGATAAGCCATACAGCCACAGCAAATCAATTTTCTCCAGCTCCTTATGAACAACTCAACAGAAAAAATGCAGGTATTTCCATTCAGTCTGATATGTCATAGAGTCAGTGTGCTCTTTTTGAGCACTCTTTTCCCAAAAGAGGTCAAACATAGCTAATATTTAATGGCAGATGCTCATGATGATGTTTATATGATAGTTCTTTAAAGGTGATTATTATAAATAGAACTGTCAGAATTAGCCAGACACATTTTGCAGTGGCACCCTTGGGTTTTTGAGGGACATGTTTATATGCAACTAAACAGTTGTAGGACTATGCAAGAGGTCTGCAGTTACTAAGAAGGATATTTAGGACAACATCCTCTGCCTTCCATAGCAGAAGAAAATTCACTTTCCAGCCAGGATCGGTCTACCTTGGTATCTTGCAGGAAAAAAAAGAGTAAAAACTACTCTTTTCTCTATCTACTCGACCTATATCTGTGTAGATAATCACAAAAACAGCCTTGATAGCTACTCCCAGTGACCTATTTATTGGTAGGAACTATTCAGCAGACAATGCAGGACAGCAAATCCCCTGTCTCTGAATTACAGGGGGCTGTAGGTGAGCTGAGGTGACAGCTCTGAGCAGACACGAGGCTCAACTCCCTCAAAGGACAAAGATGATGCTGTTTTAAGGCACAGATGAGATCTCTGGATGTATTTTATATATGTGTAACAACATTAGGGGAAGAAAATAAGAGTGAAAAGCCAGACTCAGCAGCCAGAGGGGAGAGGGCTGGGGGAGGTTTGGGGACATGGAGAGCACGTTGCAGGTGAGGGGACTTTGAGGTTTGGCTGAAAAGGCTGCAAAGGGACATGATTCCTGCCTTATAAATACATGGGGATGGGAGGAGGTGGAACTGAGAGGAGGGGAAAAATAGCTAGAAACTGATCATGGCCAAGTTGAGGCTTAAAAAAAAAAACAACAAAAAAACCAAAATAATTTCGAGAAAATGTGCACTGAAGTCCTGGAATAGCTCTGATAGAAGAAATTCAAGGAAAACAAGTCCAGAAGGATCTTCTGGCAGAGCCTGATGATTCTGTGAAGGCTGACAGGATCCTTGCCCAGGCAGGGGACTGCAGAAATCTGCAAGGCCCACATTGCTTCTATTAGAGAACGTTCTAAGACTGCACTGCTGACAGTGTGCAACAGCAACTCCAGTATAAATCAGATTTTTGACATTTGAAAGCCTCAGTTCCAAACAAATTCCATCCAAGATGAAACTCCACATCTTAAACCAACACTCTCTTTATTTGATTTATATGCTTATAAATTCAACAAGATTAAATGAGTCATCTGGGTGATTGCAGGGTTTCCATTTCTATGTAACTACAAACCAAATAAATTTTAGGGGGAAAAAAAACACACCAAAGCCTCAGATAGACACAATAAATCTGTACTACTCCATTATGCAGTTAAAAATCTTTAAAACCAAGGAGTCAGATTAGAAGTATCATTGCAATAGGCTCAGCAACACAGGGGAATAGGCAAGAGGGGTATTTGTGTGCTCCAAGAAGCCAAAATCTTTGTAACAACTGTCAGACTTTAAAACAAGAAACGCATCGGATTCTTTTCTCAAAGGCTTAATTTTACCTTTCTTTTGGAAAGAGGCAAGGGAAAAAATCCTGTTGTCTTCTAGGAGTAACCTTCACTAGGTATTTCTGCATAGCAATTTAAAAAAGTGACTTGTCCTGTTCCAAGGGAGAAGAATAAATAACAATACAACACAAAAGCATCCAACAAACTGCCAAGTTTTATTGATGTTTCTTCAACTGCCTTGTATTCACACTTGCTTTGGAGGCCACAGAAGAAGACTAATGCTCTTAACTGGGAAGCACTTCCTACCTCAGATCAATAGCAATGGATTTTTTTCCTTGCTTTCACCTGCAGTCTGGAAGTGGTAAGTGAAAACTTTGTTGGAGAAAGTCAAATACAAGCCAGACTGCACTCAAGGCAACCTGTGAAGCTACAACTTCATCCTATTTAGTCTCTGTTCAAACTGCTTTTGATTATGAACAAGGTGTTTGGTAGCTGCCCCAACTGGGATAATTATCTCTTCATAGCCTCAAAGAATTATTTAGGCTGGAAAAGACCTCCAAGATCAACCACTGTCAGAAATCAGACAACCCACTTATTCAGTATAGACACTATTAAGGTTTAGATTATGCATTCCAAGTTTAAGGGAGCACATTTTCTGTCTGTTTTGGTGTTTTGAAGCTGAGGGTGGGTTAGAAAAAGCCAAGGCCAATCAATTGATGTATCTGCTCCCTGAACAGCCTGCCTGCAAGATAAACAAAACATGGACAAAACAGAAGGATAAAAGCGGCAAAACATCCACCCTGCTGTCCATCATGTTCAGGCACTCTCAGGATGTCAGGACAAAGACTCAAGGGAAAAAAATCCTCTTCATGGAAATCTATTTGCTTCTAAATGACAAAATAACTTGTACGTTGTAGGAGATGTTTAGGTGGAAACACTTAATTGTGAGGTTATCCAACAACTTTATTCATTTCTCAATGGAAAACACATGCAGAAAAGAATAAAGAGCATATTGGCAAGCCTAATGCTTATGCAGACACAAATCTCATTATAGTAATAAATCAGGGTCTGAAATTCTAAAATATGCTTTTTGGGGGCTGAAAGAAGAAAGTGGAGAAAATAGGCATCAGCTGTTGAAATTTACTGCTTTCTCTTCCCTTGTGGCAGTCAAATTTGATTCTCTGAAGCTGCGGGAAAACTGTAAGGAACTGATGAATTAACTGCACTTCCCACAACCTGGATCCCTGGTTTGTTCTGTGTCTCTTGGAAACGAGCGTGAGGTGCTGGAATCCCTGTAAACCCCCCCAGCACAATCTGCTCCCTGCAGCCACTCCCCACCAGCACCAGTCCAGATAATGTGGACCTCAAAACCATCCTTCTCACCTCTGGTGTCCTACAGCCACTCCTATCCCCTGGTTACATCCCAGCTTTTTAAACCAGGAGCATCCAAACCCGGGCCTTGGCTTTGCTGTGTCAGGGCCTGTGGATTCCACCCTGCTGGACTTTCTGCTTCCAACCAGCAGCTGGGTCAGGGACCAGCACGTTTTCTACATTGAAGCTGCTTTTGCTCACGTGACAAGAAAGGGCACAAGGAGCTCACACTAATGTTGTGAGCAACAAGAGACACTGCACTTCCCTCAGACTGACTTTTTCCAGGAAACACTTTCAGGTGAGGAATATTTCTCTGTTTGATTTTCCCATCTTAGATGTTTCAGGTCATAGACTTCAAGGTACACTGCCCACTTAGAGATTCTAGCCCTGAGCATAACTTGGATCTTAATGGGCAGATTTTTGTTTGGTTCCATTTTGGGTAATCCATGACTCCAGAGTGACTCATTTATAAATCCTGAAGACATGAAATGTGGGTATTGTGCTGTGGAGCTTCTTTGTTTGGGGGTTTTTCATGTTTTGGGTTTTTTTCCATTATTTGTATTCTGCTATACTTCACAGAACCTTTAAATCCAGTTATATTCAGAAATTAACTCAAAACAAATCACATAAGTCCATTAAAAATGCAAAGTACTAAGCTCTGAACTTAGAGATAGAAGACTGAGCACTTAAAGTCACAATACTTCCATTCTAAAAAGAACACAACACTGAACTATTGAAAGGGGGTACCATATCCCCACTGAAAACCATACAGTAAAAAAGCCTCAATTCACACATAACTGAAATATAAATGTTAAGCCTTTATCAAAAGGCTCAGATCAACTAATAACAGTGATCAATTGGCCACTGTGAAACAGCTCCTGCCAGACCTGGCTGAAATTCAGGTCAATTTAATCAATATTTCTGACAAAAGAGATTCCTGACTAGTCATTCTCACAATTTATTAATCCTAGCAAAACCAAATTAGAGAAAATAAAATTAAATGGGATGTAATGGCCTACGTTTCTAAAACTCACTTATCTCCCATTAGGTTCAGCCCCTGAAGGATTTTTACAATCACCAATTTTCAAACATGTTTGACTGATTGTTTAATGCAAAATGACTTCAAAGTGATCTAATAATAACAAGAGACCTTTGAATCCCCCCTCAGCCTCCTCCTCACCTTGTCGACGTGGGGGTGCCAGTACTCATCATGGGTTGTCTTGGCCTCTGTGCTGTTCATTCTGGAGAAGAAGGTTGGCTTGGTCAGGTACATGGAGGAAGAGCTGATCCCAAACACCTGAGCAATCCTTTGTTGAATTCTCTGTCTCACATCCCTGCAAAGAACACACAGAGCACAGGATGCTCAGTGACACCTCTCCTGCTGTTCTGAGTTTTCCTTCATTCCCTGTTGGTGCTCCTTTAGAGCCAAGCTCCTTCCTCAGCTGATAGATCATGAGGAACACATAACCATACTTTCTCATTTTGCCTTAAATAAAGATGATGTACTACATCCAAAAAAGTGGTTTGGGTTGGGGTTGGTTGCTTTGGGTTTTTTGATTCCCAGAATATCAAGGAAAAAACCCTCTTTGTCTCCTGTGGCCTAGGTTTTACAGTTTTTCTCTATAAGCAGGCTGTTTTCCTCACTGTTTATTAACTGCTGAAAACATCAAAGTCTTTCACACAGGTATTTTTAATCCAAAGCAAGTAACTGTAAAGTTGTGCCCTCATAAAGGGTTGCCTCTGAAGAACCTTTAACTACTTTTAGACTGATTTTGAACCACCTGATGAAGTCCCTGGCACCATGAAACTCGGGGTTCTTGATCAACATATATATTGGTATTATAAGCAGACTTCCTCTCAAAATGAATGCAAGATGTCTTTCCCAATTATTTTCAAAGATCAGACAAAGTGTTTCTACCTTGGCTATTCCTGTGTTTCTTGGGAGACAAGGAAGAACAGGACAGAGCTTTTATTTTATTTCAAGGTTTTTAAGGTTATCAAAATAGAAAACTAATGGTCACATAAGGGATGCTGTACAGAGCTGCTGCTACAGCAGCATCCCTCTGCCAGGCCAGGGCCATCTAGAACTGCCCCTCTTGGTTCAGTCCCCAGCACTTTAAAAAGAAGAGATTTGTGCTTAATGAGGAATACCTCTGGCAAATCCCAGTAAACACACTCAGCTAACAGTCAACTTTGAGGAAATTTAAAAACCAGCAAAGAATGCAATAACACAACATGATGAAATGAAAACACTGGGGTTCAAGATTTAATCCTGTTTCTTAAAACCTTTGTGTTGTTTTCTCCCAAAATACAGCACGTAACTATTTTGAAAAGCAGAACAAAATCACTTAAGGAGAATAGTCACTTCTTAGCCTATAAAAACCCTTCTGTACAGCCTATTTTCCACTGACCTGGCCATTCCAACATTTATCAATATCACGACTGCAAGTTTTTCATTCCATTCCCTTCCCTGCTGTTCCAGACACAGCCTGTGTAGGCTATTGGCAAAATACTTAAGGACAAATGTGGTGTACTTCATGTGTAAATCAAGATAAGCCAAATTTCAGCTTAAAAGGTGCTATCAAGGAAGGAGTGAATAAGCCCAGGAACTCTGGCTCCCTTGGATCTGGTACAGCCAGAGCTTTGTTGTTCCCTCATGGACCCAGAAGCAGCAGGAGCCTCCCTTTCCTTCTTGATCCTGGCCCACTGACTCCTTATCCTTTTTCCTCTGTGTCCCCCACATATGAAAAACTGTTGGGGGAGTTCTGGTGTACTATGGCTGCAAGGAAAAAGCTTCTTTATGCTGGAGAATATAAGCATTTGCTTCCATAAACACAGCAATTATTCCCTCATTCAGCCTGCTCAGGGCGTACCCTGGCTCTGAGCAGATGCACTCACAGAGCTCTGCCTTGGCAATAAATGCACAAGTACAGCACCCAGTCTGAAATATCAGCAACAAATTAACCCCCCCAAATCTGTCAGCCTTGTCCATTTGCACTGAGACATTGGATAATAACTGGATAATAACAAAATGCACAGGCCAGACTCAAATAAAGGCAGAACAGACCTCCATGAAAAGAACACATGACCACGAGATTCTGTAAAACCAGTTACTGAAATCTATTTTGGAGTTAGGGTGATGAGGCAGAAAATAAAACAAGCCAATGAAGTAGTTAGAAGTCCAAGGAACATACAAGTTAATAAAAAGGAAGTTCACTAGATTGAAAATCACCAGTATAATGCAGCAGCAGCAGCAAAAAGGACTAAAAGAGCCACAGAACAGTTTCTGTAAGATACAGGCTCTGCTCAGAAGAGCAAAAAATGCAGTTGGGAGCCACTGCAAAGTGTGATTCAAGCACGGTGACAGGAACACTCCACGTTCAATCCCACTCAACTTCCCTGTTATCCCACTTGTCAGCACCACTGCTCCTCCCAGGGAACAGCCCCAGAGGCAGCTGGAGCAGGCAAGGCAGGGATCTCCTACAGCCAGAGCCTGAACACAAATCTAACATGCAGAAAGCAAACTATCAGCTCTTCCCCTGCTCTGTGTCTCTGCCTTAATAAGCTGTAAGGTTTTCAGAATAAATCTCTGATAGTGCTGTTTGCTGCTCAAGTCAACCCTCACACCAAACATCCTGATTTAAAGGTCTCCCTTTTGGATAAAGATGCATCTATTCTGTGAAACGAGGAACTGCTGTCATGTGCTTGGCAGATGGTGGTTAAAGCATCAGCCTAGAAACCATAATTGATTCTGAAGAGACATAATTTTGACAGAGACAGTTTAGAAACCATCCCCCTGGCTCAGGATGCCTACTCAGGTCTGTTATTGTTGCAATCAGTAATACTTAGACACGAATTACATTCAGTTATTTCTCTCAAGAGTGTATTTTTAAACTGACCTTGGGAGGTAAGGGAAAGTAATGAAGATAAATGCTCCCAAGAACAGCATAAAATCATTCATTAAGGCCATAAAGTACTACAATCCATGTTAAAGCACTGCCATTAATACGAACAGAAACATTTAACAATAGATTTCGTTTTAGCTTCATATCCAGCAGGCTGAAACATCCCCTACATTGGCATGAAATCCCAGTGGAATACTGATATTCCCAAGCAGCTGTCTCCTCTCACAGCATCAATTCATTAGACTATTGAAAAACTGAATGCTTCTGTTCATGTGAAATAGAAATTATATATTTTCTTTAAATAATAATCAAGGAACCATCTCATTTTTGCCATTTTGGGATCAGAAGTAAACACCTTTTAAAGAAGTTTATCTGGAAGGACAACGGTATCTAAAAACAGTTATTGAATAGAAATAAGCTTTAAGTGACTAATATTTTAGTATAATATTAATTAATTACTATTTTAATAAAACTAATAAACCTATTTGACTACTTCAAACTCCTACCACCACTAGAGGGAGGTCAGATTCCTTCACAAAGGCAAGTTAAAAAAGACAAAAAAAAAAGAGTTAAAGTGTTCAAACCAGGGGCATTCTAAATTATGAGAAACCAGCTGAAATGCATAACTAAAAGATTCACTGTGTCTAGTCAACAAAGAATCCTTGTTCCTTTGGCCACACACCTTCACAGGCACAGGGAACTCGCTGTGTTTGTTGTCTCCCTTAACAGGGAAGCTGAAAGCATCAGATGGCAAAGCTGTGACATTATAGAGCTACTTGTGAGGGGGATTATGCTCTGCTTCTCCAGTCAGAACATCAGTCATTTAATAATAATAAATTCTGCTTTACCATTTTTAATGTCTTGCTACACTTCACCCCCAAAAACCCACGTTCCTGATGTAATAATGGCACAGAATTGTCTCTATCCTCTAACACAAGAAACAGGAGTTCATGATGAAGGATTTTACATCCCAGCTACAATATTCCAGCAAATCACCCCAGAACTCTGATAAAGCAGCTCCCCTTGCTCACAGGGCTGCATCAGCCCCTTGGGCAGGGAGGGAAATGTGTGATCCCATTTACACCATCAGAACTGCCCTGCCATGGCTGATGAGGGTCTGCTCAGAGCAGCTGATGCTGTTGATCAGTCACCAAAAGATCCTCTTATTTCTCTTCCTCGAGTCATCTTATTTCCCAGAGATTACTACTCTGAGCTGCAAAATCAAGTGTATGTATGAATGCAAAGGACAATCCCCTCCCAACCTGCACTCTAAAAAACCCCCAAAAATACAAAGTTCAGGTTTGTGGTTCATTCAGCAGTTATTGGAAACCTTTACCGATACAATGCAAAATCCTCTTCTGTGAAGATGTCGTGAATTTTGTCCCCAAAGTACCTGAAAAATTAAACAACAGGCTAAAAGAGGAGTTGCTGAATGAGAATCCCTGAGTAACATCAAGATGCCTCCTCACCCCACCTGTGATTTGCTCACAATCAAAGAGTGAAAACACAACACAAAAAATCCTACAAATGCTTTTGAGCATGATGTGCAAAAGCATTGCTAAAAGATTAAATGTTGAAAGATTAAAGGATCAAAATGCTGCAGCTGGTAATGGAATTCCCCAGGCATTAAAAAAAGTTCCCTCCCAAATCACGAAATAAGCACATGGATTCAAATTTTTAAGAGTTCAGCCTGCTTGATTTCTTCCCCTGCTGACAAACTAGACTCTAACTGTGAAAAAATACTATGATTTACTGGTGCAAGAACCTCAAAATAAAGATGATGGCAGCTTTCAAAGAGCCCAGCTCAACAAAAGATCAGTTCTCATGGCACAAAAGCTCTTTAACTGGTTGTGGAAACCGTGGTGAATCCAAGCAAATTCCACAGTTTCTCATCACTAATCCCAGCCCACAGGGCTTGAGAAATTGGAAGAGGGACTGGGCACGGATGGTGTGGGATAACAAGAGGCAGGAAGCCACAGCCCCACTTTACCTGTACAGATTAACAAAATGCTTCCCCAGGGAAAGAGCTCCGGAGTGCAAGTCCAAAATTGATGCCTGGAGAAGGAAACAGAAGGAAAAATGAGCATGAAAAGGTTTTATCATTATTTAACTATGACCTTTAATAACTGTCCCAAGTTGGCTCTCACCTTCCACAGCCTCCCAAGTAAAAATATTGGTTGCTGGCATTTGGGTTCACAATATAACGTTTACTTTACTGCTCCAGACCTCTGAGATCACTGTATGGATGCACAGAATGTTCAGGTACTATTAAAAAGGCACAGGACTGCTATTCCTGAGGTTCAAACCTGACAGGGAATTGCCATGAGCTGGGGATAAAATACTATGTTCCAGGATTCCTTCTTGAAGACATTTCCCTTCCACACAAAGATGACTCATTTTCCAGTATTTGTGAAGTGCTCAAGTAGCAGCACTAATATTTATCTTGCCCAGCATTTGTTATTAAAACTTCTCCTTCACCCTGAGTTCCTGTATACTTCTCATATTTAATATAGACATAAAAAAGTCTGTTTAAAAGAACAATTAGAATTCTAAGGCTTACTAAAGCCAAACTCTCTCTTCCTCCGTTTCTAAACTGTTGTAAAAGAAAACCACACAGTGAAAAGTTTTTACATATGAAAATTCAATCCATTTCTTCATCCAGTTCAAGCCAAACTCTTCTGCTAAGCTCCAGACAAGCTAAAAAGATTAGTATTCAGATTGGCCAGGATGGAGAGCTACCCCTCAGGACTCTAAAATATTTCTCTGAATTGAATAAAGTACACTTTTGTATGTCCCTTGCTGTCCACAAAATACATGTTTGGTTTGCATCAGTTAAACAGTATTTAAAAATATCACTTCTAATAGCAGCCTTTTTTTAATACTGGAAATGTCAAATGGCAACAGTTAATTAACCTGCCTGACACCCAAGTAATCACATCTCTGATACAATATCCAGGCAAAAATATTCATCTTGGAATTTGTCATTTTTTTGATGCACCACATACCATTCACATTATTCTAACAAAATCCCAGCAGTAATAACCCTTGTGATGCAGGAAAACACCCGTAACAGTCCCTCAGAAAAATCTCTGCAGCCTCAATTGCTCTGAGCTCCAGAGCTGAATCAGGGGAACCCCACTGACATCTCCTTTTACAAGGGATAGTCTTATTTATAATAATTTTATTTACCCCTTGAAAAACACATCAAGTTTCAAGCTATTCAAGTGGACACAGCATGAGCTTTTCAGACCTCCCCTTCCCACAGTTGTCCAAAAGCTTCAGAGGACTGTTAAGAAAACAAGTAATCTCACACTCAGGCAAGAGCAGTTCTTGTAATAGGCTTTACTCAAGCTTCACAAGCAAAATACTTTCATTTTTTGGTCCCTAGTTCTGTACAAAAATATAAGCCACAGCGTGTGCAGCTTCAAAAATATGTTTGTGACCATTCTGAAGTAGATTAGAAGAAGTAGCAAGACACCGCTGAAAAGATGAATTTAATTTAAAACCAAATTGCCTTTCTAACTCTTTCCACATCCTTTTCAAACTCACACATTTCTTCTCAGATGATTACAGTTAGGAAGATCCAAAATAACCAAGTGAATCAATAAAAGACACCTCCAAGAACTGTAGGTATTTATAACTGAACAGGTAATAACTACAATATAAAGCCTAGAAAAGCCAGATGAAGACTGAAAAGGGAATCTGGAAAACAAAGAACATTCTTTGGAGTTGTTTCCAACAGGGGGAAACAACTTAATGCCAGACAGGGACTTGTTTACAGGTGAGCACAGAACTATTTGTTTAACAGCTACCTGGGAAAGAAACCAAAACAGATTTATTTTGGCCTCTGCCATTTCAGAAAATTAAACGTTTTCATCATAATTTCTGACACTGAGAAGAAAACCTTGGTTACTTCAAGGCCAGCTATCTGACCAAAGGTCAGCCTGCAGTTCAGGTCAGTGTTCCCAGGCTGAAAGCTCTACAGAGATGGCAAACACATACCCACAACCCTGTTTTGAGAGGCTGTTTGACAGGACTACCCCCATATCCTGGTTTTCAGAACTTTCTATAGAAGGGAAATAAAACTTCCTCAAAAAAAAGAAAAAGCACAAATACATGTTCTTTCAAACCTATAGTATTGTTAGTCCCATACTCTCCACCCTCTCACTGCTAAAAGGATTCAAAAAGAACATTCAAGTACTCAGCACTTCTCAGCATATGGCAAAAAGGATCAATTTTCCCATCTTGGGAAGCATGACAGGCCCTGCCTTTGTTCCTCCCTAAAAGGGATTGCCAAGCATTAAATACCTATTCACATCTCACCAACTCCTCCAGCCCAGAAAAGGTTTTAAGCAATATTTCTAAAGCAAACAGCAGACACACTACCCAAAGGAGAAGAATGCAAAAAACTTATTTCTACTTGTCTCCAGAGGAGCTGGCAGCACTCAAAACCTTCCCCACTGCTGCTGTGGGAATGCTCACACACTCCAGCTGAGAAGAAGGAGCAGTGGAGGTTCTACCTGGCCACCAAGTCCTGGGCAGCACAAACCTGGTGTCACTGCAGGGAGCCTTGCACAGACTCCCAAAACAATCCCACCTTTACATACCCTTCCCTACTTGAGACAGGAGGAGACAGACAAGAGGTATGGTCTCAGGGAAATGCCTCTTGGATTAATTAGGATTAATTAGGAGACACAAGTGTAACCAGTGTGACTCACACATCAGTCAGACTGCTGGAGGCACAGGTCATTGTGGAAGTTAAATGCAATATTTGGCTACTGAGCCCAGGACAACTTTACACCAGATACACACTGGACACAACCAGTTCCTCTCCAGCTTCCTGGAGCTAAGCCCAGACAATCACACCAGCACACAGCTGTGAGGGAAGTAAAAGACAGGCTGCCAAGTAGGTCTTTCCTCCCAAGTATGGGTTTCCTAAGGGCTATCAGGAGGTTAATTGGGAAGGAAGAAAACTACACAGCCTGTAGAGGTATGAGATATGACCTGCAGAGGCTTTATGTTCTCCTTGGAAAAGGCAGAGCTGGCAGCATTCTGAGGACCTCAGAGTTTGGCTGGGAGGGCTGAAAGCAGAGCAAGAAGGGGCACAGTCTGCAGAACCACAACATGGGCTGGGGGGCTCACACCAGAACCCCTCGTTTGGCATCACAGCTGCACAGGCTGTTTGCTTCCCCCAGAGATTAATCCATTCATTCTCCCTGCAGAGGGAGGATAGATGGCCACTCCTGCCAGCCCTCTTGGAATGCAGGACACACACTGCAGCTGGATCATCCAGGCATTTCTTTTCTGGGGCTTCCACATAAATGCCAAGAGGTGTGATGGGAACTGAGTGGTTTTATTTCCACCAGGGCATTGTTGTGATGGCAGCACCTCCGAGGAGGTGAAGGAACCACTCAGGACTGGAGGGGTAACACAGGCAGGGGGGTGTGCAGGGAAAGAGTAGGCAGGGAAGAATTATAAAAATCACAGGAGGTTGAAAAGGGAAATGTCATTATTGCTATGAAGAAGAAAAAAACTAAGCTGAGGCAAACATCAAGAGAACAATGGAATTCACGTTCTGTGAGAAAGGAACAGAGTATAAAACAACTGCACAAGGGAAAGCAGCTTAGTGGTGGAGAAGATACTCCTGCTTGGATTTTGTTGAAAGTCAGACCAGAAGATTACCATGGCCTCCTCCAGCCTCAATCTGTGCGTGTGTAAATAAAAGTAAATCCAGGAAAAATTACAAAGGAAGATAAGAGAGCTCAGCATGACAACTGGGGCGTGACTTCTGGGAGGCCTCAATAATTCAGGTGTTTGTCATGACTTTCTCAACATAAAAAGATGGAACAGGAAAGAAGTTTTTGTGCTGTGCTTCAGCACTCCAGGGAAGGGCAGCCAACAAAGGGAGGAGAGAACTGACAGTCACAAACTGCAAGTTTAGGTCTTTAAATTAATAAATGATATCCAGACACATAGACACAAACACATTTCTGTGAATTCAAAATACAATAAATATGACAGACCAAAAAAAACCCAGATATGTTGTTTAAAAAGGGGCTAAGAAGAAATCCAAGGGAATGAAAATGCAGTCTGCACCCCAGTAGAAATCTGTAGACATTTTATTTGGAATAGTGGAGAGATCAAAGTGGCTAAAGAAAGAATTAAAAATAAGTAAACAGCAACAAGCAGTTATTTAAGGTATATTTTAAAAGAAAAAATACAGTCTTAGAACAACAGGCATAACTGGATAGAATTATCCATACACTCTAAATTAAAGCAACAAGCCAAACCTAATCCAGGTGGCTTGAAGCTTGAGAGCAGACAGGCAAAGTAGCTGGATGAAATAAGACTGGAAACATTTTGTATGCTATGTGGGTAAGAGATTGGAAAAGATGAAAGGCTCAAATGAAGAAAGACAGTTTCATCCAAACCCCATCAGCTCACACCCAGCAGGATCTAATGATACCTGAGAGCCAAGACAGCACTGTGGGGAAAAGATTCACTCCATGACCTGGGGAATACAAGCTGGCACACTGGAAAAGAGAGAGGAAAATGGCAGAACAGGAGAAAGAGGTATAAAAGAAACCTGGTAAAGAGACTGTATTTAAAGGCTTCTCCTGAACATGATTCTTGCCTGTGAGGGTGGGGAGGCCCTGGCACAGGTTGCCCAGAGAAGCTGTGGCTGCCCCATCCCTGGAAGTGTCCAAGGCCAGGTTGGACTGGGCTTGGAGCAACCTGGGAGAGTGGAAGGTTCCCTGCCCATGGCAGAGGGTGGAACTGGATGGGCTTTAAGGCCCCTTCCAACCCAAACCATCCTATGATCCTCTGATCTCCCAGAAACACTGGTCAGCTCTTGTGTTTAACATCTTTCAGTGTTTATCCACTATTTTGGGTAAGGCCTCAATGCAATACTACAAAACTTTGCTCTTGCACCTTCCCCTAAGGATTAACAGCACACAAGAACTTCCTCACACTTACAGCCTGAGCCATGTGAGAGGCTTGGCTCAGAGCCCAGACCTCTCCATGCACATCAGATCCTCAGCTGATTTATTTTATTGCAGTGAGAGCATCATCTTCCCCTCTCCCTCACTTCCCTCTTCTCTTAAACAACCTCTCAATGATGCTTCCAACATAACATAGATGATGGATTTATATCTGTCTGATGCTCTGGCTTGTTGTCCAGCAAAGCCAGCTCAGCACCCCTGCCCAGCTCTGTGCTTTGGGGCAGAAGGTTTAACTCCCTTCATATTTTCCAAGCTTTCTCTGCCTCAGGTTCCCCAGTTCCCTGACCCCCAGCTGGACAACACTTTCTGTGGTCCAAATCCATGAGGCTGGCTGGGTTATAGCTTACCTTTGTAATTCCTCTTTGTGGAAGTGCAATGAAAAATCACATGTAGGGCCCCAAAAGCACAGGAGAGGAAACCCACTAATGCCAGGAGCCAAGGGGAGGGTCCCAACAGGCAAAGTGGCAAATCATGCAACCACAGAACTGGAAGAAATCCAAGGGATCCCAACAGAACTGAACAGAGGTTGTTAAATCATTTAAACATATTCTTTGAGATGGGCAGCACTGCTTCAGTTTCTTGGTTTATGTTTTTTTGCAAGTCTTTCTCATCAGTCACAAGGACAATAAAGTCTTATTTTTCTCCACTGAAACCCTTCTCCTTTTCTGCTAATGCATGCCCTCATTCAGCAGAGGCCTAAAGAAGTGGCTGTGTTTGCAAATACTCAAGAAACAGTTTCTGTTTGTACACAAAAGCATTCTGAGAACAAAGACAGGGTAAAGAAATTAAAGTAAATGTGCTTGTTACATATAAGTGGGATTGGTTTCATTTTAAAGAATATTATTCCAAGGTTTGCTTAAGACATTACATGGCTTTTTTGTCACTACACAAAACCAATCTTTACCTGATGCTGTGAACCACTGTAATTTAGTTTCAGAAGTCAAACTATTGCAATTCTGCTACAGTAACTGTTTCCAGATGAAGAGAAAATCAGTTCAAGAGAGGTGCTAGAAATAACTAAACTGAATTCAAGGAAATGGCAACTATATTGCACAAGTCAGGAGTTACACTGCTAACAGAGGTATTAATAGGTATTAAAGGAGATAACTTTCCAAACAAATTTTTTTCCAAATTTGAACGGAAGGAAAAAATTCTCCATCTCCTCGACCCCAAAAAATACATTTATAATTTTGCCTTGGCAGTAAAAGAATGTAGAAAGTAACAGGACACTGCTCACCCCTCCATCAGATCCTCCCAAGGACAGTCCCCTCTCTGCTATTCTGCAGGCAAAACAATAATCTCAGATGAGAACTGAAGTCTGATTACTTTGTCCTTTAATCCTTATTTACAACATGTAACTCTTCAACTGAGTTAACAGAAGCTCCCATTTATTAGAAATTGAATCTTGCAGCCTGTCATGAAAATGAAGTATTTCTTTTGCAGAACATTTCTGAGCTTGCAGCTCCCTCCCATAAATCCCCAAAACACCCCCCAAACCATTACCTTTTAAATACATTCTGGCCAAGTAAAGTTAAACATAAAAAAACCCCAGATATTTATTCTGGAGGCAGTACAAATAAACCTGTACAGTGCAGAAAATCACAATCAGGAGCCCAATTGAATTGAATCACAGAGTGAACAAAGCACTCAGGAGCTGCACATCCCTTCAAGCACTACTGACACTCCCCACTTACTTGATTATCAAATGCAAATCACACTCAGAGAGGCTGATAACTTTTCTAACTGCACAATTTGACCCCTACTATTTGATTAAAACACAGCACTTGGTGCTCACAGAGGACTACAAGGTCAGCACCAGTTCATAATTACCCAGAAAGACTGCTGAAAGGAGACTTCTGTGGTTTTGTTCTGCTTTTAAAGGCCAAATGAAACAGGAGGCAAATTGAAAATCCTTTAAAACTCAATTTAATTCCTTTTCCTTTTTTTCAGTGAAGAACTTCTGCCCCTCAGAGACTCTGTGAGAGAACTGCCTTCACTACAGCAAAAATGCAAAATGGCTTTAAAACCCCCAAAATTTAGTGTTTTAAGCAGTTTAACCCATCCTGCTTAAGCTACTGAGCTTTGTGCTGCACCTCAAAGACTGGTACAGTGGCATTAAAGTAAGTGCTTGGAAAAGTTAGAGCTAAAAGAAAAATTACCTACGGATTCTTTCAGCTTCTTCCCTTGTGATTATGGCATCGCTCACACCCCTTCCACACCTCCTAGGAGTGCACCCTGGAACACAAAGAGGAAGCAAAAAAAGCCACTGAAACCACTTCAGCCACCTGCAGGGCAGGTTTTTATATGAGATTTTGCACACAAGTGTCTTGAAGCACACAGCTTGGGCAGATTTGATAAAAAAGTCTCTTAAAATTCCTTGCTAAGAAATCCAACATTACATTTTAAAAGCTCATGGGAATGAAAAGCCAGCAGTAACAGTTCCAGGTGAAGAATAAATGAAAGTTCTTAAGGAATTAGAAGTCTGGTCCACAACAGTCTTCAGGCAAGAAGAACAAATAAGATCAATTCTGAGCCACCAGAGACTTTGGGATGTCACACTTGGCACTTTTCTGGGAAAGATCCACATGGAGATGTAATGCCACAGAAAAGCTGGGCTGAGAGTATTTTCTGGCACCTGCCAATACATGTTCTGCTCCTGCACTGAGTGTCTCTTCAAGGATTATTTGCTCCTCAGAACACAAAACTCCTGCAAAGAAATCAATCCATTCACCCATGCAGGTCAAAAGCATCAGTTTGCTCTGATCAAAAGCAAATAATAAGTATGACCAGGCTGACAGAAGGAGAAGTTTTGCCACAGCATAAGTGCTTTGTAGGAATTTCCACTCCATCTTACTGGATATACCCCAACCATGTCTCCTGTGGGCTGCAAGGGAAAGCTGCAGGTAGAGAAGAGCCAAATTCTCAAAGGAGAATTTCAATACTCCAGGACAAACCTGGCTATTGGGAGTTTCCTTTCTACAACATTCTGCAAAGCCTTCTGATATCAGGAGAGATTTGTGCCATTTCCAGCTGCAAACATCAGCACAGATCTCATCCTTTTGGAAAGGCTGGTGCTGGAGAGTCCAAATTCGGCAAAATTACAGGGTTACCTCAGACAATTGTTACGTGTCTGGGGTCTCTGACAAAGAGATGGCAGGAGGTGTTCTGAAGGCAACAGCATAACCTTTTCTAAATGGAGAAATTAAAAAAAAAAAAAAAAGAAAAATACAGTCCAGCATAAAGTCAGTCAGGTACCAAGAGTAAGGCACAAACAGTGGGTGAATACTAAGGCAAAATTAGAACAGTCTGTTTGAAAACAATTTCAGCAGCAAGAAACGTGTCATCTTTGTCTCAGAGACCATGGCACATGGGAGCAATGAAGTGTTAAAAGCAATCCCAGAGAACCTGCACTCAGGAGAAATTCAGATTAGTATCACAAGTACCCAGGAGCCTCCACAAATTTATGCCCAGTAGACACAAAATTATCTTATCCAATAAGGCACCGTCAGCTTTGGATATCAGAGATGTATTTCTTCAGTCAAGGTAAAGGAGGAACATATCAAAACATGTAAAACACAAGTGGTGCCTCTGGCCCCTGCTCCTGTTCAGTGCACAGAAACCACTATGTAACACAGGGCTCCAAGTGCCCAAACTGGAGCTTCGTCTCCTACTAAGTGGTATTTGGCCAAGAACTGCTAAGACAGACATAATTCCCATGAGAAAAAAAGACTCCATCAAGATGGACCATGGTCTGAGTTGGAAGGGACTTTAAAGATCATTTAGTTCCAGATCCCTGTGGGAACAATCCATCTCAAAGCAGGACAAGAGCAGGCAAAGCTTTATTGGCTGCCATCCCTGTAACAGTCTCAGTGTCAGACCTTTTCCTCCACTTTCCTCACAAGCTTCTCTGCTTTCCACATCCACTGACCTCATCTCTGGTAAAGCATCTTAATACTGTCTCCCACACAGGAGTTTCATCAGACACACCAGTAGCCACAGTAGTTTTAAGTAGCTAACCATGTCTCAAGGCAGCAGAAATGGCCAAGATCTGGCCACAGCCTCCAGAATGTAGATGAGACTCTGCTCACACAACACCCTTCCTTCTGCAAATGCAATAATTTAAGTGCTTGGCCTCTGAGAAATAGCACATTTCATTTTGTATGGAGCATTTTTACAGGCAGGCAATGCTATGGAAATAAAACCTGCTCTGCCACCAGCTCCCACACCATTTGAAGCAAATTGGAAGCTCAGTTGCACCAGTTCAGTTGGAAGCAGGGGGCAGGTGCATAAATAAAAAGCTCATCTTAGCTGTGGAAACTTCCCAGCTGAGCATCAGACACCAAGTGATAAGAGGAATGTGCCTCCTTCTGACCCAGAGCCCGCAGCTGTGGGGGTCAGGCCAGAGGAAAGGCTGGGAATGAGGAGCTACTGAGTGATTGAGACCTGCTTCCAAAGTGGCCAAAGCTCCAGAGCTGGATCCAGCTTGGCAATGACCACAATTGGCATTTTGTGCCTCGCTCCGCTGTCGGTAACACACCGAGCTCGGCGCTGTCGCAGCTCATCACCCCCCTCGCGTGGGGAAAAAGCCAAGTGCAGGGTTCATGAGCACAGCACGCCTTCAATTAACCAATTAACAGCTGCTCCCGCGTTTCCAACACCGCTGATCTCCTTCTGAACACACAGGGCAACACACGTAAAACATCTACTAAAAACGCAAATCAATCCCACACATTGAGAAACAGGAGCAAGCAAACATCTAATTGGAAAATCAAAATACAAACACAAGATGCCTCCCCTTTGTCCCTCCTGGGTTGATCAGCAAGTCAATCGTCCTCATAAAGCCAAGAGGTCACACCTCACCCTGCAATCAGCATTTGCTGCTGCTCCTCGGGACATCCCCAAGAATGGAGAACACATTCATTCCTCCTCCTAGTGACAGATATCCCTGAAGTTCCTGCCTTCCTTAAGTTAGAAAGAATAACAGATGGGGTGGCCAAGACCACAAGTCCACAGCTCAGAGAATTCCTCTTGCAAACCAGGGAAGGGAAAGATAAGGGTTGTGTTGGTTTTGGGGGTTTATTTTGATAAGCAAAAGCCCAAGTAAGAGAACACAGAGAGTTTTAATCATAACCAAATCTGTGGCAACACCGGCTGCAGTTTTCTCTGGCCTTGCACTATGAAATAAAGCCAGCAGCAGTTTCTCCTCATAGTAGCTATGAGGAGTTAAGTTAACACAGAACATGTGTTTTCAGGTGCTCTGTCAAAAAAAATTCCCCCAATAAGGAAGGTTCCTTGCTGGTGGCTTCCTGACAGCTCTTCATCAGAGAAGATGAAAATCTTCCATTTTTCTTGAAGAACCAATATCAACCCTCCAAAAAAATAAGTGCCAAGGAAAACAAATCCCAATTTGACAAAAAAAACAGGCTCAGCTGAAGGACATAAAGGCAGAGAAGTGCTCTGTAGGCAGCATCAAAAGATATCAGCACATGCACATCTCAAAACAAGCGAGTCACAAACTGGCACTTGTGCAATTACCACAGGCTGGTGACACAGACAGTGCCCTAAACCAGTTCCATTCCATACCCTGTATGGTATCAACCAGCAACTAACTCACTCCCAAAGCCTATTTCAGGAATCAACAGAGTATGAAAAGAAACTAGAAACAGGCTTAGCGAAAGGTTTATTTCAGAGGTCAAGCAAAGCAGCATCAGAAGAGAATTACACAGGAATGACAGAGTAACCTCTCAGAACAACTTCTGGGCTGGCCCAAGGGGCACGAACGTTTGGGGCTTTAAGCAACACTCAGTGACCAGAAGTTTGGTGGAAACACGGGAGTTTTGCAGCACAAGTTTGGTTTCACAGACTCGGGTGTTATGGCCCTCTGAACAGTCACCCCACGTGGGACGAGCCTGCCCGAATACCTTCAAACCGCCTGTGGCTGTCGTAGTCCTCCGAACAGGGGATCTCCACGAACTTGTCCCGCAGGCTGTCGCTGCGATGTGCCAGCACCTCGGTGACCCCATCCTGGAGGATCCCATCCCCGGAGATCCCATCCTGGGCGAGCAGGCGGCTCCAGAGCACGAGGCCGCCGGCGGCCGCGGCGAAGAGGAGGAGCAGGATCGCCGCCTTCATCCACCATCCCCGCGGATCCTGCCGGGAGCGGCCCTTCCTGGCGCTGCGGGGGGAGCACAGCACGGGCCCGTGAGCAAGGGACGGGCCGAGCGGGACCGGCCGATACTGGGGAGCCCCGCCCGGCCTTGCTTTTGAGCACAAACACACACAAACACGCACATATATTTACAAACACCCGCGATCCCACCCCGCTCCCCACCGCAGCTCCCCCGGAGCCGCGGTCCCACGGCCGGGCCTGGGCACCGCCGCCCCGGGGCAGCGGGCGGGAGGTGCGGGCCAGGGCCCCCCTGTGCCGGTACCTGCTGTGCCGGCGGCCCCCGCGGCCCGTCCCTGTTCCCGTCGCCGGGCCCGGCCCGGGCCCGGCGCTCTCGGGGCCGCGGGGCAGCGCCCGGCGCTGCGGGGCCATCGCGCCTCCTCCGCGGCGAGCGATGCGCTCGGCGCGCCTCGCCCTGGCCTGGCCTGCCTGGGGAGCGCGCTGGGAAGGGCGGGAGGATCCGGCACAGGACCGGGAGCGGCGGAAGGGCGGCAGCGGGACAGCGGGAAGCCGGGACAGCGGGACGCGGGCTGGCAGCGCCGGGACAGCGGGGCCGGGGCGGCGGGACGCGGGCCGGCAGTGAGTGCCGGGGCACGGCGGCGGCAGCCCAAAGCAATCGAGGCCGGAGCATGCGGCGGCGCCTGGTGCACCTGGACCTGAAGGGCGCCGCGCCCCGCGCGCCGTACCTGGAACAGGTGAGGGAAGGACCTGGGGCAGGGGCAGGATTTACCAGGCACAGGTGAGGAATATGCCTGGCGCAGGTAAGGGGTGTACCTGGGGCAGGTGGGGGACGTACTTGGCACAAGTGAGGGATGGACCTGGCCCAGGTAAGGACGGGATGGGGACAACAGGACTCATCCCGGCCCGGCCGCTCCCTCGCTGTCCCCTCCCTCCCGCAGGTGCTGCCGCTGTTCCGTGCCCTGGGTGCCACCGGGCTGCTGCTGGAATATGAGGACACCTTCCCATATACGGGGCCGCTGGAGCCGCTGCGGGCACCGCACGCCTACAGGTACTGCCACGTACCCCACAGGTACCACCTGCCTGGTACCCCCTGGTGCCCCGGGGCACTGACGTGTCTCTCCCCAGCCCCGCGGAGCTCCGGGCTGTGCTGAGCGGGGCGCGGGCGCAGGGCCTGGACGTGGTGCCGCTGGTGCAGAGCTTCGGGCACATGGAGGTGAGCGGGGCAGGGCTGGGATGGGGGAGCAGGGGGGCTGTGCTGAGCCGGCACTGCCTGGGGGGCAAGGAGGGCAATGGGATCCTGCGGTGCGTTGGGGAGCATTGCCTGCAGGTCAGGGAGTGATCCTGCCCCCTCTGCTCAGCCCTGGGAGGCACATCGGCAGTGCTGTGTCCAGTGCTGGGATCCTCGGGATAAGAGAGACACGGAGCAGCTGGAGCAGGTCCAGCAGAGGCTGCAGAGATGCTGAAGGAATGGAGCATGTGTGTGACAAGGGAAGGCTGAGGGAGCTGGGGCTGTTCAGCCTCCAGAGGAGACACTGAGAGGGGCCCTCCCCAGGGTGTGTCAGGGTCTGCAGGGAGGGGGCAGAGGATGGACCGGACTCTGCTCGGGGGGCCCAGCAATGGGACAAGAGGAATGGGCAGGAACCAATGCCCAGGAAGCTCCACCTGAACATGGGGAAGAACTTCTTCCCTGTGCAGTGACCCAGCACTGAACAGATTGATCAGAGAGGGTGTGGAGTCTCCCTCACTGGAGATATTCAAAAACCATCTGGACACAATCCTGTGCCATGTGCTCTGGGATGACCCTGCTTGAGCAGGGAGGTGGGACCAGATGACCCACTGTGGTCCCTTCCAGCCTGAACCATGATGTGATTGTGTGTTGGGAAATCTCTGATGTAAATCCTGATGTTCCCGTTATCCAGCTGTGCCAGCTGCAGGATTTGGCATCAGGGTCACACTGCACCATTTCCTTCACCCAGAGACCCCCCAGCACCATGAGGCACAGCCGTGTCCCCCCAGCCTGTCCCTGGTGTTCATTCACAGCCAAACTCAGTTTTAGCAGGACCTGCTCTCAGAGCCCTGGTGACAGGGGACACTGCTGTCCCCTCGTTCTGTGGCTGCTCCCCAGGCTCTCCTTTCCCTTGCAGTTTGTGCTGAAGCACAGGGAGTTCGCTCATCTGCGGGAGGTGCCGGCGCTGCCCAACGCCCTGAACCCGCACAAGGAGGAGTCTCTGGCGCTGGTCAAGGCCATGATTGACCAGGTCATGGCCCTGCACGAGGGCCTGGAATGGCTCCACATTGGATGTGATGAGGTGGGACTTCTCTTGAGCCTGGAATGTTTTTCCTTTGAGGAGGATGGTAAGGGCTGAGACTCTGTATGGGCCATTCACTTAAGAGTTGGACTCGATGATCCTCGTGGGTCCCTTCCAGCTCAGAATATTCTGTGATTCTGTGACTCTGCATTTCAGTTTGGGTGGGATTTTGGGGACAGAAAACACAACTCAAGCCAGTGCAGAAAAGTCTTTTTGACACTAAATGATTCCAGGAGCATGGGATGTCATTTCTATTGGTCTGAGTGTAATATCAAAGCATTGAAAGCAGCTTCTTAAATCTAACTCAGCACTTGGGTTTAGGTCAAATGAGTATTTAAAATGAGATTATCCATTAGAGCTGTTCATTACCAATGATCTGAGTTTTATGTAAGATGTTGTCTCGTTGTTCTGGCCAAGTTACCCAAAGTAAGCCTTTTTGTGGTGGGAAATGTTTTTTTTTTGTCTTGGGAGTTTTTATAAAGCAAAATGCTATTTATGTAGAATAAATATGTTGTGGGTAAAACCTGCTCTAAACCAACAGAGAGTTTAAATGCATATCCAGCTTAACAGGCCTGAATCCACTCTCTGCATGGACCAAGTATGGGGGGCTGCACTTGGACATGCCCCCAAGTTGCTTTTAGACTCATACAGATGATCTCCTTCCCTGAGACAGGAACCTCATTTTATATAACTCAGGACCTGATGTATTGCCAGATTTAAAGGTAATAAATGTGGTGAGAGCTACTCCCAAGGACAAAGCTTCCAAAGGCAAACACAGCATTTAAATATTTTAGTTTCTATAGGAAAATTCACTTATGATCACATGTAGTCATGGCCACAGTCTCCTGCAGACTGACAGAAATGCTTGCAGTGTCTTCAGCACCGAGAGGTGCTTTTGAATGTGTCCCCTCAGGGTGTCCCATCTGGGCCAAAGGTTTGGAATATTGTATGACTTGATGATACTGTGTCAAACTCATTTTCTTTTTCTGTATAAGCAATCAGGATTCTTTGCCTGATGTTTCAGGTCTACTACCTCGGTGAAGGAGAGGAGTCAAAGCAGTGGCTGCAGCAGCCAGACAACACCCCAGAGAAGCTGTGCTTGGCCCACATAAAGGCAGTTGCCAGTTGTGTGGCCTCATCTTACCCCAGGGTGACTCCCATCGTGTGGGACGACATGCTCAGGGGGATGAGTGAGGAGACACTGGCAGGTGTGTGACCAGGGATGGGCTGAGGAATGTTTTGTGTCATACCAAAAGGTTTATCCAGCCAGTTAAAACAGATTTGCTGGCACTGAAAATAATAAAAACAAGAAGAGTTGATATATAGAGAGAGAGAATAGAAACACTCAGTCCTTGGCTGTCACAGACTTTCTGTGTGACTCTGGGCAAGTCTGAACACATACACTTAAACAAAATGCTCACCCTGCAGTGGTCGCCATCAATTCTACTTTCTCAACACATTCAAATAAAACAGCCTGTGGTCCAAGTCTAAATCTCTGTGCCTCTCACCACCTTCTAATGTTTGTTGTTGCTCTATGCAGCACCTGGTCCCAGTGGTGCAAACACACAGAGAAGCTGCAGCCCTGTGAACACCTCTGTGATCGTGGTGCACACCATGAGGGCTCAGACACTGAATTGTGGGGTAGCTCCAAGACCTTGACATCATGAGTCTTGTTTGTTGAAAAATATGAAACCACTGCTAAAATTTGAGTAGTCTGAGCATTTTCAGAGCTACCTTACACATGCTACTTGCACCAATAATCTGTACTTAGTTCTCACTTTTACCTGGCTGTTTTCCATTACTTAGGAGAGCTCTGTTCCTTCCAGACTCCGGGGTCCCACAGCTGGTGCAGCCCATGATCTGGGACTATGCAGCTGACCTGGACGTGGAGGGCAAAGGTTTGTAGCTTCTCTGCTGAGCTGTGTAGAAGCAAAGAGCTGTTCAAGCAAAATAGCCAAAGCAAGATTGTGTCATTAAAACATACCTTAGTTGGACACCAAACAATTCTATTTTTGTTAAATTGCTTTTTATTGCTTTAACAGCATAAACACAGCTCATTTGATTTCACAGAAGAGCTGCTATTACTAATTTTCTTTTACTATTTATGTTTCTCCTATGAAGGACTTGCATTATCTGCTGCTTAATTCTTTTCAACACTGTTGGGGCATTGCGAGGTTTTTCACAAGCACTGTTACATCAACTCTCCTCACTGAAACCAGTGGGAGCCAATAGCCCTGTATTGAGCAGCTCTGCAAAAGAAGCTTCAAGGCTTCAGACATCTACAGAATTCAAAGGGAAACTCCTAAAGGCTCCAGTCAGGCATTTAACATGCATGAAAATATTTCTTTGTAGGAAGAAGAATCAGCTGTCAGATGTTGTGTGGGCTTGTTACATGCCCAGGGTTCTTTTAGCATTGTAACAATCCGAGGGAGTGGAATACAGTTAACTGGGCACATGAAAACAGGAGGGCAGCCACCAAAAAGGCTCCTCAGAGAAGGTGTCAGATGTCCTGTCCTTGGGACCTCAGCAGCCTGTTGGAACTGGACCTTGGTTCCTCTTCAGCATTTCAGCCAGGGCTGAAAATGGAGAAGACTCATGCTGTGAGTGTCCCTTTGTGTCTCATTGCAGTGCAGCTCATAGAGAAGTATCGGAGATGTGGCTTCTCCAAGGTGTGGTTTGCAAGTGCCTTCAAAGGAGCCACAGGAGTGAATCAGTCCCTCACACTTATTGGGCACCACCTGAAGAACCACCTGGAGTGGCTGGAAGTGGCCAGCAGGACCCCCCCTGATGTCCTTGAAGGTATCGCCCTGACCGGCTGGCAGAGGTGAGGAACAGCCTTTTCAATGGTTCCAGGGATACCATGGAGGCAAAATTCCACCCCAGAACTCCCTAAGAGGCACAAGGAGGCTGGGGAGTTGGAAGGGAACTTTGCAACCCTGCAGTCCTTCCTGTCAGTCACTGCTGAGCCTCAGAGTTCCACTCAGGTGGTACAGCACTAACCAGCAGGAGCAATTGTTTTGGAGACACCACCACCAGCAGATTGGGTTTGAAAGCTTGGATGTACTTTGTGCCACCTAAACTGCTTATAGAGAACATAGCTCATGCATGGTGGATGTATCAGAATGTCTGATGTGAACTCAAACAGAATGAAGTTGCATAAGAGAGAAGAACTTGTTCATGTAAAAAAGGACTAAAAGGTTTTTATGCAAGTCAGGAGGTCTAAGGGAATACCAGAGAGCTGAATTCCAATTTCTCTCTCTGATTTGCCTTGAGAAAGTAATTTGATTTTTATCTGTTCTTATTAGTAAAACAGAAATACTTCGTGTTTCAGGGATAGAAGGTCCCTTCTCTGAGACAGAAACTGATGTTTCTAAAGCTCTTTAATGATTGAAATATTAAAACTTCCCATTTGTTTAGTATGTTCTGCCAGTAAACTGTAAAATTAATGGATTTTTTTTACATAGGTATGATCACTTCTCTGTTTTGTGTGAGCTTCTCCCAGTGGCAATTCCATCCCTGGCTGTGTGTCTGCAGGCACTAAAGAATGGTACAATGACAACTTTATTCTCTCTCAGCTAATGCCTTGCACAAGAGGGAACTGCCCTTGCCCTAAGGTTGGCACAGGCTTATTATATTTTGAGGTGGTTTGACTATCTGCTCGTGGTCTGAATTATGAACAGTAAATTACAGTTTGCAGTATGGCCAGAGAAGCCTCTTGGCCTAAGTATTTAAAAATAGCCATTGGATACTCATCATTTATTATGTTCTAACCCACAAATGATGAAAAACTTCATGTTTATACTAAAAAATAAATTAAAGAAGCTGAATTGCTTTTTAAACTGATTTGAAACAATACTGACATATAAATTAGATTCATTTAATTTAGATTTAGATCTTGCTTAAGTATAAAAGTTGCATTGACTAATCAATTTTCTTAAAATGGATGTAGGAAGGACACTGCCTGGTAAAATACTTCCTGTAGTTCTGGTTTCTTTACAGGCAGTTGTCAACAGAAAGGGGTTTTTTTTGTCTTGCTGCATTTCTTATTTTCAAAATAAAGCCCCACAGCTTACTGATTTTTAACTCAGGCACTACAAATATTCAGCATCCTGAATGGGAAGCTCAGAGCTGGGAAGTGCTTTACCAGAAAACTGTGTGAAAGACCATGTGCTCCACTTCCCACCCACAAGTGTTTTTTCCTTCTTCTATTCTCATTTTACCTTTTAAAAAATCTCCCTCCAAGGAGAACTGCTGAGCCAATGCAGAGTACTCCAGAAAAACCCTCTTGTATGAACATTTTGGTTCCTTAGGCTCCTTTTGCTTATTTTCCACTGTCTTCTGCCAGGTGGCTACTCTGAAAAGGTTAAAGAAAATGTGGAAAAGCTCCTGGGAATGTCTAACCTGGAAATTGATACTTACATGAGGTAAAATTCCAGCTGGAGAATTCAGGTGCTTCTCGTTGCGTGGTAAGTTCAGAAACTAATGGATCCTCTCTGTCCAGCACAAGTCTGGGCACCTTTCCTGGGAGCAACATCCTCACCCTTGTGACACAAGTGAGTTTCTACCTCAAGTCATCAGTGGATGAACTTCTCGAAAGGAACAGGTAATGAGGTTTATGTTGATTCCCTGCCTGACTGCCCCAGTGCTGGAGCTGTTATCACCTCCAAGTGGGGCACAATTCCAGCAAAGTGGTTTAAACATCAAGCTCTGCATTTCAGGCATCATTGGCACCTCAGCAGAACATAATATTTAGCTGAAAATTTAAAATATTTCAGCAGAATTCCTAAATACTATGTGCTGCCTTATTTCAAGCATCTGGTTCTTTCCTGAATTACATTTTACTGCTATTTAAAGTTAAAATGAAATTTTTGAATGTTACAAAAAAAGGAGCTCGAAATGAAACTTAAAACTGCAGCAGATGATGGGTTTTTATCATCTGCCAAGCACAGTCTTTTACAAGCTAGTTCCAAAGATATACAGACTTAAATAAACTTACTCCTTAAGCATTATCTCTGTGCAGAAGTTCAGCTAAAGTTTTACCCACCTCCCTGTCACCCTACAAACACAGATGTCACTGCTCTGTCAAACTCTGCTCCTATTCACATCCATTTTCAGGTATGTCACAGGCTGGTTCAGCCCCTACCACAGGAAAAGGAAGATTATTCATCCTATAATAATGCACCTCTTCCAGCCAGATGCAGTCAGGTAACAGCTCTTGTTTTGCATCACATGGGAAATAGTCTGTGATATTTTGGGCACTCAATTACAAGTTTTGAGTCCTTGCCTCTTTCTGTAATTATCTCAGAAGCATCAGTGGGAATCAAACTATATCAAGTATTCATAATATGGTTTTAAACAGAAGATGTTGGGGTTGGATTTAGATGATCAAAGTTCCCTTCCAACTCAAACCATTCTATGATTCTAATTTTATGTTTGCCTGCCTTCTGATGAATAAGTTCTTTGAATACAAGTACAAAACTGGTCTCCAAAAACCTCTCCCTTGTCTACTCCTGTGCAGCCCTGCTGCACCTCACTGCACTGGTTTGCCTTGGTGTAGGATTTCACCATGGACCAGCTTCCAGACAGGGATTGGAATAAATCCAGACCCTTTTCCCCAGCTCCCTGTCACCATGTGCTGTTCAGAACTTGTCCTACACATTTTGCCAATTCATGCTGATTTTTTTTTTGCTGTGATAAGGTGAATATCTAACTGCATCTACTCTTTCTGATAAAACCCAGAATTAAATTCCCAACAAGTCTCACAGTAGGTTTCAGTTACACCTAAAATGTGTATAGTCGTTTTTTGATCTCACATCTTGGTACTTTAAAAATCATTGCATGAGAAAAGTGCCAGGATTATTGGTACTTAAACAGAAACAGCATCAACCTTTTGCCATCTGAACAAAATCAAGTCCTTTGGGCTCTTGTAATAGATGCTTCTTTTCCTGTAAAGTCATTTTAAGGACAACACTCCTTTCCTAAGGCCAGTAAGCCAACCCTCCCCTGAGGCAGAGCTCACCTGCAAATGTCATTGTTCCTCCCTTCTCATTTCTGCTCAGTCTCCTCTCCAAGTGGAATGCTGTGGTGCAAGACCTCCAAGCAGCCATGGAGCAAGTTTTCCACCAGTGTGCTATAGAGGAGTGGATGGAGGAGAATGTCCACCCCAGCCTACAGAAGCTGCAGCAAGTGGTGGATGATTTAGATGAAGCAATAAAAGCACAAAATTAGGGGCACTTCAATTAGTCTGTCTCATTCCATGGGAAAACATGGCTAGTGGAAATCAGCAACTAGTCATCGAGCTGGAGTTTGTCATCTGGAGAGCTGAACTGTGATTAAACAACAGTGACCCGAGGGCAAGAAGTAATTTCCTGGTGTAACAGACTTCAAGTCTTTTAATCTTCCTGTCTTAACACACGCTGAGCCTTAATTCACCTGCCCTGTAAGTCAGGTTTGCTGCCCTTGCTTAACAGAATGCAGGAGTGAGTCACAACTCTGGAGAAAAACCCAGTTTCTTCCACATTCAGTATTTGTAGCAAAAGACTTTCTTATTTAACAGTACCTGGAAAAGTTCTACAAGTTCTACTCTAGTCAGTGCCCAATATGTCCACCCTTTGCAATTTTCATAAAAAGAAATATTTGGGATACTTACTCCATGCTTTAGGTCCTTTTGTTCTGTCCTGCCACTCCTCCGTGTGTCAGCTGTGTTGAGTTCTGTCCTGCCATTCCATCACCAGTCCTTCCACAGCAGGGAGCAGTTACTTTGTTCCAGATTTTGGGTTGGATTTTTTCAGTCTTTGAAACACATAAAAGCATGGGGCTTAAATCCTGCTTTGATTAGCCTGAGGTCAGGGATTAACATCCAGCCTTTTGCAGAGGTCTGAGCAAGGCCCTGGCAGGTGCTGACAGGTCACAGCAGAGGCACGAGGGGACAGGTGCCATCGCAGGCCAGAGCCAGAGGGAGCTCCAGGAACAGTGACCCTTGGACTTGGAGGGAAAACTGCCAAACATTGGGCTGCCTCAGTGTCTGCCAAAGCATCATCTAAGATCAGCTTAGTCTCATTCCCACAGAAAAGCACCATCCCACCCTCTAAGGCACCTGTTGAGCTCTGTAAAACCTGAAACTGCAGGTTTGTCCCAGTTTGAGGCATGACTTAAAGTTACTAAATATGAGGGGAAAATGCTGGTTTATTCTGCTTTAATATCAAACTTTTCATAATGTGTGGCAATATATTTTGTGGACTTAACTGGAGCAATAAGATAAACACCACAGTGGAAATAATTCAGAAGTCTGGTAGTTAAGTACATCACCATGAATATTCAAAATATTTACTTGTGCTTCATTTATTCCTTTCTTTTCTTTCTTTTTTTTTTTTTTGGAAGCACAGGTATCGAAATTTTCTTGGAACAATCTGTAGATTCAGAAAGTACAAGGGCAGCATAAGACAAACTTTAACTTACTCAATGAGAGCCTCAGTGATTAGGTCCACATGCAGATTTTTATCTAAAAATAAGCAACTGCTATGCAGACCTTAATTACAAAAGTTACATACCTTAAACTAAACAAGATCTTAACTTATTTTCCTTGAATAAATCCTTTGATACTCAAAATGTGCTTCTTTTTTGTGTGTGTGGCATGTTGGTTTGGTTTAAAGGAGGGAAGACGGAAATATATTCACCAGTGGAGAGCTGGATCCCCATTAACTCCTCCAGCAGGTCTGTGTCAAGTAGTAATTTAGACAGCCATTGATATTTTAATAATTTTAATTAAAAACAATACAAAATACTACAGTGATGCAAAACAAGTTATCAAAGTTGATTTTATCAATGGACTTTTTTTTAAAAAAAAGACAGTATAACAAGGCCTTGCTGCAATTCTACTTGCAATTTTACAGTAAAAAAAAAGGCAATTTCTAAACAGTTTCAAGAAGGATTTTTGCCTCTCAGCAATCTATGACAGTGTCAGGACTAGCACTCTTTATTTACTATTAAGCCAGCTAAGTTTTTGGTATCTGTAACTTCATAAATACAGCCCAAGAGTCAGATATCAACTAGACAGTTTAAATACTTTGATTTTCTTTTGAGACTTGCACAATTGACGCTAATTCCCTGCGAAATATCCCAATATTGGATTGTACCTTACCTAAAGCAGTGTTCTCCCTCTGTACAGCATGCACTCCATGCACTCTGGGTTTCATCACTACAGCACAGTTGTGGTAAAGGACATGACAGAAGGGGTTGGTTTTATGGGGCAGGGTGTTAGGTCTAACCTAAGCTCTGGTTTTAAATAATTTCTAAGTCTTATAAAGTACAGCTGTGCAGGCACAAGTCAGTAGATGGCCTGATATGCAAAAAAGACAACTACATCTCCTGTAATACTGTCCCAGGAGTACCTAATCTCCTAACAAAACTAGTCTTTCACATCATTCTTTGAGTCCAAGCCACTTCACACCAGGCACACCTAAGGCTACATTTACTGGGCCTTTCAAACTGCTGGGCCCAGGAGGAGTGAGGAAAACCATTCAAAAAAGCCTTTGGCAAAATGGTAAGAAGTGGCAAAAGAGGAGGATGAGAGAGGACTAGTCCAAAGAGGGAAGAACAGCACCTGTCCTGAGTTAGCACCTGCTTCCTCAACAGTTCAAGCTGCACCACATCACTGAGGAGTGCACAGACACTGCCAGAACCAAATCCATGTTTAAGGCAATTTGCAAGTTAAATTTACACACAGTTACTGCAAAACATGAAAACGTGGTGATGTCTTCCAGCTACAAAAGATAAAGTTTTTGAGGACAGGAAGCAAACGTGGACCAAGAGAAACAAGAAGCTCCCAAGTGTATCAGACAGCAGTGCCCAAATACACCAGGCAAAACCCACAGTAAGAGACAATTCCCTCAGTGCTTCCCTTTAGCTCAGACTATGGAATTCAGGTTCCCATTGGAGCTGTACTTGTTTGTACAGTGGCAGAGCTGCCCAATGCCAAATGGAAGTGGCAGTAGAGGGAATGGCTCAGCTGCTCTGAGGCTGAGGAGTCAAAACATCCTCCCAGACACACAGTGCATGGCAGCTGCCATCCCTCTCCTGCCACCACTGCAGGACACTGAGGGCTGAGGGGGACACCACACAGCACCTTCAAAGAGGTGATCACTGGACATCAAACCAAAAGGCAACTTACTCCACGGGATGTACTTTAAGCCATGTTGTACCTTATTATAGGTCATTCCCCTTTCTAGGGATTCTCAATTTTCCTTACATTGTTTCAGTGTTTGTGTGAGACCCTGCATAGTCCATCAGGACATCCATGACTGACACTAGGAATGCACAGCAAGCTGAATGCACAAGAGCTCAGCAGAAGCAGGACACAGGATGCAGTGCAGGGTTACACCAGCAGACGTACCTTTCAAAAGCTGATTTTAACTGGAAAACTATAGCATGGTTTACATCTTCCATGGAATGTCAGCTCTTATGGGAATACAAAAGATACCTAATATATCTATGACTGAATGCAGGTAGTTTTTCCTGTTTTATCCATGGTCCACTCCATGGGCTCAGAATGTAAGTGCAGTGCACAACACAAATGGCCTCTGCATGTCCTTGACACAGAGCAGCAGTTACCACAGGCTGTGCCTACATTGTACCATTAAATACTCTAGGCTTTTTCAGTATTTCTTACTGGAAGTCCTGAGAACACTCATCATTCTCACTTTACACTGTAGGAAGAGTTCTCCAAATCCCCAATGCCATTCTCCTCTCTGTCAAATGAGCACCACTTCGGGTATATATTACAATGGATTTAAACGAGGAGCTCTCCAAGGTGTTACACCCTGCAACATTTAAACAGGTTTGATAACTATGCTCAACCTACAGCTGTGCTTCAGAATAAAGGCCAAATTCAGCTAATTGCCAATTTTCCCACATTCATACACAGCACCTTCCCAGTTGCAGTGATGTGGGGTAGGGACTGAAAACCACATGATTATGGCATTGACTCAGAGGACTTTACAAACATGTACTGGCAGAGGTCTGCCTTGGTACCTGATGTGTTACAAAGGTCTTTTCCTATTTAAAGGAAACATCTCCCTGTTGCAGGGGGATTACCTTCCCACTGCCAGCACTGAATCTTTGCCTCACAGCCACGTGCCAGGGCTGAGCAGCTGGAAGGCAAATCCTGGTACCACCTGGGTTTGGTCAGAGCAGCAGGTGCTCAGTTCCAGGTCTGTGGGACACACAACAGGACATGGCTCCTGCTGAAAGCTTTTCAGAGCCTTGTCTCTGTAGAGGTAGAGCAATTTGAAACACAAACACAGCTCTTAAGTCCTAAAGGAACTGCTGCCAGAAGACATTTGCTGCTGGCCAACCAAAAGTAGACAACAGTTACTTGTACCCTGTTCACATTTCCTAGAAGTAACTGTGTAAGTATTTTCTAATTCAGGTCTTAAGACCATAAGATTCCTAAATAAAACCTAGGGAACTTCAGTACAAGCATGTTTGAAGGAGCTTTCAGGTCTTTACAATTTTGTTCTTGTACTGACATATCGATGTAGACACGATGGAGTTTTACTTCTAGACAGAATATGTTGACTTAGAGAGGTAGCTTTTACTTCAAAAAATACCTTGAAAAGTTAATATTTTAACTATTTGTGAAATCACTGGTCAGAACAGAGGACACCACACACCTGGAGTAAAACATGGTACAAGTCAAACATGGAATCTATCCCACCTATCTTAAAAAAATTATTATTTAGCACTTTGGTATTGCAAGTGAGGAAATACTAAACAACTCTAGGCTACCATGTTGTTTGACATCAGACTTTTCCCTACCTAAAGTAACAGATGTCCTTGCTTCCTTTCTAAACACACAGTTAAAATAGTAAACACTGAGGTCTAGGAAAAAGTTATTCAGTCCTGGGGCAGTCTGTGCCCAGAAGTGAAGCAGAACAGGGTTAATCTAGAATATCCCAAAGACATTGAATCATCAGCATGATCATTCTTCCCTTTGCTATTCATGGCTCCTCAGCCAGTCCAAGGGAAATTAAAACAACGTTACAGGTTAAACAACCTGATGTTCCGAATTCCAAGACAGGTACTCACTTAAATTTCCATGGGTATCTAATGGCAAGTCAGTAGTAGAGAATATAAAAGTGCCACTACTCTGCATCACCTAATTGCATATATTAAGCTGCTTAAAACGGATTTAGCAATATATTCAGTCATAACATTTCAAGACAAACCTCAAAACGTTGTGTCAGGAGTTACAAACTCAACTCTTCTACTCTTCATATACTGTACCTGCAGCAGAAGTTTGCAGTAAGAGGCTGTTCACATCTGCACCTCCGCTTCACTAATGGGAAAGCAATTATTTCATACCAATCCATCAATAAATAATTATTCCTAGACAAGTTTGGTGAGCTGACAAAGTTCAAAAGCCAGCAGTGTCCACATGCAGGAATTAAGGCAGAAGAGCAAATGAAACAGAATTTGCTTTGGACTCTACAACATCAATTCTTGGAACGTGGGTCTCGAAGCAGTTTAGCACTAAATGAGGTGCATTAAGACAGATTCCTCCCATTGTAAATTGTAGAGAAATGCCCAGGCCAAGGTTGTGAGGGATTTCTTTTTCTGAAGAACAATCGGAGTGTTTTCCAAATGTGTGAAAGCCTCTGCTTGCTTCAGCTCATGATGACTATTAGTATTTATCCTGTGGTTCATCTGCATCACTCGCCTCTGTTTCGCTGCTCTGAGAGAAATCTTGGGGGCTTTCTACTCTGTGCAGCTCCAGAAAATTAGTAATGAGTTTGGCAACTGCTTCCACATCACTGTGGAAAAGAAGAAACCACAGAAGAGTTAGTGGAACTGTGGTGCTGACAAGACAAGAACAAGCACATTAAATCTTGGGAATAACTACTCTATATGACATATAGATCAAGACTGACAGCATCCCACACCAAGCCATTAGTTCCACATCAGAACAAATCAATCCTTTCCCCAGTTCCTGTTGCAAGGGTCCTTATTATCAATGCTTAAAACAGATCCCCTGTTAACTAATACACTGAATGTTTGCAAAACAGAATTAATCCCCTCTGCCATTGCACAGCTGAGGAAGGTAACTCCAGCAGACATGCAGCACTAAAGGGATCTTAGATATCTAAATATGATCCTGATAGATGGTGTTACCCAAACATCTACAACTGAAAACCTTTAAGGTTTAAAAGGTTTCCAAACTGAGTAACACAAGGTCCTACCAGCAAGTCTGAAAACCGAGCTTAGTCTCAATAATCAGCATTTATTACCCATGTGATTGGTATTTCCCACCTTACTCATTCTAATCTAAATAGTCCTCACTGCACCTTCTGCAGCCCAGCACTGCACTCTGGGTCAGGGGGTGTGAGAATCCAGTGACAAAGCGCAGCACCACCAGGTGACCCTTCCCAAAGTAGCGCACGGTCTCCTCCTCCACGTTCACATCCCGGATCTCGCTCAGCAGAGCCACCACTGCAAACACACGTGGAGAACAGGGCAGTCTGTCAGCATTGATGGAAACCCTCAGCACTGAGTGACCTGGGGGACAGGGGCACCACCGCTGTGACCCCACCCAACCGTGGCAGTCCTGCTTCAGCAAACAGCTGCTGAGCCCTTCAGGCAAAATAAACACGTACAGGGTGTGACTGCAGCACATCTCAGCTGGTACAGGCCTGAGGAACAAGATCTACAGCCTGCCAGGGACTGGGGACCAGGCATTTGTTAGCTGTGTTTCCCACTTTAATGACAGTTGTAACTATTTTTCTGTACAGAGCAGGTAAACAGGTATGGAGTGTACTGAGACTGAACAAATACTGAAATATTTAACTGCTCAGAGCACCTGCATCCCCACGTACATGGTACCCAAGAGAAATATTTATATTACCAAATATTACAAAATAACCCCTCAGGAAGAGATGTGCTCAGCTCCCCAAAGCATACACACACCCGAAAGAGAAGTTCAGAAACATTAAACATCCTTCTCTCCACATCTCTTATCTTCCACCTCCAAAATGAACGGCTTAAAAACCAGTTCAGCCTACGGACATTCCAAATGTTGCCAGTTTTCTAAGCACATTGAGAGTTGCTTTGAATAAAAGCTCTGACAGGGGAGAGAATCCTACTTTAGTTTGCAACAGAACTCCTGACTACACTGCAGGTTCTGTTAATCCAACAGGAAGCCCAAAAGACATCAGGTACCGCATTAAAGTGAGCCCACTGAATATATTGCTTTAATTGCACATTATAAACCTGCAGGATGCAACATTTCTGCTTGCATAGAACTAAATGTTTGCCTGCTACCAAAAGCAGATTAAATTACAGAATCTCAAGTTCTGGATGCAAAATTTCAGTTTTTCCACCAGTCCCACCTGCCAAGCAGGGGAGCCAAGGGAAAGGTCAACCTGCACATTAGCATCCCAAAGGAATGGCTAAGATTGCTCTGGAAAACAATGTGCAAACCCAGTCAGCTTGGATTAAATAATTAACAAGATGCATTCAGCACATGCAAAAGGCATTTGGGCCCTGAGAGGCAGATTGTTACATCTGCTGCTCGGGAACAAAGCAGATCTGGCAACAGATGCAACTTAATTTGAGTAGAGAACTCCTGAGAACCCATTAAATGGGCACATATCCATTTCTTCTGCTGCTCACATCTTCTACCAGATGCTGCTTTCTCACCTTGTTCATGGCCTCCTTTGGACAAGGTCAGTATTTTTTTGTACAGATTGAATGTTTTTAGGCAAACCGTTCCCTTGTTCTTATCAAATACAGCTTCCTGTAAAATTGAAAAAAAAAAATCAAGATTTTCTTAAACACACCATCAATAGCTGTGCTTCAAAGTAAAATAAAAATAGTTCTGTGGGAAAACAACTTGGTAACACAGAAAAATACATGGCTAGTTTAGAGACATTCCTCTGTTATTAGACTGTGAAAATCACAATTTTGCTCTTGGTTTTAACAGACTTTCCCACATCTCCTGTGTTACTTCTAGGAGGGAGTTAAAACTGGGTTCTTTGCCCCTCTTGCCACATTCCTCGTGTCATAAAAACTTTGCCAGGAATCAAATGTGAACACTAACTTGTAACTCCTGTAATTTTCACTTCTGGTTTATGCACTTGGCATTCCAGTGCTGTGCTCTATGGGCCAGGCTTACATCAGATCCCAAATATCCCTGACAGTCCATGGAAAGAGGATGTTTCATGTGTGAGTTGCACATTCTAATACAACTCAGCTCAGCAAGGTGACAATCCTATATTATGGCTTATTGCTCTCAGTTCTATTCCCAACAAATCAACATCCACAGGATTATAAACCAGCTTACACCATTCTTGTCCCAGAGGAAAACAGCTGAGCACCCTGGAAGGTCAGAGCTCCCCTATTTAATGTTCTGTCAATAGCTGGAAGGGCAAGTACAAAATCATGTTGTGGCAGCTGAATGGGGGTCATTCACCCTCTTTTATATAAGACAAGGCCACAAAACATTTTAGGGCAAGTCTCCCCTTAAGAATACCCATGTTGAGCTTCACATTTTCATGCTTAAATAGTCAAAGGATTATTGCCCTAAATCTAGTCCCAGTATAGCAACCCCAGAGGGCTTCCCCAAAACCAAAGGCATAACTGGTCTGTTTGGACTGAGCAAGTGTGTGGGGCTGCTGGAACCAGCATCTGCCAACTGCCTCTTACTCACACCACCACATTTCCTGAGTTCAGCATCTTACCTCCCACTGCTCCAGGTTCTGTGCTGCCACAAAGAAACACCCAGCCATATAGAAGAGCTTCCATGCCAAGCTGTCTGAACAATGCAAAAAATACACAAATTTAGCTTTTTTTTCCCCTTCTTCTTTGTTATTCAGACAGTTCTAAAAGCAGCATGCTCCCTTTAAAGGCAATAAAAGGAAAAAAAAGGTTTCTCAGATTTCCATCTGAGAAACCTTTTTTTTTGCCTTTAGTTGTACTACAAGCTATTTTACAGCTCTCAGGATGAAAACAGAGAAATTCTTCACATTTTTCAGAGACTTCATTCACACTGGGCTTCAAACCACATAGAATTATAAGCATATGTTATTACTGACAAGGTTGTAACATTGCATCTTTCTCTTCTCTAAAAGCAAAGGCATCTTAAAAGGCATCCACAAAACTGCCAACCCGCTGTCAACCCCCAAATATTTGTGCTGCAGAGGACAAGGGTAAGGGACAATGAAAATTCACTAAAGCAAACATGTTTCTGCATAAAAGGAAGCAGTTGGCCCTCCTGACAAACAAACATTTGCATTTTACGTCCTGGAAATGTTTACATACAGCAGCCTGAGCAATTTGCTTACTCAGGTTTTTAGAGTAGAACTGTGCTCAGGATTGTTTCAGAAAACTTTGTTGCAATGTCTTAAAATAAACAAGGCTGGTTTAGCTGGTGGCTCAAGCAGCTTTCACTGTATTTTGCTCTTTCATTAACAATACATGGATTACATTGGCAGCGTATTCCTACACACCATTAAGTTTGAAAATCTGATGTTAACAGGATGCAGCAGGAGAATGACAGGGCAGCTCCCAGGATAAATCCCAGAGATGGAAGGAGAGCTGGCATTTGGTGCAGTCTGCTCTACTGCAGGGGGGGAAGCAGCAGGAGCTGTCTGATCCCTGAAGGTGTCTGAGTAATCTCTGCCAGTGATGATCTGACAGTTTCCAGAGAAACAGAGCACTTCCGTCAAAGGAATCATTTCATTATGGGGGCAAATAATCGCTGTGTGTCTTCCCAGGGGAGCTGTGAGGACCAGCTAATCACATTTACAAATCACACACAGCACTAAATAGCATTATTAAAAATACTCTTGCAAATGGAAAGGGAGGCTGTGTAAGAAATAGAGCATTAAAGCACAGTAAGTCATACAGGCAACAATTATTATTGGTTTTAATATTCCTGTCACGAAGTGGGACAGGTACCTCCACTGCCTGTGTGAGGCCTGACAGAAGCTGCACAGGAGTCATCAGCATAAAAAACAGATCAACAGGAAAGAAACAATTCTTCCAAAAAAATCATAGGCCATTACCTGCACTGTAATAAGCAGCAGCCAAACCTATGGAGGCTATGCCTAGAAGGAAATAGGGGAGAATTAGAACAACAAAAAAAATCTAAAATTCCCTGATGAAAAACATCACTTTTCAAAAAAAGGACAAATGTGATTGCAACATGAATCACTGTATGAAAGTCAGTTATTTTTTTCTCCAAACCCAGAATAAAAAAATCTTGCATTCTGCAAAGGCACTAAAAGTGCATGGGCCGAGGTCAGAAATAAAAATGCTGTGACACAACTGGGAACAGAAGCTCAGAGGGACTCTGTAACCATTACACCCCACTTCCTCTCAGCACAGCACCACTTGGAGCCTGCTGACACAAACACTGCAACCGTTATTTGTCCCTTTAAGTGCCCCGTGGAGCCAAAAGAAAACTTCTGCAATGAAGTTGTGTCAGAAGCTGCCAGCTCCTTTCTCCCAGGGAGGGGGAAGCAGCTGAAGAGTCCCTCATGCCCCAGGGGCTGCAACTGCAAAGATCTTGGCTCAACATCACTGAGAGCAATGACAACCTCGTGGTGTCACTCAGCTGGAAAGCAGGATATGTCACATTTTCCCCACCAGCTCTCTCAGTACAGCCCTAAGTAGTTTATTTTTTCTGTATATTAGTGTTTATAAAGATGCCTTTCAGAACATCCTGTATGACTTCCCATTTCATACACAGCAGAGTTAAGAGTTCACCACCAACCACACACGAGATCCAACCCCAGCATGGCCACACTGCAGTTTTCCATTTCTGAAAACTGAGATGTTTTTCAACCTAAGAATGCAGCCCCTTCAGAAGCTTCCCATTTATATGCCTATAGGGCATCTGATTTTCTGTTCTTGCTCTTTCAGGACTCCCTTGAAATTCTGTTCACGAGCTCCTGAGGCTCTGCAGATGACAGGCTGAAAAACGAGCAGTGTCACAGTGAACCTGCCACGCTGAGGAGGAGATTTCAGACTCATTTAGTGGCTGTGCTAAAGGAAGAGTTCAAAGCATGATCATTCCTCTTCTTGAAAGAAGAATGCCTGGAAGACAGGCATCTCTTGTTAGGGGCTCTTTCAGGAATTTACTCTATGACCCTCTTCCCTTAAAGCAAGCTCTGAGACAAACAGAGGAACATTGTGGTCTTACCAACACAGAGGGACCAGGACCGGATGCCAGGTGACCTCTTCAGATGAAGGAGGGAACTCGTGCGGTTTTCAACCAACATGTACATCTTCAAAAACTCCCAACAGCCCAGTGTGACTCATGAAACCTCACTGGACAAAACAAACAAACAAACAAACAAAAAAGTAAGAACTTTAAATCATTGAAGACTCCACTCCTCTCCCCTCCTAGCACTTTTTAAAGATTTATCAAGTCTTAATCTAGATTATATAAGATGCTCAGGGTAAGAACACAGTCTTTTTGCACAGGAAGAGCAACATGCACACTTAAAACAACCACAAAGAAAAACTGTTATGTGGAGAGTTGCATAACATCAACAGGAATCTGAACTCTTGGAGAAACTTCTCATTTTGAGTGGAAGAGTCTCTTCCTTTCTATCACTACTAGATTCCAGAAGAAAAGTCTGGAAAACAAGAACCAGGAACAATGTTGTTCCTAATTCATGCAGCCCCTCAAACAAATAAAACAAGAGCAATGGAAAGTTCTTGGACAGCATTTTTCCTGTCAGCTGAAAGGGCTGTGTGAAGGACTAGTCTGGGAGCTGGGGCAGCTCAGTGCTGCCTCCTGCACCTCTGACATTGGGTCTCTCAGCCCTGATGACACACCAGGAAGGGGTTACAGCCACAGCCAGGCAGTGCCAGTGTCCCATAATGCCACAAATGGCACTACCACCTTCTAACCCAACTCAATAATACAATAATACAAACAACAAGTATGTTTGTCTTTCCTCAACAAGACCTTGCCTTCAGCCTAGGCAGAAACTAACAGTAGAGATTAAAAAGGTGGGTACTAATTAAAACCAGTAAGAGCTGGGCAATCCTGTGCAGCATTTTCAGTAAGTTTTTGCTCTTTACAGAATAAAATCAGAGAGTCATTTAGGTTGGAAAAGACCTTTAAGATCATGACGACCAACCATTAAGCCAGCACTGCCCAGTCCACCACCAAACCATGTCCCTAAGTACCATGCCCACCAGGGTTGGTGACTCCACCACTTCCCTGGGCAGCCTGTCCCACAGAACCAGTTCCAGGAGGTTGGCACTAAGCTGCCTTTAGCTGCCCATGATAACAGGTTTCCAGAAGAATGCCAGCATTCATCAGGTTTTGAATAACCATGAAAAACATGTAGAGAGCAGGTCCAAGCACATCCAGGTTCTTACAAAAGAAAAGTATGTGATTTTCAGTCCTTTAGTTATCCTGCTGTCCTTGGATGCAACGTGACACTCCTGCAATTCTGCTGCTTTGGATACAAAGCTCCAGGGGAGCGGATTTAGCCAAGTCCTTTCAGTTAAACAAAAAGCACCTATGACTTTGATTTTAATCTCTTAGCAACACATCTAAGAGCATCTGAAACCAAAAGAGCCAAAACCACTTATGCATAAGACACGCTCCATCTCCTCCGGATGTCAAGCATTAAATTTTAATTTTCAAATGACTCCTGTGAGTTGCTCTCAATGTACCGGAAAATATCTCTGCTCTTACACCCCTTCTCCTGCCTGTAACCTAAAAGATATCTAAAGGTTATCAAATGCACAGAGACCACTGCAGAAATCTGGGTGTATTTCACAAATATGACACCCTACTTATAATTCACACAACTATGAGTTAAATGCGTTAATGGAAACTTTGGTCTCTCCCCCCATATTCATTAAGCGAAGTCATTAACCATTAATCATATTCATTAACCACGCAAATGAGTCTTGGCTTAATGTTGGACACTCAACATCAATGGAATTGTCTCTCACAGGTTGCTGTTTGCAAGAGAGGAACCTCACGGGATAAAAAGCACCAAAGCAGCTTCTTAAATTTACATTTAATAAATAAATCATAAACGTGGTTTTAAGCGAATACAAAAGTTTAACTATGAAAATTTTACGACTAGAGACAAAGAGGTGGTTTTGGGCTGCTGTTTCAATTCAATTTCAAAACCTCAATTTTGCTTGAATTTGTTGGGTTTGCCATTAAACCGATCTCCAGCACCAAAATAAACATTCATATGCTTCCTCCAAGCCCTCGGCTGAGGGCGAGCCAGCAAAAGTCATTGAAAGGAGCACCTTAAGAGCTTCACCGCCAATATCCATCAGGTCAGGGCCACACATCAGGCGAATTTTCTTTACAGAGCGCATTCTTTCTTTACCTCCCACTCCTGCACCTGCTCCCCCCACCCACAGCGTGGGGGAGGCACGGGGGACTCTCCCCACACAGGGAGCAGCGCTGCCCAAATCCACCCAACGCGCGGGTTTTCTTTCCCCACGCACCCCGAACCGAGGCCCCCTTTCCCCTGCCCTCATCCCCGACTCCACGGTACCTGCCCGGCTCCGGCCGCGCTCTGAGGGACCCGCAGCCGCCGCGACTCCCGCGCCCTCACACAGAACCCGCCTCAGGGAGGGCCGGACGCGCCCGCCGCCATTTTGGGTGAGGGCAAAGGACGGGCACTCGAACCGCCCCTCCCGGCAGGGCGAGGGCAGCGCCAAGATGGCGGCGCGCTGCCAGTACTCAACATGGCGCCTGTGCCCGTGGGTGCTGCCGAAGTAAGAGTGTCGGTGTTTCCGTGGTTATATTACCTTAGCGGAGCTAAAAAAGAGAGGAAAGCTCGTGCGTTGGCGAATTAGAGGATTGCAGTGCTGTAGGGTGAGGTTGGCTGTGCGGGAGAGCCTTGCTGGGCACAGTTTGATAGACCCGCGCTGGGTGAGGTGGACACGGCCCCGTGCGTGAGGCGATCAGGGAGGGCGAGGAGCCGCTGCGGGCTGTCGTCCTGCTCGTAGTGTCCCTGTGGAGGTCGGGGCACCTCTGGGCTCCCAATGGCAGCATTTGGGGCACCACTGTCACAGAGTGCTTGCACTGTGCTGCAGCCATCACAGAATCACAGAAGAGTCAGGGTTGGAAGGGATCTCTGGCGATCACCCAGTCCAACGCCCTGCCCAGGCAGGGTCACCTGGAGCAGGTGACACAGGAACACGTCCAGGTGGGATTGGAATGTCTCCTGAGAGGGAGACTCCACGCCCTCCTGAGCAGCCATTCCAGTGCTTAGCCTCCCTCCATGGAAAAAGGTTATCTTTATATTGAGGTGGAACTTCTTGTGTCTTAGTTTATGGCCATTGCTCCTCGTTCTGTAACTGGGCACCACTGAAAAGAGTCTGGCACCATCCTCTTGGCAACCCTTGGAGATATTTATATGCATTAATGAGATCCTTCTTGGTCTTCTCCCTTGCAACAAACGTGGGTAGAGCCCTTCCCAAATCTTCGTTCGCGAAGTCTAGCCATGAAATTGGAAATTGAACTTGGTCTTCTCCAGACTAACCAGGCCCAGCTCTCACAGTCTCTCCTCAGAGAGATGCTCCAGACCCCTCACCGTCTCTGGGGCCTCCCCTGGACCCTCTCCAGCAGCTTCTTGTCTTTCTTGTACTGCTTCTACACCTGGTAATACTTCTTATCTCTATGTACAGGCAGGAGGCTGCAGGAGGGTGAGGTTTGTAGTGATTTCTCAGTGTCACAAAGTTGTCTCAGTGGCTCCTCAGAGAAGTCCCACAATGGGACCTGGATTCCCATTGAACTGACTGCTTTAAGTTTCCCAGTCATCCAAATGTGACTCTTGATACTTGTGAAGGGTTTTGCTCCTGCTGTTGGGTTTTTTTTTTCCAATAGTAAATTGTATCTGTTGCCAGTATGTTGATTTATTCTGAGTTTAGTAATACTTGGTATTTTTAAGCCTTAGCTTTCAGCTTTGATAGCTGTGATGGTTATAATAATTGAATGCAAGGTGGTTTTGTATAGCTTTTATAATTGTAAACAGAATCCTCAAAAAATTAATGTCATTGTTCAAAAACTCAAGGGGATTTGCAAAGCAGAAATATCAGTGATAATCTTACAGTTCAACACTGATGTCATTACTTTAGTGAATTGTGTATCAGCTAAAGTGTTGGGTTTGAAAATCTGTTGTTTGGAGAGGAAAGTTTCTGGTTCATTTGAAATACTGAGTGACTTTCCTGTCGAGGACAAGTAGGCTACCTTTGGAAAATCCTTTGTGTTTCAGTTAAACATCATTCATATGGAAAAAGCTGTTCCTGTTCAATCCATTAGAGCAACTGCTCATGTCAGGCAGGAGGGGTGAAGTGCAGACATCTGTAGTTTAGCTTAACTTGTTAAATTCCTGTCATATATGTATAACTATGTATAACTTCACCTACAAATGATATTTGGTCCTCTCTCCGTTGCACAGAAATGTCCTTCCTGGATGACATCTGATACCAACTGATCTGCAATTTTTGTGTAATTCTGTCAATGGGAAAAGGCACTGAGGAACTGCAAGAATGAATTGGCCTCCCTGTGAGTCACGAGGTAGCAGCTGCTGGATTTGGATGAAAAATAGGAAGTAATAAGTATCACGTGTCCTCAACCCAAACAAGCAGCTGACTGAGTCTTCTGGGAAGAAATTTATGTCTAATCAGTTGTCAATCAGCTTTTACAAGCAACTGGTTTCTCTGGAAACCAAATATTAAGCCATTTTGAGTGATACAAGACAAAAGACTTCTTGTGTCCAGAGCAGAGTGAAATAAGTGAGAAATTCATCTGTCCCCTGCACTCAGCATAAACCACACAACATATCACTTTGTTTTAATCTTGTTACTAGCTGCAAAAATATTGCAGTTCTGCACTTCTCCAGTTCTGCAAAGGCCATGGGCAGATAACCTGATATGAGTTAATTTAATTATGAAGTTAAAGAGAAATTATTTCAACCATGGGAAATGCCACACACAATCAAAACTGGAATATGGCAGAGATCCTTGTAAGCTTCTGCTATCTGTTAATGATTCTTAGAGCATTTTTTCTAAAATCTGGGGATTTTTACACCAGCATTTTGAAGGAGGTGAGTGGTGTTATGCCTACCACATAAAAAAAGGGGAAACAAAACACATTTTAAAAGCCTGATCTTGGACTTAGAGAATAGCATGAATTCCAAAATGTGTTGCTGCAGAAACAAAAGCTATTTGCCAAAATAAACATTCAGGAATATGTAGTTGACTATTTGTAGACTTCTTGCTCGATAATATAAAAATAGAGTCTCTGAAAGTATAGAAATGCAATTCGTAGAGTAAATACACTTGTAACTGTTAATTCACTGATCTAAACGCAAGAACATGCAGATATAACATAACTGGCCTTTATTTTGCATTAGTTTGACACTACTGTATTTCTGGTCCTTTTTTCCTAATTTCAGACCATTCTCCTAAATATTCCTTTCTAGCTCCTTACACTTCTTTTTTTTTTTTCCCCCCCTCCAAGGTCTTAAACTTAGAAATTCAGCTGTGCAATAAGCATGTGATCTCCTTAGCATGCCAGGAGACATTCCCAGAGTGCCTGATCCTCAGCAGTTGGTTGGAAGCACCCCCAGCCCAGGGTTGTTTTGTGCCTGGATGGAATTGGCTGCGAGTCCCGGTAGAAATGAGCTCATCCCAAGGAGTGAGCTCTGCCTGGTGTCCCCTGACCTCTGTGGGAACAGTGTGTGTGCAGCCTGCAGAGCACTGATTTCATGGAATACATGTTTACCAGCTGCAGCCAAGATTTATTGCCCAATTCTGAGTGCTGTGGGGTGGCCTGTGCTGTCACTGAGGTGAGGAGGCATTTACAGCTGGCAGTGCCTTGCAGGACTGATGTTCAGCCTGTAACAGTTTCTTCAGGGTGCTTGCAACATTTTGTTTTCACAGAGAAATACTTATTTCTCAATTTTATTCAGAGTGTAAATGTTTCAGGCGCAGAGATAAATGTTACATGGGGGGATGGAGACCAAATATATCAAGAGTGGCCCTGAAAGCAAGTAATGCCTTTAAGTGCTGCCTTACTGCTGACATAGGAAAGCTTTTAGGTGGTGAGATTTTTGGGAAGTAGCTTTGCAAAGGTGGTAACTGTTACCTCCCCAGGGATGGTGCTCTCTTGTCTGAGATTGTCAGGCTTCGTGTGATGGTGGGTCCTGGATCTGGTGTCCTGTGGGAAAATGGCATCCATAGCTAAAGGAAAGCAGAGGGTGCTCTTGGCAATAAAATATATGGGGCATCTAATTATCTAATGATTACATGAGTATGATCTTATACTGTGCACTGAAACAGAGACTCTTTGCACACTCTTCAGTTTGTATAAGTTTTTGCTCTTTTTGTTTGAATCATTACATTGAAAATAATTCAGTCCAGGTATTCTTAAGCTAGAGGATGAAATAGGAATACTTAAGGTTTGTACCTAAGATGTCTTGAATATTTCTGCAAATGTTTCAATTTCCATGCAGTTCTCTGGTTTTCATTGTGAATATGAAGAAATATGGGGGAAAATTTAATCTACTGCCCTTTGATGATGTGCAGAAGCACAACCAGTCCTGTAACAGATGAGTAACTTGGTTGCCCAGAGAGGTTGTAGATCCCCGTCCCTGGAAGTGTCCAAAACCAGGCTGGACAGGGCTTGGAGTAACCTGGTCTAGTGGAAGGTCCCTGCCCATGGCAGGGGGTGAAACAAGATGACCTTCAAAAGTCCCTTCCAACCCAAACTATACTGTGATTCTGTGAAATAAAAAATACTTTAAATATGATCGTCACAGTTACAGAAACATCCAAAACTGACATGTCTTTTGAAGAATCACAATATCAATTTTGGATAATAAATATTAGCATAATCATCAAAATGTGAAACAGAAGGATTTTGGCAACACATTCCTAATTCAGAACTTTCTTCTCTGCTATTTCCATATTGGTCAATGCAACTGTGGCTGTTGTATCCAGGTGGAATAAGCTGGGAGGTTTGCACAGCTTTTTAGTATGAAAATACTCATTCAAAGGAACAGGAAAGAAAATGTCAAATAATGCTGCATTCCAGCATGGAATTGCAAGGAAATGCAAATTCTTAGGGATTGCTCTGGAGTGGTTGTGGTGCTTTAAAAAGCTTGGGTTAATATGCTAATGTGAAATGTGAGAGTGTTTTGAATGAAGAGGACAGAGAGAGAGAAAATTATTACCAAAGCTATTACAGTTCTTACATCAAACCAGGATTAGTGATTTTTTCCAGGGTATATGTAAATCATCAGCAGCTTATTTTTCTTTAAATGGGTAGTAAGAAAACGTTTCTGTTTGCTTTCATTATGGTAAAGGTAAGGAATTCTTGATTTCTCTGAGCTCAATGACAACTCGCCTGTAGTCTGTACATTAAAGAAAAAATGCCCGCATTATTTTTACATTCTTCTCTGAGGTTGTCTTTAGTATCCTTGAAATGAAGCAAGTAATTAGAGCTGTGTCCTTGGGTGACAAACCTGTGTGGCCGTGCCTGTCTCCAGCCCTTGTGCTCAAAACCTGTCTGTGGATTAACGCCTTAGAGTTCCCTGTAACAGGAGGGGATTTCCCGGGGGCACTGGGTAAAGGAAAGTTGCAGTTCAGGCAGGAAATTGCACGTTCGTTGGAAGTTCTGCGGTTTGATTTCTAAAATGTCATTTTACACTAGAAAAACTTCCCTGCGCTGCTGTAGGCGTGCGCTGTGCTCGTGTTCACAGGGGCTAAAGGAGCAGCAAAATGTGGATGGAACCGTTCTGTCAAAGGACCACAACCCGAGGCTTAGAAAGACAAGAAATCACAAGCACCTTAATTAATATTTTGGGGCCTCTGAGGCAGTGGGAGGCTGATGTGCCCCTTTAATAGCGCTGGACATAAAGGTGTGCAATTCCTGCCCGGGAACAGCAGCGCTGGTTACTTGTGTTTTGTTACGGAAACGCGAGACCGCAGCACCCGGTTAAATAAAATGGTGATGATGCCGTATTTAGCAACTCGCAGGGTGTCGTTTCATTTTAAAATTAAAATGAGAAAACAGAAATCGGATGGGGGGGCGGAAATAACCCTTTGTGTGGTAGAACTGCGGAGCGCGTTGTAAAAAATATGCGGGGACGTGTCGGGAAAGCAGCGGAACCTCGGGCACCGGCGCTCCCGGGCGCGGGGGGCAGGAGCCGGGGGGGTCGGGATCGGGATGTGGATGTGGATCGGGCCGTGGATGGGGGTTCCCTCGCGTACGTGCGGCGGCGCAGGTCCGCAATGAGCCCGGCGGGCGCGGCCGGGGCCGGGCCGGGGGAGGCGGTGGCGGAGGCGGGGCCGCCCCGCCCGCTCTGCGGCCACAGGCACAGCCCCGGCGGCAGGTACGGCACCGGCCCCGCGCCCGGGACTGCCTGGTGGGCTGCGCTGGGGTGTTTTGGGGGTATTCGGTGGTCGTTGCTTTTTTCCCCGTGGAACTGACGAGTTGCGGGTCGTGCCCGCCCGCTCCGCCGCCAGCCCGGCGCGGGGGGCTCTGAAGGGCCGGGGTGCGGTGGGGGGGGGTCCCGCTCCCCGTGCCGCCTGCGGGGGCACCTTCCCCGGGGGGCTCGGCGAGCGGTGTCGGCCCCGCGCCTGCCCCGGGGCCGCTCGGTGCCCCCGCACCGCCCATGCGCGGGGCCCGGCGGCGTTTGCGGGGTCACTGCGGGCGGGGGCATTGCGGGGCATTGCGGGGCACGTGAGCGGCGGGGCCGCCCCGGGACCGCCCGGCGGGGCGGGCGCGGCAACAAAGGGCGGCGGGGCCGGGCCGGGCTGGGCCGGACGGGGAGCCGGGCTGGATTGGCGCTGCTCGTGCGGGTCTCACCCCCCGCCTCGCTCTCTCCTGTCCCGCAGCCCCGGCCGCCAGGACCGCGCCGCACCCGCGACAGCGCCGGGCTGCGCCGGCCGCGCCGCAAATGAAGTGCGAGAACTGCACCAAAAAGGTGAGTGCGGCGGCCCGGTCCTGCCCGAACCCCTCGGCTGGGGAGGGGGACCCAGTCCCGAGGGTGGGGGACGCAGCCGGCGGGGACTCCCGGGGCCGGGGTTACCCCGGGAGGCCGAGCGGCGCTGGCCGCCGGCCCCAAGGTCACCGCGCTCCGCGTCCTCCCCGCGCCGGCACCTCCCGGGAGCCCCTTGGCTGCGGCTCGGAGCCGCTCCGCTCCTCCTCGGCCTCCCCGGGCAGCCCCCGGCGCTGACGGACCGCCCAGAACTCCAGAACTGATGGCCCACGGCGATTCCTGCGGAATCGATTCCATCGCAGCAATTGCACTTGGAACACAAGGCCTCGCGTGTGAAGGGGCAGAACGAACGCTGCCGGAACGCTGTAAAGTAACGTACCATTAGTGGTTAATGGTACAGACAGTTCTGCCAAGGTGTTCTTACAGAGCGGTGAACGGGCTTGGCAAGATCCGTGTATTTTCTGTTTTGTTTCAGGAATGCAGTAAAAAACAGAAAAATGATGATACACAAAGCACATCTGTTGATGCATTGAGTTCAGACGATGGCTTTGAAGAGGTAATGTTCCTTCTACAAACTGTAATATGCTCTATTTGTATTCTTTTGTTGCTGCATACCCCAAGGGAGGTTATAAGGAGACAACTTTCAAGTCCTAAACATAGCAATAATCAACAAGCAGTTGTAAGCAATTTTGAGCTCTTGTTGAGAATGAAAAATCTTTTCAAAAGGTGAAATAAAAGCCCATTTTGAGTGTCAAAAATCTTTAAAACAGACACAGAACTTGAGAGGAGTTTTGATAGTAAAAAGGCACAAAATGTCTTTATATCTAAGTTTCTTTCTTCTTAGTGAGCTGCCAATGGTTGTCATAGCAGATGTATGATGCTCATGATCTCACAGTATATGTTCAATGCAGTGGTAGGACTGTGTTCTGTTTTACCTCGTGGTATAAAGCCCAAGCCATCTTGCTGTTAGAGGGGCATCTGCTTAAAGATGATAGTTCAGGTAAAAGTTTTCTCAGTTGCTTGGTGAGTTGATGGGGACTGTCAGCTCTGCAGTGCAGTGCAAATGAAGTTACTAGAACATGGACTAGGGGCTAAATTTAGATCTCTGTTTGCACTTAAACATGTTGCAGTTTCACAGTAATAGCAGAGTCATGGAAGGGATGGAACAAATTATTTTGATTACCTGTAAGTTCCCTTGGATGTTACACAAATGTCATGGGTTGTCTTCTTTTAAACCAGTGAGAGCATGTTTGCCCTTCAGCTGGCTCATTGCAGAGGTCTTAAAAATAATTTGGTTGTTATTAAATACTGGTTTACTTTTTTTTTCCCCCCTAGAAAAATGAGTTTGATACATTGGCTAATGCTAAAATACTCCTTAGCGACTGCTTAGCTTGTGACAGTTGTATGACATCGGAAGAAGGAGCCAGAGTTTTCCAACAGAATCAGAAGGAGTTCTTTCGTGTTCTCAACCTTAATAAGGTAAAGTGACCCAAACAATAACACACAGTTTTCTGTGAGGAGGAGGCAGTTACAGAATGACTAAGCAGCTTGGTTTCCCAAGGCAGATAACGTGAAGATTTGTCAATATATGTTGTTTCCGAAGAGGAAGTGAAAACTTGAAGCAAGATAAATGATAAAGTACTTAAAATCATTTTGCACTAGAGATGTGAGGTCACAGCATTTAATCTAAATGCTGGAAGGAAGTTACTGCACCTGCAGAAGGAAAATTTATTGGAAATGTAATTCCCTCATTACTGTACTAACAAATTAGTCTTGTAGTTCAATATTTATAGATATTCCTACCTTTATTACTAGGACTGTTCTGGGTGGGGTTGGTGCCACTGTATCCACATAACATAAAGTTAGGAAGACATGTTATTGCAAGTAGAATTGTCTTTAATATATATTCGACCTGACCATATTTGGAACAGAATTTTTTGTCCAAATTCTTAGCGAAACTTAGAAGTGTTCTATTGCTGTCTTATTTTCTGCTGACATTTTTTTTTCTGGAAGCTAGTTGCTAAGTACAGTGCTCAGATCTTTAGAACTTGATACTGAATTAATTATTTTAGTTCTGCCCCAGACTTCTGTGTCCTTACTTGGTGTGCAAAAGCTACCAGAATTGAAGCTTTTTCTTGATCTGTATATAAGTGTCATAATTAAGAGGATTCACTACACAGTACTTAAATTTTCTTAGGAGTTTAATTCTCCATACAGTATGATGTTGTCATACATGAGAAAAATAAAGAAAAGGGGGGAAAAATAATCTTTTGGGTCACATTAAGAGAGCCTGAACCGTGCAGTAGGGAAGCAGCCATTTACCTTTATCAAACTTCAAGGGTCTAAAGGAGGATAGTGAGCCAGAGGCTCAGCTGTGAGCTCTGAGTTGTGAGCTGTCCTTGAGAGGTCATTACACAGCATGTAAGAACAGACTGTGGTCTCTGACCTTTGCAGGGTGAAACTTGTCTGTGGCACAGTCCAAGGTTCCACTGGTGTGGAAAATGACCCAGCTAAAACACAGGATTTGTCTTCACCTAAATGCCACAACCATCAGAGCTGTACAGTTCCACAACACCCGGGGTATTTTCAAAGGGTTCCTCAGTGCCTACAAACCCTGGTTTGTTGAGGGTCCCATCTTGCCACTTTCCCTCAGCAACTTAAGTGATAAAGACACAGGAGCCTTAACAAAGAATCAGATCTGTAATTTGCTGGGTTGGATTTACAGCTTCAAATACACCTGCTTCTGTAAACATCAGTTTACTTAATATTTAAGCATAAAACTTTTTGCATATTTGCTGAAATCTTTCATATTGCTAGAACATCATGGGTGCTGAATGCCTCTTAACTTTCCTTACGCCATGTGAAGACCAACCAAAGAATTCCTAGAGGACAGATGGATTATATAAAAGCAACATCTACAGATGATTAAACACTGACAGGATCAGAGGAACACCCTGTCCTGCCCCAACTTGATGGTTGTTTCACAGAGCTTGTAATGATATGGCCCACTGGAGCATAAGACATTAAGGAATAACTCCAGGAGTGGAAAAGGCAGGGAAAGCAAGGAGCCTTACCCTGTTGTTATGACATATCTTTTTTTTCTTTTTTTTACCAGAAATGTGATACCTCAAAACACAAAGTGTTGGCAGTGTCTATATGCCCTCAGTCATTGCCTTATTTTGCTGCTAAATTCAACCTCTCTGTGAATGAAGCAGCCAAGAGACTCTGTGGTTTCCTCAAAAGTCTTGGTAAGTTTGGGGTTGTTATGGTGATGGAGCAGAAAGGGGGGATTGTTTTAGCTTTTTTGCTTTCTCAGCAGCCTTCCAGTACCTGAAGGGGCTGCAAGAGAGCTGGAGAGGGGCTTCTGACCATGGAGTGAAAGAGGGGAGATTTAGATTAGATACTAGAAAGAAATGAGGGTGGGGAGGCCCTGGCACAGGTTGCCCAGAGAAGCTGTGGCTGCTCCATCCCTGGAAGTGTCCAAGGCCAGGTTGGACGGGGCTTGGAGCAACCTGGGCTAGTGGAAGGTGTCCCTGCCCATGGCAGGGGGTGGAACTGATGATCTTTAAGGTCTTTCCAACCCAAACCATTCTGGGACTCTATGCTGTGATATTTTGTTGTGCAGTCAGAAGGTGCCATTGCAGAACTTAGTTCAGAGCTTGAACTCTGTGATGTTCCAGCGGGGCACCAGTGACACAGAGCAGTGTCACACATGGACTGGAGACATTCCCTGCTCCCAGTAAAGGTCACAGAATAGAAGGACATTGTAGAGCTGGCTCCAAAGCCTCCACTACCAAGAAATCAGGGAGGATTTGGTCATGACCTTCAATAAGATTTCCCTGTATTTTGTAACTTGAGGGAGGAGGGAATTCTTACCCTAAATTCCTTCCAGTCCTTTTGACACATTAAATCTCCACCAGATTCTGAGTTCTGTTTTTTTCCCCGTAAGTTGAAGTTACATGCAAGAACTGTTGTATCTGCCTATTTTATGTTAAAGCTGTATTTCCTTTGCTCATTATGCTGTATATAAGTTTGGAAATTTTTTTTTCATTTACTTGAGAGAAGAAAGAAAAAAAGGACAGTAATAAACCCATAAAGTGTTTCCATATATATACATATTCATTTTTCTTAGTTTTTATGATGCATCTTTGTACCCAGTATATTTTCTTCATCTAAAAGCACTGCTAAGTTGTGGTGGGGCCCAGTTTTCTCAGAACATGTTCATTATCAGTGCCTCACTTGCTGTGGGGATGTGCTCAGTGTTACGTAGGCTTATAGGGAGTGTGTTGCTAAATAAGCAGACAGCAGGTCTCTGCAGTGTTGGTGATATGCTCCTGTACCTCTGCAGACAAATTCAGCAATGGGAGATATAACTGGATGTATTTTTTTTTTTTGTGGATAATGATATGTGACTTCAGCATGTCTTGAAAAGAACACTCCTTTACAAGAGTCACTGTGAGTCACCCAGGAGTCATGAAATCCCCCTCAGTTAAACCAAAAGCAATAGATGCTGAATGGCAAACTCCTCTGAAGGAGGCAGAGAACTATTTGAAGTGTTGCTTGCAGCATTAGCAAGCTGGTGGTCCTTTTAAATTCATGACATAGAAGATAGTTTTTCAGTGTATGGCTTTCATTTATTTTCTAAAAATTTGGAGCAGGGAAAGAATATACTCATTGATCCTCCAAGATTTTCCATAGGCCTGGAGCTTTGAGAGATGCACCATTCCCTGTTCCTTTCTGCTTGCTTCCCCAGGGGTGCATTATGTGTTTGACACCACTATAGCTGCAGATTTCAGTATCCTGGAGAGCCAGAGGGAATTTGTGCAGCGGTACCAACGGAGGAACCAGGAGGAACATGCCTTACCAATGTTTGCCTCTGCCTGCCCTGGTGAGAACTGATTTCTCCATCCTTCCTGCCCTTCAGCCTGGTCTCACTGGAACTACCAAGGAACTAAGGAAAAAGTGGCTTCATTTGGGAGCTTTACAGAACTTAGAGCATTTTTGGTTTGCTTCTGAGGGATACCAAGCACACAGTACTTGTTCCCAGTGTCACTGGTCATCCTCAGTGCCTGGAATTGAGAATCAGAACTGGAATGGAGGAGTTAGTGGCTGCTGCTTGTGTGTTCAGACCACACAGTTTAGTGGGGCATTTCCTTATTGAAAAGAACCTTTAAGGAATTTTGATAGGATTAAACCACAACCTCTGTTATCCTAAGCCAAGTTTTGAACTTGCCACTTAAGCCTGGGGGGAAAGTAGCAGGTGACATTCCTTGTAGTGACTGTGAGATGGTCATGTCTGACACTCAGAAAGTAATTCTCACAGGAAATGTCACAGCCTTGACTCACTAAATGTCTCACTTGTGGGAATTTTGCACCTGAGAACATGTTTTGTATGAACAGAACCTGCACTTACCCCAACTGAATAGATGCAGAACATTCAGTCACTGCTTACCTTTTCCATTTGTTAGCACACCACCATTGCAGTCTAAAATCACCTTCCTAAAAAAGAAGTATCAAAAAAAGAGGTAGAATTTACTCCTTTGCCTAACATCCCCCTCAGCTCTCCCCTAAAATGAACAGTTTTCCTTTTCAAAAGGCTGATAAAAATACCAAAATATTTCTTGCTAACTCTGAAATAACTCAAGTGGCTTGCAGTGGTTAAAGAAATGTTAGTGATGAGAGAGTGAGTGAGAGTTGCAGTTGGTAATGCCCAGAATCTGCTGTTGTCATTGATTTAAAGTTTAAATACTACTGTTTGAATTATATTTAATAATTTAATACTCTGTGTGTTCTGTGGTTGAAGTATCTGGGTTATGCTTTAGGTACTACATATATATACTAGGAGGAAAAGTGTCTTTTTTTCATCTTACTGTTATCTTAGTGTAACCTCTTATTTTCAGGAGCAGGCACACTATATATTGCTTTTTTTTCATGTGAAACCTGTGAAGTTGAAACACCCCCCATTAATTAGGTTGTGCATGGTTTATGTAAAATTCAGGACCTGAGGATTTCTTTTAGAACTTCTGAGAATTTTTATTTTCTTCATCTAGAAACAGAGCTCAGTTATCTGCTGCTCTTACTGGAAATACTTTAAAATAATTAATGGAGCACTTTTCTTGTCCTTGTGTGGCCCACACAAAATAGTTTCTGGTTTCAGTGCAGGTTGTGGTGTCAGCTCTCTGTACAGATGTCAGCAGAGCATGGGTGCTTTCCTTTTCTGGGAAACTGAACCAGAATATCACTGTAAACCCATTTTGAAAACATAGTGTGTCTCCTTGACAGCACTTAGAGAAAGCAAAAATCATGACTAGTCATCTTTAAAGTAAGTTCATCGTGTGTACTGACCTTAATTGTCTGAGGGCATTTTCTGTTCCTTATTCTCCTTCCCCTCTCTACCCCCAGATTACATAAATTTGTCTCAGAAATGCTGTTTACTGTGTTTATCACAAGATGTTTTTTATATATTTCAGTAGATAGAAGGTCAATGTGAACTCAAGTAGAACTGCTTTGCTCTTTTTTATCTTGGGGTGTGACCCTGCTCAGCCCTATCACCCTGTGCAGCAGCCTGGGGTGGAACATCTGCCATGAGCCAAGAGCAGAGCCCAGAGGGCCCAGAACCTGATAGAAAGGTGGATTAGTGTCCCTCTTTTAATTGTTCACCTCCTGCTGCTCCCAAAGGAGAAAGTGAGCTGATGGTTTTGTTTCTTGTTTAAAGTACAACAGTGTAACTGCTGATAGTACAGGTAGTAGCTCATAGTAATCACTTGTGTTCCTCAATGTCCCCAGCTGGTCAGCAACATGGAGCACGTTTTGGAAACAGCCAGTTTTTAATGCATTGCCAGCCTCTGGGTACTCCCAGAAAAGCCAAGGGGTTGAGATTTGCAGCAGCAGTAGGAAGAACATAACTATTGAGGATTCAGATGCTTTTGTCCCAGTCAACTAATTGCCTTTGATTTTACAGTAGCAAAAGTTTTCTTAGTTTTCTTGCCCTTCCTGCAGATGCACAGATACGTTTATGGCATATCTTTGTGACCTTCTCACAATAACCACTAAAAATATGTATTCTGAAGTACCTCTGCAAGAAATTATGCATTGATTGGTAGGGGTTTCTTGCTCTTTGATGCCAACACAAGCCAGCAAATGGCTGAGAATCCAAATGAATTTGTGGAGGGGGTAGGTCTGGGTGGGTGCAGGTGCACCCTGATGGAAGATTGGGGTATCTGAGGTTTCCTGTGCCTGGGGCTCTGGAATTGAGCCCTGGGATGAGCAGGAACAGCAGTGTGTGTGTGCAGGGCAGAGCAATGCCCTGTGCCCCTCACCAAGGCTGCCTGTCAGTCAGCCAGGGACTGATGGGCACCAGGAGCTGCAACTATGAGACACTTGTTCCATCTGCTGCAAGGACAGAAACAACTTCAGAAATTACTTTGGGTAATACCTGTCAGAAATCTCTTGGGATTCAGTGAAATGTCCTTACAGCTCATGACTACAATAGCTGAAACATTCCAGTTTTAAGAATTCATAGGAGGAGTGCTGGGGTGATTAATAGCAACTACAAGGCAGAGTGGTTTTTAAACTGTCCTTGTTTGGTTTGAAGCAGTTGTTGTTCTCTTTGGACAGCACTTGAGACTAAAGCCATTTGAGCAGTAGGATGTACCTCTGCTGCAGAATGTAATACAGCCTTTCACCAAACACCAAGGAATTAAGTCCTTTGTTGCAGGTACAGTTGAAGGTACATGAGGCAAACCTTCTGTTCAGAGTCTGGCAATTCAGCACAGTCCTGACATGTAAATCTGGTCCTCAGCTTTTCCTACAGCAGAAATGAATGGTTGTTGAAGATGATGTGTGTCTTTGAGATTTTCCATGGAGACCATTGTCTTTTAAGCTTGAAGTCTGTACTTCAACAAGAATTGGGAATATTTAAACAGCTGGAGGATCCTCGGGTTTTTCTAATACTTTCACATTCTCATTTTCATCAGTAAAATTTTATAACACTGGGAAAACTACTCTGCCATAGAGAGGCAAACAGCTGAACACCACTTGGATCCCAGTTTTGTGCTGCTGTTCTGACTTAAACATTACCAAGTGTTTTTTTACATAAGTGGTAATTCCAAGATTAAAAAATAACATACAGGTTTTACCCTTCCTGGGCAGCATGTACTGCACAGCAGCTTTTCTCTTATGTAAACACTAATTTGCTTGAAGATAAAAGACTTAAGTGTGATATTTCTCACTATTTCTTAGCACCAAAAGCAACACACTTCCCTGGAACACTGGGCCTAAATCTCCTGAACAGTTTAGGTGTCATGTAGATGAAAAAAGCTCCAAACCCTTGCTGTGAAAGATTCTGGGCTCTGGTTTCCAGTAAGAGCCTAAGAAAGTACCTAAGAAAGAACTGCACACCCTAAATACCTTGATTTGCCAGTTCTGTTTTGGAAGGTGGAGAATAATACAGCAGCTCTGGATATTGGGAATGGTGTGAATATCCACAGCTTGCCTGAGCTGACATGTGAATGAAGGAGTCTGGGGAGAGGGAGGGGGGTTCTTGAGTAACTAAGGACAGAATGTTGCACAGAGATTTCAGTTCATTCCTGTGTGTGTGGTTGAGTGTGTGGGTGTTCCTGAAGGTGTGGCTACTCCAGCAATAGTAAAAGAAGCCATTTTTTCCAGGCTTAATCCATGTGCATCTTGTGATAATGCTTTCATGTGACTCTTCTGTTCTGGAGGGGCGAGCTGGGGGCATGGATATTGAATCTCAGGAAACAGCAGGTTCCAGTTAAGCAGCCAAACAGTGCATTTGTTGTAGTGTGAGGTGATCCAAGGGCTGAGGTCTAGAAGGTCAAGTTACTCTTTGTTAGTTGGGGTCCTGTTCTTTCTGCTTTGTTAAATCTGTGCAATAGGAAGGGTGTAACAGGGCATGAAGTTCACAGTGGCTTCTAGGTCTAGAGTTAATGACACAGTGAATTATTGATTAAAGCATTATTAACAGAGCCTTGAATTTTCCGCCATTTCCTCATACCCTACACAGAAATGTCCTACCTACTGTGAAGGGGTCACAATTTTTAGGAGCTGTTCTGTGAGTTGTGCTTCTGGGCCACTTCTCTCCCTGACTGTGATTTCCTGTCTTTCCAGGTTGGATCCGATATGCTGAAAGGGTGCTCACCAACCTGGTGACCTCTCACATTTGCACTGCAAAGTCTCCCCAGCAGATCATGGGCTCCCTAGTGAAGGGCTACTTTGCCAGGCAGCAGGTAAATAACTCCCATTTATTTTTACCATTATACTCTTCTAAATAGAAAAGTTGGGCTAATGGGTTTTAATACTGAAATACAGATCTTAGTTATTATTTGCCCTTGAAAAGTAAATAGTGCTCTGCTGCTACACAACTGCCATGATGGGGAGAATGTGCAAAGAACCTCAGTTCATGCAGTGCAATCCTTGCACTCTCAGGGCAACGTGGCTTTAGATATTTAAGGATAAAATTAAACCCATGGCAGCTAAAGGGTTTCTTGTTGTGCTGTTCTACAGCACAGCCAAAATAGGAGCAGAGGAGAGACATGTGGAAATTGCCCTGTTATCTGGGATCAATAAAAGCACTGTATCCTAGAAACAAATCTTTGTATCCTCTCAAGTTGGTATGTTGAAAAAGCTGCTGTTCTTTACATATCATACTTACATGGAACTGCAGCCACAGTCTGTAGGAAATTGTTGTTGTCTGCACATGGATAAATTAGATAGACATGAATGATTGACAGCTAGAAACCAGAACTCCTGAACTGTATTCATTTTCTTAGGCAATCAAAAGCTACAGAAAACGTGGCCTGAAGGTATAAGTAAGGGTTCCAGCCAGAAGACAGACTTTGGAAGTCTGTTGCTGATGCTTTGTGACTTCTGGCAAATCATTATCTGTGCGTGGCAGCCTCTGAATGTAATGGGTGGGTGCTGATTCCTGGTATTGCCTGCATGGGGTTTATGACACTATTTCTGTCCTTGTCATCCTTCAAGCTGTCTTTTGCTCTTCAAGGAGTTCACTTGTGCTCCCTTCTGTGTTCCACAGAACTTGTCTCCTGATAAAATTTTCCATGTAGTTGTGGCGCCTTGTTATGACAAAAAGCTGGAAGCCTTGCGGGAAGATTTCTACACTGCCTTGTATAATTCATCAGAAGTTGATTGTGTCCTGACATCAGGTTAAATCTTTAAACTTACCATCTATGAATATATAAGTGAATCACCAGTTTTAGCATAGCCTTTATGCCAGACTTGGCTTTTTTCAAGTCTGCTTTAGTCCTAAGGTTGGCTTTTCTCTGCTTAAAAATAAGTACGTCTGGTTTTGTGCTACTGGTAGTAAAGGGACTGTGTAGGGAATACTTTCCTTCTAAGTTGCTATTCATCTGACATAGCAGGTATTTCCTTTTGTCAGCCTCTCAAGGAAGGTAAAAGTTATGCAAATCTATATGTAAAATGATTGTCTGGCTTGTCTGTGGTCATTATTTAATCTCCACTGGGATTATTTGTAACACTCCAAATTCATGTCTTTAGCCTTAATGTCCAAACTACACATCCTGCAGTGTAGAGACACCTTCCAAATTTGCCCTACCATGAAGGCTGAGGATTTAAGCAAAGTTTGGGCAAGCTTGAAGGCCCTTTTCTTTGGGGCTGGAAGTGTCAGGCTTCTCAAGTTATTGTAGGGATCTGACTCTGGGAAGAGCTGGAGAATGTGACTGAGCAAGTGTTGGGACATTGATCTCTAAAACAGGCACAGTGTGGGTGTTGTGCTTTGTGTTGAAAGTAAAATGTCTTGTGTTTTCCTACAGGTGAAATTGTCCAAATAATGGAACAGAAAAATGTGTCTATGAAAGATGTGCCTGAAGTAGCTGTAGATAGTTTGTAAGTAGCTTTGTTGTGGGTTGTTTCCTTATTTTTATCATAAATGACACCTTGGAGCACATTCAGCATCAATGTAAAACTGCTCAGGAGAATGTTTTTTCTTTTTAAAGAAAAAAAACTGCATCAAAGGCTGAATATACCACAGCTTCATCCTTTATGTAGTGGCCAAAACCACAGAAGTGTTGTCTTAGATGTTCATTGCTATATATAAAAGTAATATGAAACAGATAATATAAAACTGTACATGCTGTCTAAATACAAAAGGGTCATTACCTCAGATTATATGCTATATAGTAACTCCTTTAAAATTTATGACTTTTGAAGATTTGTGTAGCTCCTTATTTTTATTTTAAGGCAGTAATATTAGATTTGACTATGCTGAGCTCATGCCTTGCTGGTAAATGTGACTGTCTGGGGGTGTTGACCCTGTTCAGAGCTCTCCTGTGCTTGATCTTGTGTGAAGCCCAGCAGGCTGATGTGTCTCACACAAAGCTGCAGGGACACAGTCGTGGGCTTGACCATCTGCTCTGTGCTCCCCTCTCCTTCACAGTAAATTTCCACTTCCCCAATATGTTCATGGAGAACTGCTAGAAGCAGCACCCTTTCAGGAAATGGTAATTAACTGGTTTTTATACTGAGGACAGCAGTTAGTTTTTCAAGATTAGCTCAGACTGAACTGTGCTGTGGATGAGAAGCACACAAAGCACTGGAGAGGTTTTGTTTACACCCCATATGCCTGGCTCAGGGAGCACTGTGCCTGGTGTTTAATTCTCAGGCTTAGTTACAGAGGCTGCTCTCCCTGATCTTTGTTCAAGTGTGACAGATGTTCCTTGGTATCTTTCCAAAGGGGTGGTAGTGGAGCAGTAAACATGCTTTCTTGCAGAAAATAGAAAGCTCTGTACGTTTGGAAAAATCCTTTTCAGTTCCAGTTAATATCCTGCTTGGATCTTGTCTGTAGTGGAGGAATTGGAGTGGTACAGTGGGAACATGTTCAGAGCTGTGTTTGTGGTGCAGCTCCTGTGATTGCTTCTACCAGGAACTGTCACACAATGAGAATTCCATGAATAAAGCTCTTGCAGGCATAATCACATAGAGACAGTCACTTAATTCTGTATCAGCCTGTCCAATGAAGGAACAAGCTGTTATTCAGAATATACCTGGTTTATTAGCTCAGTTTATAGAACTGCAGAATCTCCTGAGTTGGAAAGGACCCACTAGTTGGAAGGGATCAAGTCCAACCCCTGGCCCTGCCCAGGACACCTCAGCAATCCCACCCTGTCCCTGAGAGCTCTGTCCTTGAGCTCTGGCAGCCTTGGGGCTGTGCCCACTGCCCTGGGGAGCCTGGTCAGTGCCCAACCAGCCTCTGGGGGAAGAACCTTTTCCTGAGATCCACCCAACCCTTCCCTGACACAGTTCCAGCCATTCCCTGGGTCCTGTCACTGGTCAGAGGGAGCAGAGATGGATGTTGCCCCTCCACTGCCTCTTGTGAGGAGCTGCAGACCCCGATGAGTCTCCCCTCAATCTCCTCTTCCCCAGGCTGAACAGACCAAATGACCTCAATTTATGTTGGAAAATGATGTTAACTTTTGAAAGGATTAATCTTATAATACTGATTCAAGCTGAGAGACTTGATGACATAAATTTTTGCTCTTCTGGGGTCTTAAAAATAGATCTTGCGGAGAAATTTAAATAACTTGGACTCTTCTTAAAATAAGTCCCAGCACAGCAGCAATTTGTGATGAAGTGCTTGGTATTAAAAAGTTCCATGGATAAAGTAACTTGTGTTTGAGTTCTTAACTCACTTGTGTAGCTCCAGCAAACAGCATTAGGCAAAAGCTGGGTGACACACCATGAAACAAAATCCCCTGAGGTTGTTAAAAAAAGAAAACAACCCCAAAAAACCAACCATAAGCTGCAGTAGTTCTTCAGTAGCTGCACTGGTGTGGCATGGAGGGGACTGACATATTTGAGCTTTTCAGTGATTTAGTACTTATTAAAAAAAGTACTTATTAAGTGTAATAACTTTGTTGGTGAGGTGTTTGCTGTGGTAACTCTCACCGGGGCTCTGTGCTGGGATCAGCTCAGGCAGGAGCTGCCAGTGCCAGGGAAGGGCACTCCGGGTGTTCTGGGAAAGGTAACGAGACTTCACCCAGAGAGGCTTTTACATGGAAGAGCAAAGCACATAATCTGTCTGTCTGCTGATCAGAAGATGAGTGTCTCCTCCTGGAAGTGGCATTCCCACACCCCACGTGGATTCCTCCTCTGCCAGAAGGGAACAGGAGCCCGCAGAGCCCCGGCTTTGGGATCCCCAGCACGTCTCCCAGCACAGCCCCTCCTGCAGCCACGTGGGCTCAGCAGAGCTGCTGTCAACTGGGGCAGAGGTGAAGCTCCAGAAGGCCATGGCCTTGGACAGGAGCTCTCACTTCCCTCCCTGAGCTAGAGCACAGCACTTGTCTCAAGGTGCACTGCTCTAACCTGGTTGCAGCTGTACCAGTTCAGTGTTCTGTTGACACAGTGGTATAGACTGTGACAAACAGCTCCTGGAGCAGGAGAATTGTCTGTCAGCAAAGACTTATAACTTCTGAAGTGCTTTTATATTCTCACAGGCAAAAAACTACTTATTTAAATAATTTTATTTAAATATTTTCCAAAAAATGTCTCCTGAGCAGCGAATGGCTGTTAACCAAATCTTTAGGCTGTGCTGAATGTGCATTCTTATGAATTACTGTTGCTTGAACATGGAAGGCCCTACAGCCTTTATTTTATATTTTATTCTATTTTTTTTTTCACAATCATGCTGCTGTCCTGACCAGTTTACATTTTTAAAGCTGTAATAAAAATATTAATGTGTTCTTACTTAGTGCTACAAAACACTTTTTGGTGGGGGAGATAGAGAAAGGGCAAAACATGCTGCTTGACTGAAGGGAAGGAATGGAATTTCAGAGTTGATCTTCCTTTCTGTTGTTTTCTAAGGTTTGCTGATATAAAGGAGGGAGATGTAGTAAGGCACGATGGGAAGAGGTCTGATGGTTACCTGGAGCACATTTTTAAACATGCTGCAAAGGAGCTTTTTGACATGGATGTCAAGGAAATCACCTACAAAGCATTAAAGTAAGTCAGAGTTTTGTATCCTTGCTATGTAGGACTGGCTAGTTGGAATAGAATATTTTCAGTTGCAAGGGACCTACAATGATCATCCAGTGCAACTGTCTGGGGAATTTGGGCTGACCAAAATTAACCACCTCCCTGGGGGATTCTGTTCCAGGGTCTGACCACCTTTTTGGTTAGGAAAGGGTTGCTGAAGTCCAGTCTGAACCTCCCCTGGTTTAGTTGGTGCTGCAGTGAATGCAGTTACTGCCCTTTGGCTGATAGGCAGTTACATGTTATAAACCTGTAAGTCTGTCACAGCATTCATTTAATTAATAGCTTAACCACACTTAAAAAATTAAGTATAATTCTATTTTGAGTTACACCCCAATTTCTGCTTAACACAGTTTAGAAACTGGAAGAGTTCACCTTGATCTTACTGTTACACTTGTTCTGTTCCCTTTAGAGCATCTGAATACAAACTGACACAGTTGGATTGTTCCTCTGGGAACACAGGGGGTTAAAATGTTCTCTGTGTGTTTTGACAGGAACAAGGACTTCCAAGAAGTTACCCTTGAAAAGGATGGGGAGACAGTGCTGCGCTTTGCAGCAGCTTATGGCTTTAGAAATATCCAAAACATGGTCCTGAAGTTGAAAAAAGGAAAGTTTTTGTACCATTTTGTAGAAGTCCTTGCCTGCCCAGGAGGTAAGAATAATTGTGCATCCCCAATCGCTCTGTGCACGTCTTGAATCTCAAAGGAAAGCTGCCCTAAGGCAAGCACTTCATTCCTTCCTAATTCCCTTCTTAATAATCTAAAATCTCATTATTTAATGAAGGGTCCAGAACAGCAGTTACAGGTTCTGGGTTGGCTCAGAATTTGATTGGGTTTTCCAAAATTAGCCCCAGTGTTACTGGCTCTCTTCTGACCTATCAGTCAGTGCCGGCGCTTCCAAACCTCGGAGGAAATCCCCTGAAATGGTGGTTGTCAAGGGCAAGAAGAGACAAGATAATTAGGATCATAAAACCACTGAGAAGGCAGGGAAAGATTGTTGATATGGAAACCTCATTTCCATTAAGATGATGTTGATATCAGAGTCACTTTAGGTAAATACAAATTGTAACAGCACCAGAGGGAGTTTATGTAAAGCTGAGTGTGAAAAACGAATTTTGAGTTAAACAAAAATTTCTCCTCATATCAAACCTCATCACCCTTGCAGCTTTTTTGTTCCTTTTTTTTCCCCCTAAGGGTGCCTAAATGGCAAAGGCCAGGCCCAGACTGAGGATGGCAAGCCAGACAGAGCCCTGCTTGCCCAGATGGAGGAGGTGTACGCTGCCATTCCCGTCCGGCTGCCAGAAACCAACCTGCACGTGCAGAAGGTGTACCAGGACTGGCTGGAGGGCATGGACTCCAAGAAGGCCCAGGAGACTTTGCACACCACATACAGTGCAGTGAATCAAAGCACGAGCAGTTTGGACATCAAGTGGTAACAGATGCCAGGGCAGAGCTGTGCTGAGCTCTGGGGTCACCATGGGGACCCTCTATGCAACCGCGGACACGGAGCACCAGCCAGGGTGAGTGAGGCACTGCCCAGCTGGGGACTGTTCCTGGGGAAGAACCATTGCTTTGCAAACCCACAGAAGTCTCCAAAAGCTCTGGTTCCTGCCACTGTCATTTAACTTTTATTGTGTGTCGTTTCATGGATTTCTTCATTCAAAACCGTGATCTCGCAAGGTCCAGAAGCCCTTTGGGAGTGTAATTCCTGATGAAGTTACTCCCTGGAGTGAAGCTTTCCATTCACTTCACAACATGGGCTCCTCCAAGAGGGTGAGATGATTTTACTCCTAGGTGTGCAATCCCTGTCATCACAGGAAAACAGTCCACAGGAATTTCAGTATTGTTGCAGTTGGTGTGAAGTAACTTGGGATTTACTTGCCTTGCTAAGGAAAAATCCCTTTAAAAGGACAAGTGAGTATATGAAGAGATGTAATGAATTTCTATATGCCTTGTATCTGTAATTCAGCAAAAAAATACTCAGTTCCAAACTAGCCACCATTCCTTCCTGATGTAATGTCACAGAAACTGAACCTGGGAAGCTAATGCTGAATGGTTCATTTAAAATAGCTCCAAATAGGTTGGTTGGTTGGTAAAAAAGGAGAACTTACTTTAAGTTTTCTTCAAAGCTTGCAGCCAGGAGGGGTGGTGCTGCTTTGGCTTCTCTCTGAGAGTGAAACATGCCCAGATTGTTCTTTCATTTGTCTCCCATGTTGACAGACTTCTGCAAAAAATAACTTCCTGGGGTGCCTCTGAGAAAAAAGTCCTGAGCAATGCTTGTGAACTCATCAGAGTTAAGACACATCAGCATCATGAATTTTGGTGCACTTATTTTTCTAAGTATGCTGTAGGGGTGTCATTTAACAGACATTGTAAAGTGCTCTTGGCATGCAAGCTTGTCTGCAGTGTCCTGAGCTGTCAGAGGGTTGTTCAAGAATGTGATGGACAAAAGAAAATTAAACTCCTGCCAGACTTCCTCAAATATTCCTGGTAACATCCAATCTGTTCACCATTAATGGCTGCTTGAAACTAGCAAAGTTCCAGCTTTCCTTGTCCAGCCTGAAAGTGTGGATGGGCTTTTTTAATCATTTCATGCAGTTTGAATTAATCTTCTTGTACATTCAATATTGCAACAGCTTGTGTGAGGAAGGTCTAATCCTGCAAAAACCTGTGTGTGTTTGAAATCCACATTTCACCTGAACCCAGTGGATGGGTAAAGCAGCAGGGAAGGCAGTGCAAGTCCTGGCATTGGCTGAAAAAGAGAGAGACACTCAAGTGTCACCCTGACGACAAGAAATAGTTCTCTTAATGTGAAGCTGTTAATAATTGCAGCCTCCACCTAAACAAGAAACCACTGCACTTGGAGGGATGTTTTCTTTCAAGTGCAGATGAATTTGATTAGTGCACTACCTGAATGCACACCATGAGATTATCCCCATGAATTAGCCCGAGTTGTCCCTTGTAATAAAAACGTGGTACTTACGTGGTGCAATATCAGAACATCACCAGAAATCTACCTCTGTACAGGAAGGGAGGCCAGAAGTCGTGGGAAGACCTGTGTGTGTAGCTGGAACTGTGACAAATGTCTGCTAGAGAAAGATGGGGTGTTGCAGGACATTTGGGAACAGATTTCTTTTAGAAGCAACATCCACCTCCTTCAGTCTGATTTCCTTTATCTGCCACGATTTCCTCCAGAAACTCCAACGGAATTATCATGTACTAAGGTGTCCTGTTCTGTTTGTATAGGCCTGTTTCTCTGTATATATGGTTTGTAGCTGGATGCATGTTTAAATTATATGGCTTCTGCTCTTTGTACAGTGTGCTTATTTTTTTATGTGCATATACTGGGTGAAGTGGTATGAAAAAGTGTGAAATCTTCACTAAGTGACACAAGAGCTGCCTTGTTCTGAAAGGAGACCCCTGAACTGTTTGTGCAAGGTGACAAATCCTCCTCAGGGGTGGGTGGCACTTTGGCCTCTGTGTTTGGCTGTTGCACTGAAGGGCCTCACTCCCTGTGCCACTGGGGGACCCCAGGAATGGGCTGGTCAGTGGGGGAAGGAAATCTGTGCCCTGCTCCCAGGAAATCTGTGGCTCAGTGTATGAAATAAACTATTTCAGTTGAATCCACCATTTCTTCCATCTGCTCCAGTGTTTTAACCCATTGAGGTCACAGTGTGAAGAGCTGTTGATTATTTGTCTGCTGCAGAATTCTTTTTAAAGACAAGGAGGGCATCTAACTGAGCTTGTAGTGGCTCCATGGAATGTCTGTATTATCATTAGTGACTTAAGTAACTGAGACTTGTCTTTTATTTTGGTTAGCTTTTCTTTTATAAGATTTTTTGGAGTAAAACATAAGCCCTTTTCTTTAAAGTGCCAGTTGAAAAGGAAAGAAAATTTTTTTCTTTTCTCCCTCCACCTGCTTTCATTGAAATCTGAGGTATCAGAAAACCTCATTGCAGCTTCATATATAGTGAAACACTTGCCTAAGGTTTGATTCTGGCTTTTAAACCTGTAGTTGGAAAGTGTTACTGGTGACAATGCATGTTCCAGCCACACTTCTGAAAATACAGCACTATTTAATTCCCTGATTAATTTTTGGCAACCAATAATTTCCATTGCTCCTGCCTTTTCAGCAAGGGGAAAAGCTCCTGGTGTGGCCACAGCCATAGTGCTTCACCTCTCCCTTGAATGTTCTGCTGAGACAGTCTTGTCTCTAGAGGCTTTTTAGAAAATTCTGAACTGGAGGGATTCGGGGAAGGGAACTGGAAATGCTGAATTAATTTGGGAATTGTCTTGGGTGTTCTTGACTTGAGCACATAGAGTGCTGGATGCCTGGGGTGTAGTACTGTGCTCTGAGGCTGCTCCAGTGTGTTGTGAGGTCCCTTTGCCTGGAGCAGGAGGTTTCCTCAGCCCCAGGAGTGTGTGCCCTGTGCTCAGTCACAGGGCCTGTGCTTCCCTGAGAGTACAGGATATATCCATATGCAGCAGTCTCAGCTGGATTACATTTGGACAATGTTCAGTTACCCAAATTTCAGTGTTTTGTTTTCAAATGGAGCACGGCCATGAACTGTCCTGAATAAATCCTGATGCTCAGTTCTGCACTGATTCCATCTCATTCCATATAAAAGTCTCAGTACACCTGGTTTCACACTTGTCTGGAATGCTGGGCATGTCTGTGGCACCAGTAGTGCCTAAGCTGTTTGGGAGAGTTGTGGGTCACAGCTACACCTCCAACTCTCATAAATGGAAGCAGAAAGCTGCCAGATTGCTGTGGGAAATGGTAATCTGCTCTCTAGAACTGTAAATTAATATACTGAATCACTGCAAGGCAGACAAGCCTCTCTGGCTTTAAAGCTCTGGTGCTTGGGGAGAAGGATGAAACCAGTCTGTGAGGGCTGACTAATTACACTGAAGTTACTGTACAGAGTTAATTAAAACACTGGTGCACAAGGAACAATAAAATCCTTATTTGTGTGTGGCCTGATCCAACAAACAGCTGGGGAAGGATGAAAATTAGCCCTGACACATACAAGGGATTTTTCATCGATGAGTTGGGTGAAAATGTAACGAACTGAGCAAACATTTCCATATGTTCCCTTGAGCAGCTGGGACCTGAACTTCCACTAAATAATAAATTGATCTGAAGGTGTCCTGTGGTTTCTTTTCAAGGGACAGTATGGAAGGGTTACCTGGCCAGAGGAAAAGGAGGAGGAGCTGCTGGGACAGAGCAGGGATGTTCCTGTTGCTGTGTAAACCAGTAACTAGTGAGGAGAGGTTTGCAGGAGGGGAGACGATGTTCTGGTGTCCTGAGCAACCTTGGACATGAAGAGCAAACACTGAGGGTGTGTGTCAGAAAGCACTGGGAATACCCATTTAAACTGTGCAGAGTTCCATCTGTGACATCATCCCTGCTCTGAAACCATGGCATTCCTGCCCCCATTTTCCAAGTGAGTAGTTGGGTGCAGCTGAAGAACAATGTCCAAATTCAGCACATTTACCTACTGAAAGTCAAGTTTTCCACAGTGTAAACGCCTTTTTTTCCTCCCCTCCAAAAAGACTTTGTGTAAAACATCAGTGAAATATAATGGAATATTCAATTAAAATGTTATAACAATTATTTAAGGTCTTGTCATTTTTGTTCAATGTATGGCTGTTCATCCCAGTGAAGAAAAGTGGGAGTAGCATGATAAGGGATCAGGTCAAGGAAAACCTTTGGCATTGAGCTCCTGCAGCTCCATCCCGGGCAGCTCCATCCCTGCCACAATGTGACCCCATGGAACAGGGAAAAATCGGGATAATCCCGACAGGTTCTACCGAGATTTGAACTCGGATCGCTGGATTCAAAGTCCAGAGTGCTGACCATTACACCATAGAACCGGGTGGTGCCTCCTGGCCCTGTGAGCCTGGACAATAAATCCATAGCCAACAAATCCCAGTGGGAAAACCACACTGTGCCTCCTGTCCTTGGACCTGCAGTGACTGGTGGGAATTTAACACAACCTACATATCCATATTTATCCTGCATTTCTGCAGGATTCACTGTGTTCACAGAATCACAGAATTGTTTTGGTTTGGGAGGGACTTTAAAGCTCATCCAGTCCCACCCCCTGCTGTGAGCAGGGACACCTTCCATTATCCAAGGTTGCTCCAAGCCCCATCCAACCTGGTCTTGGACACTTCCAGGGATCCAGGGGCAGCCACAGCTTCTCTGGGCAACCTGTGCCAGGGCCTCACTGCCCTCATAGCAAAAAACATCTTCCTTATCTCTAGTCTGACTCAACCCTCTTTTAGTTTAAAACATCACCCCTTGTCCTGGCATTCCATACCCTTGTCCAAGGCTCCTCCCCACTTTCCTTAGGTACTGGAAGGGCACAATAAGGTCACCCCATAGTATCATGACGGCAGGAAGCAAACATGGACAGTGGGAGAACACCTGTTTTTAGGGACACACGGAATCCTTGTACCTGCCCCAGAGCTCAGTGGTGCCTCCAGCTTTGCTAATGCAGAATTTAGAATCGTGTTCCCTCACAGCCTGTTCCCAGTGTAGAAATAAAAGAACCACTGATGTTCCAGTGAGCTGTGACATCTCTGAGATGCTTCAGATAATTCCTGTCAGAATATACCAACCTGGCTGCAATAAGTAATAGATATGGAAAAAAATATAATCAGGCAAATTCTATGTGTGTTTTCTCTTCCTCTTTTACTTTACATACGCTTTCCAGGTAGCAGAGGATGTCAGTAGTTCACGGCATTTTAACAGTACATGAAAAACACCTTAAACAACTTTTTCGCGATTTTCCAGCAAAGAAATTTGCCCACAGCAAAAACTTTCAGGTTCCACCGAGATTTGAACTCGGATCGCTGGATTCAGAGTCCAGAGTGCTAACCATTACACCATGGAACCGCACATCCTGAGCCCCCGAGCCGCGCCTTGTGAGGGAAATCCGAGGGGAAAAACAAAATTGTCCCTTTACGTGTCGATTTGATTTTCCTCAGCTCATGTCACTCAAAGCCTGAACACAGATTTTTCAACACCACGTGCGCTGGCTTTGACTTCACATTTGTGCTCTCATTCTGCTTTCCTGCATTTCGTACTGAGAATCTGCTGGCTGTATTTCAGAAGGAGGAGCAGGGACCATTGTCACAACTGTTTTTTTGAGTTTGCCAGATTGTTTCCTCTCTTGGTACCGACTGACCGGTGTGTGGGTAACAGAACACTCATTTAAACAGGCAAGACATGGAAAAATGGCAAATATACGCTGTTATGGCTAGTTACAGGTCTGGTGGAGCAGGTCCAGACAAAGCCATGAAGATGTTCCAGGGGCTGGAGCACTTCTCCCATAAAGAAAGGCTGAGAGAGCTCAGCCTGGAAAAGAAAAGGCTGTGAGAGGCCTTATATATTTATCTTATAAGAAAGATAAGGAATCTTACCTTATCTGCCCAATCCCTGCAGACATTCAAGGCCAGGTTGGATGGGACTCTGAGCAACCTGATCTGTCCGTGCCCCTGGCAGGGGGTGGGACTGGATGGCCTTTAAGGGTCCCTTCCAACCCAAACCACACTGTGACTCCATGAAACCATCAAATCACGCTAGAAGAAAGGCTGTAAGCATCACACCATGCTCTGTCCATCCTTTACTCACACCCGCTCCACTGCATGTGGTCGAGATGGTTTAGGAAAAATAACTACTCGCTACAGCACCGTTCCCCACAGCCATAAATAACCAGCAGCGAGGACGGAGCCGATAGGACTCGGGGGGGGAAGGGGGGAAAAAAAAAATTACAGCTAGCAGAGGATGGTTTCGATCCATCGACCTCTGGGTTATGGGCCCAGCACGCTTCCGCTGCGCCACTCTGCTGCTCCTGGTTTCAGACTGTGCCGCCGGGGGTTATAATCGTCACCGTGACCGGCGCTCCCTCCCCGTTCCCACAGCCTCGGGATCCTCGCTCCAGTTCCCGCGTGCTGCGGAGACACTTGAAATACACCAGGAGCAATGGCCATAAACTAAACCACAACATGAGGAAGAGCTTCTTTACGCTGAGGGTGGCAGAGCCCTGGAACAGGAGCCCACGGAGGTCGTGGAGTCTCCTCTGTGGGTGCATTCCTGGCTCACCCGCTCCAGGGTGCGCTGGCAGGGGGGTCCGACTGGAGGCGATCCCCCAGAGGTCCCTTCCAACCCGAACGATTCTGTGAAATCGCAACAAATGGCTTCAACTACCAGCGTATCGCCGCAGGTGATCGATATGAACTAATTTAACCACAAGCCACCGATATATCGCCACGGAAAACTGTACCATTACCAGCTGCGCAGAACCCACCGCTGCCCCCAGCTCCGCCGCGGGTTATGGAGAAGGGACGACGCGTGAGGAGCCCCCGGGTGCCGCCCCGCCCCAGAGGGCTTTGCGCTTATTTGCATACAGCGGGGCTATTTGCATAAATTGGAGAGCTGGATTTAGACTCAGTTTTCCCAATTCCCACCTCTCCCCACCCCTCCCGACCTGAGGCATGGTCGGGGGTCTGTGTTAAAGTTACTCCAGCGGCACCACCGGCTCGCTCCACCCAGCCGGGGTCACCCTGACCTTGCGGAGAGCGGATTCCCGCGGTACAAATAGCGGCGGGGCCGGCTCTACAATCGTGCTCGCTTCGGCAGCACATATACTAAAATTGGAACGATACAGAGAAGATTAGCATGGCCCCTGCGCAAGGATGACACGCAAATTCGTGAAGCGTTCCATATTTTTTTTTACCCCCCATCCAGCCTTCCGACTCTGGAATAACCCCGGGGAAGGCCTTATCGGTCTCGACAACTCCCTGGAGGGAGGTTGGAGCCAGGCGGGGGTCGGTCACCTCTCCCAGGCAACCAGCACTAGGACAAGAGGACACAGCCTTAAGGATACGAGGGGAGGTTTAGGTTGGACATCAGGAAGAATTTATTCATGGAAAGGGTGATTAAACATTGGAATGGGCTGCCAGGGAGTCACCATCCCTGGAAGTGTTTAAGGAAATGACTGGACATGGCACTTAGTGCCATGGTCTAGTTGACATGGTGGTGTTGGATGATCTCAGAGGTCTTTTCCAACCTAACTGACTCTGTCATTCTGTGACAACTCCCCCGGGCATCCCAACAGCTCCCAGGACCCCACAGACACAGCACAGCAGTGGGTCCCTCACTGCTTCCACACTGCTCCCATGCCAAGGTCCCCACTGGCTCTGCAGGCACAAGGATGAGCAGTGGGAGCTGGGAGGGTGTCAGACCTGGCCCAGCTCTCCCAGCACTGCACAGGGCATGTTCTCCCCAGGCTCACCCAGAACCTCAGGGCTGTACCCAGGCTGGGTCCAGAGGTTTTCCTCAGCCCATGCACTGACTGCAACACCAAATTCACTAAGGTTCACTTACCAAATTCACATGGTTGCTACAGAGAATTGACTCATAAATGAGAAACTGCCACGAGCTTTATGGCCCTCCAGGGATTTGCCTCAGGACTCAGATTATTGTGCTGCCACTGGCAAGTACCTTTCTGTATTTTCTCTTCTCCTTATTATCCCTTGCCTTCTATAGACACAGCCCAGTGCAGGTTCTGGCACTGCAGAGCTCTCCTGAGCGCTGCACGGCACACGTGCCAATGAAGGACATTCTCTATTTCTCACTATTTCCTTTTTGTCTCCCCAAAATGCTTTTATTTTCATGCAGGTTGTCTTAAGCAAAGCCAACCATCTCGCTGGCTTGAATCCTTCACCAGCAGTTCAGCGTAGTTCAACCACGTAATCTCTGCTCAAACACAGAAACAGCTGGAATTCCTGCAGGTCCTGTAATTCACCTTCTTTTTCCACACTATGGGATCTCGCTCTGTGGGATTCAGTGCTGGCTACCAAAAGAACAGGGGAAGATCTGGCAAAAACAGCAGCACTGAAGGTACAGGTACAGTCCAGAGACACCAGGGGCCAAACAACTCGAGTTCCTTTGTCTAGAGGGTGTGTGTAGGAAAGCACTGAATCGATACAGATTCTGTCTCTTAAAGAACCTGCAGCTATTGTAAGAAAAAGGAGAGTTATTTTTAGAAGGCCTTTTATGAAGAGGCAGTGCCTTTTGTAGCTTTGGCATTGGGAATTTTGTTTCTATTCAGCCTGAATCCTGTGATGGGGTGAGCAAAGCTAAAAACGAGGTGGATGCTTTTTGAAAGAGAAAGCAGAACAGAGGCAGATGGTGAGGGGGAGAAAGTAAAAATAGGAAACATGAAACAAATATATTATCAGAGATGCCGTTTTTGTCTAGTAAAAATGTATTTGCTTATTGGTTTGTTTGACTGTTCAACTTTTTTTTTTTACTGTATATTTGCTGCATTGAAAGCTTTATTTTATGTTAGGTACCACACAGCATAACTGAGTTGCTTTTTAATATAAAAATTATTAATTTTTGCAGATATGATGATAACTTAGATGAAAGACTCAAGCTATGAAGCTGATGTGAAAGAATTCAAATGTGATAAATCATCCCCAGCAGTGATCAATAAATGTAAGGAATCCTACTTTGGTATTACTTTGTTTACATGGATCAAGGTGGAATGAGAATGCAGGTCTTGCTAAACTTCATTTTTCTTAAAATCTCTTGGAATAAAACAGTTCCTGTGTTGTATCATGAAGACCCAAATGACTGTGAGGTTGCTTTGGAAATGAGGTGTTTGAAAGCTGAGTGACAATTTATCTTTCATAATCTGTTCTTAACAAATTGGTGTGTTCTGAAAGTTCACTAAGAACTTTAAAACAAGCAAAGACTCTTGCTGGAATGAATTCTGTTGTGATAAACCTTGTGGTTTGCAGCTTTATTCTCATTTCTATTATTAAACAGTTGCCATTGATTCTGTTTCAGGTCAGAAACAGACTGATTAAAGCTAGGAAAGATGACAGTTGGTCTTTGGGGGGGTTATTAATGTCACTGCTGTGCTGTGTTTTTTAATGGGGTGTCAGTATTCCACTGGAACGTGGAAATATGTGACTTTGTGCCAGTGTCATAAACCCCTTTTTGTCTAGAAATAACATTTTTGTAACAAATGGCTGAAAAAGCAAAGGGAAGACTCCCTGCAGGAGGACATTATGAAGCCCAAAATATTAAGAGGTGACTGAAAGGGGTTCAGTTCATGGAGTGCAAGTCTTCCCACTCCTGCTTAATGTAATGGTTTGGATTCACCCTCTTGTCTTCAAAGTGTTTAAATAACAGATAACTGGAACCTGGGAGAACATCCCAGTTAAAGGATTGAGCTTCCCATGCATTCTGGAAACAGGCTACTTGGCTGGATCAGCCTGGTCTCTGGGTTTTATTCTATTGCACAGATAAATTAATTACTATATGAAAGAATTTGCATCGGCATTTCCAGGGAGCAGTTTCTCAATCTCATCTCACAAATATTTATAAAATAGGAGACAAATGGGGTATTTAAACACATTTCTGGTTCTGGGTTCATTGATGGGTCTTGCAGCAACACAGGGCATTTTATATTGAAAATGATGCTTCAGGAGGCAGAAAGCTTCTGGAGTTTGTAAGGTACATTACTGCCATGCTTAGAGCTGGTAGCTGAATTTGGGAGCTCAAAGATGAGATGTTTGCTCTGGGAACTAATGAAACAACAGTAAAATATTCATCAGCAGAAAGTTGGTAGCACAGCCAGGATTTCCAGTTGATGGAAGAGGAGAGAGTGAGTCAAAGTAATGCAGCAGCAAGACTGCTATTTAAACCTCTATGAATATATAGAAACATATATAAACTATATAAACCTCTGGAATTCCTTCATGTGTGGCTGCAGTTGGGACTGAGAGGAGGCAGCTTCTGCACCTGGTGCCCTCAGTTCCATTTCTGTGCGTTGCTGTGGAAAACAAACCTCAACCTTTGCTGAGCTCGGGCTCTTGGCTCTGGAATTCCATTCCTGAGCAGCAGCTGATCTCTAACACACACTTCCTTGGACCAGGAATGCTGGTCTTTAAAGGACCTGAGTAAAACCCATCAGGGGCAAAGCCCTTGCTGACAGAGGCAGGCAAGTGGTAAAACCAACATTAATGTAACATTGGTGGGACAACATTTAATATAAATATTGGTCTGTCACACAGCCAGGATCAGCTGAAGCAGCAGAAATTAACACTGGCTGGCAAATCTTAATGAGATGAACATACAAACCCCCACAAATATGGCAAATACATATTAACTTAAAGGATTTGATTTTTTTTATTGTGTATTAATTTATTTTTGAGAACACAGGTGTGGATTTGTTTTTAAATGCTGTTTTTAATTTTACTAGCAAGCATAACAACAGTAGATTGCTTAACTTAGCTGGCATAAGAGGTGAGTTGCTGCATAAATGCCTTTGTTTCCAAATTACTTAGTAGAAATAAATATTATGTGTACCCTCTTGCTTCTCCCAGCAGCATTGTGATTTCAAGACAAACAGGAAGTTTAAGCACACAACAGCTTTTGATGGTTCACACAGTTCTGTTATTTGGAACGTGAATCTATTTCTACAGATAATAACAATATTTGTGAAGGCAATCAGAAGAGAGAAGTATGAAAAGCCTCTTAACAGTCCTGTTTATTTGGAAACAGTGCCAGTAAGTAAGTATTTTACAGAAATAATGGTAAATTAAAAGGAATTATATTTAAATGAAAGAGTTAAGTGCAAGGTATTATCTTAATATACATATATCACTGAGAATTTGAGCTATTTAGAGAGAACCTGTAATTATACCACAATAATCCTTTAAAACTTCCTTCTCTATTAACTCACACAGTAAAATGTGCCATGAAAATCTGCTCACGTGCTGTAGCTGTAAATGAAAAAGGACTGAAGTAGATTTCAGGACGTGATGGCTTTTTTCTTCTTCACTTCTTTATTTTCAAGTTATGTAAATGTTAGACAACAAACAAAACCCAAAGTGTTGTGGTTATTCAGCTCATTCAGCAGATTGAAATAAATGTTTCTATCAGCCTTCAGTCATGTCCCAGTTCTTGAGCCAACTTGTTACTGTGATTCTACCCAAACCAACAGTAGAAATGAAAAAAAAATAAATTGGTACATACGACTTTTGTTTAGATAAAATTATCCATAAATATTGCCAGCTCTTGGTCTGCATTTTTATTTATTTAAAAATGTGTCAGCAGGAGCGTGTGGAGGTGCCAGGGAGCTGGTGCAATGCAGTCTACGTGCAAGTCACTGTTATAACACACTGTGACAGCAGGGAGTCCAAACTTACGCTGCATTTCCTTTCTCTTTGTGTCAAGGATTTAGTATTTTAACAGGTAACTCACACTTCGAACATTTTTTTGCTCTTTGGGGGACGATTCCAATTTTGTTTCTGACCTGGCCTTTAAGAAGGTAAGATAACACAGTATTTTGGGAACTCCTGCTGCGGATTGTTGCTTGGGGAAACTTCAAATTTTTTTTTATTATTATTGTGTATAACACATTTACTTCAGTTTGAGATCAAATGAATATTCAAAAAATACATATTGCGTTACCTCTTCCTCTGACCTTCAGCGATTTGTAGAGAGCAGTTTTTACCTGCGCACCTCAGCAGACGTGGCCGTAGTTACAGCCCTGTTTTGACATTAAAAAAAACCCTTTTACACCGTTTTCCTTAAGCCCCGGGGTCGGACCCGCCCCGCCCTCACGTGATTTTCGCGCCATCAGCGCGCGCCGCCGCCGATCACGTGCCCTCCTGTGGTCACGTGCCCTCCTGTGGTCACGTGCCGCCCCGGTCACGTGCCGCGTGTTTACCTCGGTCGGCACCGCGGCGGGTGAGGGACGGACCGAGGGACCGACCCCGGGGGGAGAGTGTGAGGGGGCGGCGGGAGCGGGAGGGGCTCAGGGCTCGGGGGACGGCGCCAGGGAAGGACTTGTCCCCTCTCGGGGGAGGTGTGAGGCGGGACTGTTCCCCTTTGGGCGGCGTGAGGGGCTCTTCTCCCCGCCTTAGTGGCGGCTGTATGAGCGGCTTTTCTCCCCCCTCAGGGGCGGCTGTGTGAGGGGCTTTTCTCCCCCCTCAGGGGCGGCTGTGTGAGGGATCTTTTTCCTCCTCAGGGGCAGCTGTATAAGGGGCTTTTCCCCACCCTCAGAGGCGGCTGGGTGAGGGGCTCTTTCACCCCTCAGGGGCGGCTGGGTGAGGGACCTTTTCCCTTCTCAGGGGCAGCTGTGTGAGGGGCTTTTCCCCTCCTCAGGGGAAGCTGTGTGAGGGGCTTTTTCCCCCCCTCAGGGGCAGCTGTGTGAGGAGCTTTTCCACACTCTCAGGGGCAGCTGTGTGAGGGGCTTTTCCTCAGGGGTTGCTGTGTGAAGGGCTCTTCTCCCCCTCATCAAAGGTGTTGTCATCAGGGGCCTTTCCCTCCCCTCAGGGGCAAGTGTGTGAGGGGTTTTCTCCCCCCCTCAGGGGTAGGTGTTTGACATCCAAGGAGCCAAAGGCACGTGGCCGTCACCACTGTGGTGGCTCGGAATGCTGAGGTACAACTCGTCGCTCTGAGCTGCCCTTCACTAAAGCCCCTCCTTTATTTCCAGGCTCACCATGTCCCTGCCAGCAAAGAGGTGTGGAAGGCCCCCGGTGTTGTCCTTCCTGGAAAAGAAAAAGAGAAAGCAAAGTCTTGATAGAAGAAGGGGCAAAACGAGGATTTATGTGGGAAATCACATTGAGCGATGGCTGACACTTAAGGAGAAGCTGGATTTCAGGAACGATGCAGAAGTTGCAGGGTTTTTATTGGATTTGTGGGTATATTGCCACAATGCTCCTCTGTTTACTAATACCGAGTAAATAGTTCTGGGTGTTGATACCAACTGTGTATTTCCTTTCTAGGTATGACAGCTACGACCCACTGTCAAAAGCCCCGCTCTGTCCCCTCCCTGAGGGTGTCAGGAGGATCACTGTGAAGGAAGAAAGAGCTTTGTCAGGCAGCACATCTTTAATAGCAGCAGATGGAACGTGAGTACTGTCCTCTCTTTACGTGGGAAGGGTGGATGAAATGTTTTTCTTGGTACTACTTGAAAGACTGCAGCTGATATTTAAAAATAATGGGGTGAAAGTTATATATATAAAAAGAAAGTGTAATATAATTTAATTAAAATTGAAGATTTTGAATATCTTTTGCCAAAGAGCTTCTGTCTGGTTTGTTGTTTGTATCGTTGAGCACATGACACTGGTGTAGATGAAACAGAGATGGAACTTTTTTGCCGAAGAAGTGTTTCAATCAACAATCTGGGTTGTATTTGCAGGTATGACAATGATGACCAGCTGCCTAAAGAATCTGCTCGTTCTGGACTGGGAGATGTGAGAGTTGTGACTGTGAAGGAGGAGCGAGAGACACCCCAGGACTGCGTGTTGGCACGGGCAGATGACACGTTAGTGACACTGTGGTCCTTTGCATGTTTTGCATTTGAAAGTATTTTGAGTTGATTTTATTATCACATTTAATTTTGTTTATTAGAAGTTCATGCCATTCATGCTCTGATTCATTATCTAAAAACGGCTTGGTGCATAATAGATGGTCCAGTTCTTCTGAGGCAAAAATCTGAGAGATTTTGGAAAAGTTGTAAGAGTACACACAGCAAAAATATTTGTTCAGTGACTGCCTTCCCTAATTGTATACAAGGTCATGAGTGAACAAGGAAATAGCCAGTACTTTATATGTATCCTCCTCAGAGTTGGATATTTACAGGAGTACAATGTCCAGGCAAGTGCAGCTGCGTGTGCTTTAACCTTTCTCAGAAGAAAAATGTTTCACTGTTGACTGAGTGATGTTACACACTAAGTGATGTGTTAAACTATCTAAAAATAGTGCTGTGCTCAGCGAGGCCACCCCACCATCGGCTGCTGGTCTGTGTTACTGCAGTGTCTCCAGTAACTGAGGCATTCCCATTGAGATCAGAGGAGCCTCCAATAGGTATGCTTGTCCATTACTCTTTGTTTAGGTTTTGATTATCCACAACAGTGTTACTGAATAATTGTAATTTCATCCATGTCTTAGTTGTCTGACCTTTATAAAACTGTGTTTTCTGATGTGTGCAGGGGGACACAGAGGCCGTAGGACATTGCACTGGCATTGCATGGTGTGTCCAAACCCCTCGCTAAGATGGTGAAGTATGTCAAGTACCATGTTTGTCTGTCACCTTCCACTGTGGTCTTGCTTGTGACTTTGCTAATTCTTCTTACTTTTGATTTTAGTAGGTGAACAACCTGAGGTTCTGAAAGCAGTTCTGTGGCACAGAAGAATTCTTGGAAGCTAGGGCAGGAGAAAACGAATACCAGTGCTGATGAAGCTGACAAATTCAAGTACATTCTTCAAAACAGCATTTTTCACTGGCAATGTAATTTTAGTTTGGAGTGCAGCAATAACTGAATTCCTGGGACTGATTTGATACAGGTGAGACAGAGGGTTTGTGTTTAATTGATTGCTTATTTTAGCCTTGTGAGATGTGAGAAATATTGTGAAAGGTGGTTTGGTATGAGAAAAACTTTCAGTTACCCTAAAAGGTAAGGTAATGAGGCTTTGGAACAGTCTCATGTCTGTGTGAAGATGCTACATCACACTGAGTACATGAAATGCTGGAGAAATGATTAGGCACATGTGCAGTGGTAATTCTGTAAAGCTAAAGAACAACAGCTGTTGTGAGGAGATTCAAAAATAAGAACAAAACATCCTAGGACACACTGTGTAATTCCAGGGAATGTTTGCCTTCCAGGAGTGGTTGTATAACCTCACTATGAGGAAAATGGTTTATGTTTCAGTGCCTGAACATCACATCACTGGTGTTTGGTTGGGTTTGGTTTTCATTTCCAGCAGAGCAGTGAGGAAGAGTGAGGGTGTCATTGAGGTTCTCACTGGCTGTGGGATGTCCCCACATGGTCAAGTGATTTGCTCAAAGTCATTTTGGTAGCTGAACTTGGGTAAGGTCAAACTCAATTGCTAACTCAGTGTTTTTAGAAATCTGAGCACAATTCTTAATTGCTGTAGAAAATAGTGAGGAGTTTTCTTCAGAAAGGAACATTGGTTATGTTAATGTCTGTCTTTATTTTCTTGTGTTTTTAAAGGTGTGGTACTGCACTTCCTATTGAAGGGAGGCACTGAAGGCAGGTATTTCCTGCTCTCCAGCCACTTGGGTGTCATATTTTCCTGTTGCTGTTACTGTTTTGGGCTTTACCAAAGGTGGTGTTTCATTCTGTGCTACCTACAAGGGCCAGGAAAAGAACAAGGTCTTGTTGCAGGTGCTTTATTAGCATATTCTGAGTTAATAGTCATAAAGCAGCTGCTGTATTCTTCTTACTATCAAATCTGGTTTTAGGCTGGCTAAACAGTGTTAAGGAACTGGACATATCAAAGGCAATGGAGCAAGAACACTTCAACTGAGCTTTATCAGTGGTTTAATGTTTGGTTTCTCTCTTGGTTTTGGAGTCTTGCCCAACGACACTGGCTCTCAGCAGCTGCTGTTGTTGTGGAGAGTGTAGTTGGTGGAGAAACAGTGAGAGAATCAATAGCAGTGACTTGACGATTCTTGCCAGGTAAAAGGGTACAGCTTTTTGAGCTCTGGCTGTTGTGAAGAGTCGGGGTGTTGAAATAAGAGGAAGGAAAGAAAGTACAGAAATGTGATTTAAAGGTGCATTAGCAGAGCAAAGCCAAAGGAAGGGTTACTGACCCAAGTCCAGTAAGGTTCCTGAAGACATTCAGTTATTCTCTAAGGCTGCTTCTGTTACTAACTTTCAGCTTTAACATTTGGATTATTAACCAAGCTAGTTTAAAATTCTTTTTCTGGTTTACATATAACATGTATAAAGCTGTCAAAGCAGGTATTAAACAATTTTTTTATTGTTTAATGTGTCTTACTTGCTCTAATATTGAAGAGCGATGAGTCAAAGTAGTTGAACAGGGGTTTTTTTTGAAGAAGCTTTGGAGGATTTGAGATTCTTTTACTGTTGGAGTATTTGAATGATAGGGATTCAAAAATTCCTTTACTTGTATCTGCGTTAATGAGACAGATTTTCATGATAGAACTGCCCATAACTGGGGGTTGAAATGAGATGATCTTTAAGGTCTCTTCCAACCTAAACCATTCTGTGATTCTATGAACTGACTTTCCTGAGATTTGATTATGGACTGTATCTTTTTTGGCCTTGATTCAGTAAAAAATGAAGCAGAATAGAAATACAAAATAATTACTCAGAACTGTCACAGCAGTTTGATGAGGAGGATTGAAACTTGTAGGATGAGTGGGTGTCAGTCAGTAGTAAATGTTGAGTTGGGAAGCCACAGCTTTAAAGGGAGGCTTCGGCTTCACCCTGGCTCTCCTAAAGTGTAATTCCCTTGGAAAGCAAATAAACAATCTTGAGGGAAAGTGCAGCAAGCTGTTAATGCTGGAGACTTACCATGCCTTGACAATGGCATGAACAGCTGAGGAGTTTTAGCAAGCAGGAAAACTTGGATTTCATTTAAAAGAAATGGGAGGGGGGAGAAGCCTGATAAAAAATAACCTGCTTAGCAGGACAACTTCCTGTGCTCTCCCAATAAATTGATTTTTTGATGCATTGTTTTGACTAGTAGCAATTTTTAACTGAACTAAAAGATTCTGCTTGTACTGGTGTTGGTCCTTAGTGTTCATAGTTGGTTTTTAATAATAAAAAAAAAAAAAAGATTAAAAAACCCAACCCCAACCACCTCCCGCCCCTGGCAAACCACAGTCTGTGGTTATTTCTCTAATGTGACTCGGAAGTGAATGTGGAACATGGCTCTACCTTACAGTAAACTGAGTGGTTAGTCCAAGACAATTAAATAATTTACTTTATTGTCATGCTAAATTTTGATCTGTATTTCACTGTAGTGAAACCTCTGTTTCTGCATCATAAAAATGTCAGATGTTGGTCTGTTTATATGTATTGTACATCCAAAAGCACAAATGGAAATATTGTTGTATTTTCTATTATTTCCAAGTTAGAAGATCATATTAGGGGAGTGCACTTGCCTAGACAGACTTAGAGAAACAATGTGAACATATTTCATATTTAGGTATTTGAATGTCATATTGTAACTGTTCTCATTGTGTTACTTTTCAGGGTGAGCAGCAAGAAGAAAATCGAGCTCTTGCATAACAATACTGGGGCAGTTTTTGGTCTGTTTTGATTTTGCTGTGAGGGTATTGTGAACTGTAAGTTGTATGAAACTCCATGTTATGTGTTGAACAGCACATTAAACTTAATTACCTGAATTTTACCGTGTTATGTTAATATTAATAAAGTGCCTGGAGTGGATTATTTCCCTGTGAGAGTCTGAGGGGCAACAAGGAAGGACAAGCCAAAATGCTCCTGGTCTTGCTCAAACCTAGCCAGAATTCACTAACTTTCTCTAGGTTATATTAATGACTAAGTTCTTCACATTTTATTTAAAACTCAAAAGGTTTAAGATAGAAACAGTGTTCTAGTGGCAGTTGCAGCATCAAGTGCTTTCGTCTGAAAGTGTTTCTTGGAATGCTTTTTCTTAGGGAAAAAATTTAACATGTTCCATGTCTTGGAAGGTGTTTGTGCAGTTTATTAATTATACCCTTAAAAATGATGGGTAAAAATACTGGACTATAGAATGTGTTGTGTTGGTGCCTTCAAAAAAAGGAGTAATTGAGATCAGCTACTAAGTAACTTATTTAAATATATTTTGTTACTGAATCATTTGATCTCTTGCTTTAGTTTTTGCTTTTGATACCATGAAAGCTGATATATGAGCTGATATGAGACCTCTTAATTATTTTCTTCTCTAACAGAGATGAAATAAGTGTGGAGTACTTTCAGTAACTGAGGTTCAACAGAATAGTGTTGGCAGTTCTGAATTTGTTTTGTGGTTACCAGGTATGAGTAATCCTGGAAGGTTTTTAACTGAGAAGCTGAGGTTAGTACGACTCTATTCAGTGTGTGTTTGTCACAAGGACAGAAACTTCCAGTCTTCTGATTGTAATTTTTTTTTAATTCAACCACACACTTGCAAAAGCATTCAGGTCTTGATCTTACAGTATTCAAACCAGCTGGGTTTTCCCATCATCTTACACTAGAACAGCCTCTCTCTGGGGAGAAATTCCCCTAATTAGGTCATTACACTCCACATTCAGTTTTTTTAAATGAGCTACTTCACTGGCTGTAAGAAACAGTTGCTCTGAAATATTATCACTGTGCTTTTGAAATATCCAAATTCGGTGTTGTCTTATGAACAACAGATCTTTTGCCAAATGTTGCACAGACAGCTCTTTAAAAAAAAAATTGAGAAGGTGATTTTTTGAAGCTTTCTCAGAATGAAAATGCCACTTCCTTTGTGTTTGTGTTTTCCCCTTGCTCTGTGCCTTAGCAATTTTTCCTTGACTACCAAACATTCATTCATGTAAGTAACTTGGTTTGGCTCACAGGAAAAGTGACACTTGTGTCTTTCAGTGCTCTCAGATTTTTGGTTGTCACTGTCATCAGAGGGAGAAGGGAAAAGGACTCAGCCTTCAGTTATGTTTTCCTCTAAAGATCACAAGAATCTGCTGCTGCAGGGAGGAGCTCTGCCCTTCTGGGGCACGTGGGCACCATGGTCTTGGCTTGTTCAGCCTCCTCCTTGTGCCTCTTTAAATGCACACTGCAAATGTGTATATTATTGAACAACTTACTGTTATGGAGGTAGATTAATACTGCAAGTGTGTGATGTGTTGAGGAGCACTTGCTGTATAAATTACTGGTAGAATGATTATTCTGGTTCAGAGGACATGAATATTGTACAATTCAGCCCTTACTAATGCTTCCCCCAGATCTTCCATTAGACTGGCACTTCATGCTGAAGAAAAATCAAGAGACAGTAGACTCTTTAAAACTTCCTTTTGTAATATTATAATGTGATGGATGATATATTTTGGGTTGCTATATCAACATGTGCTTTAGAATACCTGACTTCTGTAGAGCAGAATATTGTCCTTAGTATTTTCCAGTAAAGTTTGCAGAATGGTGAATGGAAATGATTCTGATTCTGCCAAGAATGTGACAAGAACAACGGCTCTGCTTTTGTCAAAGTGGGGTTTTCTGCACCTGTGGGTCTGTGGGAATTGTGGAACTTGACTATGTTCAAATGGCAGAACCAATCTAAAGGAATTATTTACGCTCTTGTTCCAATGATACATTAAAAATGTACACATAGAAGAATTACTCTGAGCAACATAGTAAGTTTGTTCTTGGCAATACTGAGTACTTAGGGCAGAAAAATAAAATATGAAAATGAGAAAAAATTCTATTTAGGTTTATAGTGAAAGGCAAGCAGTGGCTGTAAAAACACTGAATTTTAGTTTTGTTTTGTGTTTGTTAAGTGGGTTTACTGTGCCAGTTGGTGAACTGCATCTATCAAACCTTTTGAAATGTGAGTATTTTAAGTATGGAAACTGGGAAACTTCCAAATAAGGACAGGTCTTGTGTTGAACTTAATTTTCAGACCATTACCTAAAGAACTGAAGTTACAATAACACCAGTTTTCATAGTACTAACTTAGTCTTCCAATATTTTGCCTTTACAGTAAATTTATTTTCTAAAATCACAATAATTACAATTGTGCTCTTAGCTCAAGTAACTTAGTATCACTTGAGAACTTACTGTGTTGGAGAAAGGCTGTCTGGCCTATATTGTGATTTACTTCTGTAGTAAAAATACCTACAAAACATGAGGAAAGAAATTATTTAAACTAGCTTTTGCAGCTTTCTTGGTGAAATAAGGAGTTCTGTAGATCATCACGGACACCACTGGAGAGGGGAGTAGAACTGAGGTGAGAGGCTGGAATAGGTTACTTGAAAAAACGTGGTTCTGAATTCCTCAGGCTTAGTGGATCATCTTGGGTTTTATCTCATGGTAAAATAGGAATAAATTTGAAATGTAACTTTTTATAAGGCACGATCATTTGTCTGATTTCATAGTATGAAATGCTCCCATGGGTGGGATGGTGCTTGTTACTCCTGTGAGATGTTTTCCTGTCCTGTGCCGTTCAGTGACGTGTGTTTGGGGCTTCTAAATCGAGGCACCCTGAGAGAGTTTCAGCTACGTGTCGTGTTTGGTGTGTTCTCCTGAGTCACTGCTGAAAATGCTGATCAGTGGATGGCAGGAGGGAAAATGCATCAAAGGAGGAATTCCAAAGGTAGGAGTAGTGGAGTTTCAGTTTGAGATGTGTGAATGAAATGTGGGTTACAGAGGAATGGTGAAGCTGAGCGTTTTCTGTGGTTTGAGTGGTTGCCTCTGTCAAGACAAGCCTGCTTCCTTTCTTTTCCCCTGTCTCAGCAGAAGCAATTAATATAATTTATAATTCCAGAGGGATTCCTCACCAGTACAGGAGTCAGAGCTCTGGCAGTGGGGATTGTGTTTTCACCATGCTGAGGATTCAGCAGATAAATTGGACACTCCTGAGATCAGGTGGAGCTGATAAGTGAGAAGTCTCACATCTTCACCACCTCACTAAGGTCAATACTTTCGTCTATAGTTCTTGTGCATAAATGTAAAACTGGTGTGTATTTAAGTGCCAAAATCAGTCTGCCCCACTCAGTGCTGTTTGTAATCCTGCTTTCCATGCAGTGTTCTGTAGTTGTATCCATAGATTGCCCAGGGTGCCTAAAGAAAGAGGGCAAGTGTTTCTATGCACAAACACACTCTCATTCTCCAGTTTATTTTATGAAATCTTGAACTAACATGGATTGGGAGGGATCTCTGAAGGTCATCTCATCCACCCTGCTCCAAGCAGGGCTGGCTTCAGGTTTGGATCAGGTTACTTGTGGCCTTAGCTTGCTGGGTTCTGAAAATAAGTATTTTATAGAATTTGGAAATGTTGTTTCTTAGAACATAGGATCCAGGAAGTTGGATTCATCTTGCATTGCTGTTTTCCATTTTTGGTTTTTTTGACTGTTACTATACCAGTCAAGATCCTGATTCATGTTTTTTAAGATACATGACCTGACAGTATGGAAATGCTTAAAATATATTCAAGTGGACACTTAAATTATACAGCTACAATTGCTGATTTGAGTAGTTTTGTCTGTTCTAGGTAACAGTGTGTGATGTGGAGATGTTTTAAGATGTATTCCAAAGACCTTTGTTGGGCTTTAAGAGAGGATATGTTCTGAAGGGAGATGAGCACAGATACTGTGTTAAGCATTCTTTCTTATATGACTGCTATTATGTGTGGTGTTTGTAATTATCTTGTATTAATAGGGGCAAAAATAGTTTGATAAATGAGTGTTCAGGAGGTAGAGACACTGAAAAATCAGGGTATGTTGTATGGACATACAGTGCTATTTAATTTGGTTACACTGGTTTATTGGCTTCAATCAGATTAAGTGAAGAACTGCATATACTTTCCTAGAAAAATGTTTTTTTAGATATTTTAAAGCTAACTAAAGAAGTAATTGTTTTTCAAAATAGGCTTATTCTGCTTTCCTGATGTCAGTGTGTATTCCTGCCCTTTATCTCCACATCCTTGCGACGTCTGTAAAATCTCATTCTTGCTCTTCCTGGTTCTCTTCACAAATCCCTTTGCTCTCCTCCGTGCTCCTTCCTGGCTGATCAACCTTGGTGCAGACATTAGAAGACATTCCAGCAGAAGAATTTTATCTCTGTTTGTAAGCTTTGTTTAAACAATCATTTCAAAGCAGTTCTTGACGTGACCTATTTTTCAAATGCAAACACTCAGCAACACTAAGACAACAAGTGTTATCTTCAGTGGCAAAAAATAAAATCCTATTTTAGTAGGATTCTATTGGAGTTTAAAAAATTCATCATAGGATAAACTCAGCCTGGCTTTGGGTGTAGTACAGTAGTGGTTAGCCTGTGATTCAGCTCTTGATCTGGGATGACTTAAACTGAATCTCTGCAGAGCAGCTCTGATACTTCTTGTGCTGTTTTAAATCCCAAATTAGATAAAACTACTTGTGGATAATATTTATTTTGCAACATATTTAATATATCCAAATGACTTGTCTTTCCTTTTCCGAAAGGGCAGCTGAAAGTCCAGGTTGCAGAGGATGATTCCCTTAAGTGAATGTTTTGCCTTTAACATTCTGACTGTGTGATGGTGTGGGCTCACAGCTTTGAGCCTGGGCAACATTTGAGCACAAATATCTCACCAGGTTGTACTTTGGGAACTTTGCCATAAATTAAGACAGCTGCTGGTGTGTTTTATGAATGTGTACAAAAAATAACTGGTGGGTCATGTAGCTGTTCTCTACCTAAACTAGTCCTAAATCAGCATTTTTTTGAAGTCTGGTTGTAAGACAAAGATTTAAATAACTTTATTTTCAGACTGATGGATTATAAATATAGGAAATATAGGAATAAGGTGCTTTTTCTTTTTTTAGGATCGCTTCCAGAAGCCATAGCCAGAGGAGGATCCCTAATCAAAGTCTAAAAATGCTCCATGAATGTGCACAGTGTTCCTGTCAGCCCTTCATTCCAGGACTGGCCGGTACTGCCCGTCCGGCTATTCAGGGAACGGAGCCCGGGGGGTCTGGGGGTGTAACAGGAGGCCAGGGCTCGTGTTCCAGCTCCCACAGCTGCTGCACTCCCCTTTTCCTGGGAATTTATTCCAGTCTCCCCACGGCCTCTGATAGCACAGCACTTTGAGCCGGGTGGTGAACTGGCTGCGGGAGCTCACCTGGCTGCAGGAATTCCCCCTCAGGAGGGTGGTGTCATTGTTCTTTAATCCTGTCACTGCCTTCATGTGGTTTGTTCCCGGTCACACGGGCCTCTGCTGGCACCAGGGAGGTACTGGGAGCCTGGGAACCAGTAGCAAGCCCAGGAAATGACACTACCACTGCAAGCTTGTGGTTGAACCGTTGGCCAAATATTTATCTGTGTCGTGAAATACCTTCTCACCTTGTAGTCATTCATAAAAGCATTGAGGAAAAAACTGATCCAGTTATTTAAATTATAATGTCAAGTTATTCTGGCATCTTAGGCAAATAATATCTGCTTTCAGTGACAAATTTAAAGCCTGTTTAGCACTAGAAAGAGGATATTAAGGGTTTAACTTAAAATTATGAGCTTCCAGAATGCTGTTTATAAACACTTTTTTCATCATTTGCCCACTCTGTCTCATCCCTTTCCAAGAAAAACCAACCAAATCCACAAACTGGTATTAGGAGGGGAAAAAAAGATGTTTGTGAGGATGAAGTTCACTTGTTTCAGTTCACTTGTTGATATCAGGTCTTTGTTGTGTACAATGGCAGAGGTGAGTTCCAAGCTGCAGTGCAGTGTTGATGCATTTAATGCTGAGATGACAGCAGGTGTTCTCAAAGAGGATAATTTTTCTATTTAAAATTCTGTATTGGGAATTAGAGGGGAAAAAAGTATCATTAGATACAAAAATGTTCCTCTTCTGCATGTCCAGTGATTCTTTCTCCTTTCCTGCTTACATCCATCCTAATCTTGTTTTACTCAGTTACGGTTGTGAGTGATGTTTTTCTTCCTCTCTTATGTGCTAAAACCCTGCCTCAGGAATTACTGTCACTTTTCCTGGGAATAGTAGCCTTTCAGTCTTTTCTTACAAAGGAAGAAAGTTAATGGAGTGAGATTTTTCAGCTGCATTTACATGCTTAGGTTTGTGCAAAGACAGAATCACAGGTGTCTGATGTTCAGAAAAATTTGAAAATCTGCAAAGGGAAAATGGTATCTGTGGAAATAATTGAAGATTGTTACTGGTGTTAATTATGGGAAGCATGTTCTTATCTATATTTGTTTTTTTCTTTAATAAAAATGGAGGAGCAATGAAACAATGAGTGCCCCCAAACTTGGCAATAAAATCCTAACTGGAGAGCTCTGCACCAGCACATAGAGAGGAAATGCATTGAGTCACATGTCACAGGTCAGTTTGCAGAATTGTGCTTACATCAGTAATCAATTTGATTCCTGCAAAGAACTCCTTACTAAGTGTTTTCTGGGAAGGAAAAACCCCCCAGCTTTATTAAGTAAAATAAAGGCAATTTGAGTGAAAAGTGCCATTAGGGATTTGATGGGGGAAAATACAAATAGTCCCTTGGAACTGATTAATAGAAAGTTAAAAATTCATTAGAATCCTTGGAGCCTGCCAACACACTAATGAAGCTGTTGAGTTGCTGGTTTGTTTGGCTGAACTTCTCCTCTCATGCCCAGCACTGACCAGCCCCAGGGCAGGGACAGCAGTTCTGCAGGGCAGGGCTTGTGGAGCAGCTCTATTTACAGACAGGTTCTAAAATTAATGTTCTTAGGGGGAGAAGTGTTCTGCAAAAATATTTGGAGTTAAAAATGTTAATGGTGATGTATGAAAGTTGACTGATTTCAGTTTTAAGTTGTGCCCGTGGGAGAAAGGGAAATATGTGTATGTCAGCTGCAGCCCACTAATATTTCAGCTCTACTCATGGGTTTTAGTTTTGTTTATATCTGAGGATCCTGTTAAAAAATGGCAGGATTTCTTTTCATAATATTTAGGTTTTATGGTTGCTGTATTAACATATTGTATTTTCAGTAGTAAAACTGCAAAGCTTTTGTACTCAGCAAGTTTCAGGTGGCATAAACAGCTTATGGGAAGTCAAAAAAGTCTCGTAGCTGATGCTGAGGAATATGCTCTGCTGTGGAGTTGATCCATGTTACTGTTTTTCTCTAGTGCTATAGTCTGTCCTCAGAAAAACTTCAAATGCATTTTTATAGTATTATTTATTATTTAAATGCTTTTTATAGTATTTTTTTATTATTTAAATGCATTTTTATAGTATTATTTATTATTGTGTGTGCATATATATATTCCATATATAGAAATGCTTCTGTTCATGTTGGCTTTCCATGACTTTTGCTGAGAAAAAATTTTTCTTGTGTTGTTTGGGGTTTTTAGTGAATAACATGTTCAGGGCAGGGTTAGGTTGGATCTCAGGAAAAGTGTCCTTCCCCCAGAGGGTGGTTGGCAGTGGGCACAGCCCCGAGGCTGCCAGAGCTCCAGGAGTGTTTGGATAACTCTCAGGGACAGGGTGGGGTGTCTGTGCAGGACCAGGAGTTGGACTGGACGATCCTGATGTGTCCATTCCAGCTCAGGATATTCTGTGATTCCTTGTCCCATTTGTGCCCTTCACTCAGTGCTTTAATAAGAACTGCGTGTTGCTGAGTGTGGCAACTGTAAAAACTGCACGTGAATTGTTTCCCATTCCTCCTCTGTTCATTTTGTCAGGATCCAAACAGGCAGTTCCCATGGCAGCAGTGCTGCCCCACGGAGCGAGGGGAATACAGGGCCCTTGGGAACGCCGGGCAGGAACTTCGGCTCCTCGGCACGAGGCAGGTTGTTTGTTTGCTGGTTGGAATACAGTCTGTTGCATCATTCCTTTTCTGAGACTGAAATGAAAATAGAATATAATCTTAAATTAACCACAGGCTAATTCAATTAGCCAAATAAATTGAGGTAGAGGAGATGAGCTTTGAAGAACCCGAGTCCTCAGCAGAGAGATTTATTGCTCTGTCTTTGGACATCTGTCAGTAATTACTGTCTCTGAGCATCAGTGGCTTCTGGTCACAGACTCTCTGCTGGCTGTTCCCTCACACAGCCCCGTGGTGGCCTTTGACTGCTGAGACTCAGCTTCATTTTTCTGCTCCTGATCATGGATGGTAGTGCCTGTGTGTTGGAATTCTGAATATCCTCAGAAGGGAACTGTTTTCCTCATGTGTGGTTCTGTTTTCCCCCGAGGGACTGACCTTTACAGTGCTTATTATGCACCACCCAGGTGAATGTGTGAAGTAAGTGACATCTTTCTGCCTCAATATTCTCTTCTATTTGCAGTAGATATAAATTGGTTTTTATTGATTTTTTTTTTCCTCACCGTGTCAGAAGGACTTTGGTATTGATATTTGAGCAACTCTTTTTTTTTTTTTTTTTTAAAGGTACTCTGACTAGTCTGTGCTTGCTCTGAATTGTGAGATATGTTAACATGAGTCTGAATCTTGAAAAGACTCCTGTCTCTCCTATCAGAAATGTTTGTTGTTCTCTCCCCTGCCCTTTTGAAGGTTGCTTGAACACCTCATGATTTGCACAGGACTCAAACATCATCCATCCAGCACAGAATTTGTTTGTGGTTTTTGTCTAAATCATTTTAAAGTGCTTTTTGTTGTTGTTTAGATTGTTTATGTGCAGTCTTAGTTTCAATCTCCACACCCAGTTTGGGGAAAAAAACCCAGATTCTCCAACAATTCCCTCTTATGTCAGTGTTACAAATGCAATTGTGGGCAAGACTGATAGTTGGTAGGTTGGGTAGAAACAGAGAGCAGAGGTTGGTCCTTGTAAGACTTCTAACAGGGATGGAAAATTTCCTATTTCAAGTTGTTCATGCTTTGGCTATGCAATAAAAAAATACCAGTGCTAAATACTTTATATGGATGTGAAAAATAGTGCTGCTGTCATCATAGTCCTTATAGGATCTTTTTGTGTGCTTTCAGCCAATTTTCCTATAGGAATCTTATAAACATGAGGTTGTTCTCGCTGTGCTTTAGCCTTGTTGCATTTTTTAAGTAACATTTGTCTCGTCTCTACTGAAAACAATGGCCATTTCTTACCCTTTGTGTAATAGTTTTTCATACCTCAACATCTCAGTAACTCTTGTCTGAAGTTTGCTTAGTTCTGTAATTACCCTGTTGGACAGAGTAAGAAATATTTCTGAGACAGACATAAAGAAAAATATGTCTCTGTTTTTCACTGTTCCTTTCCTTTTGGCTTTCTGTTGGCTGAGCAAATGGCATTGATTTTAAAACAAACAAAAAAACCCCAAACCAAACTGATTTTGATAAAAGCTTTCTCTCCTCCTGAAATGACAAATCTCAATTAGAACTCTCTGTCATGAAAATAATTGTTTCAAAGCCCTTTTTTCTTGTTGATTCTTATTAATTCACACTTGGTATTGGTTTTAATTTGCCTTTGCTTATCTGTTTCATGTAGTTGATTCACATTTCTGTAATTCCTGTCTGGTTTTGATTAATGTAAATAATTTATACATTGGCCTGCCCTATCTTACACTCCCCACTCCCTCTCATCTGTCTTTTTCTGCCAACCAAGCTCCAACTTCTATTCCTGTTTTCTAGACCCTGTTCTGCCATGTGTCATGGTCCTGCTGCACTCAGCTCCTTCAGATGCCTGCAACACCTCTGCCAGATAAGCTGGACCTTGGCAGCTCAATCTGCTGCTTTTCTTTTTATTTTTTGTATGGTTCAGTTTGTTTATGGCACCATATCACAAAGGTATGTGATGTAGGGGTGCTAAAAGGAGACTGAAAAAAAAAATCAGCTCAAGATTAGGGAGGAGTAAAAATTCTTCTATCCTGGTGAATAGACTGGATGTATTCTAGCCATTCTTAGTTTTCTGAAGAAAATTACGTCATTTTATTCAAACGTACAGCTGGGAGTGCACAGAAAATACTCTATACAGTCTGAGCTCCCAAAGAATTAAGGAGCCATAAGGATGCTTCCCATGGTGATGTTGCAGAACTGAGCAATTCTGACAGCAAAAAGGGAAAAGGCAGTTTGGTCTCAGGTGTGTTTTGACAGGTACTTCTCTAAGTATTTGCTTAAATTGCTGTACATTTCTTGATCCAAGCAAAGAGATGGGATGAGCATTCCATGGCAAAAGAAAGGCAAATGAACTTGAAGGAAAATGTCACAGTAGAATTGTGGGTCATAACCCATGGCAGTGACTAATGATCCACATTCAATACAGCGAGTGGTGCAGCTGATGGGGCTCAGAGTCCTGATGGTGCTTCAGGACTTCCTTGTGCCAGAACACTTGGTTAGAAGTGGGTAACAAAACTTCAATGCTTTTGAATCAGCAGGTCCAGTTTTCTCTGTGATGTCAAAATTTTAAGCATAAAATAGAAGCCTGAAGATGAATGGACTGTTTCTTTGGCAGAGATCTGCATCAGGCAAGGCTGGGTTGCAAAGCAAGGGGGGTTTGCATTTCCAGTTAACAGAGAGATGCTGCTGCAGCTTCTAAAAATCCCTTGGTGGTGTGGGGATGCAGAGTCCCTTTCAGAGCGATCACTTGGGGGGTGGATGGGATACTCTCTGTTCAGGGTGTGTATTTGATCTTTTTGTTGTCTGCTGTTGCTCACAACACACCAAGGCATTGTGGCTTTATCCTTTGGTCACTCCCAGGGTTGCTCTGTGCCAGCGTGGGGCCAGTTGCCTGCTGGCCCCCCCAAACCACTTCAGCTCATTTGTGCAATTGCTCTTTGCAGATAAGAATTAATTGCCCCGATTATTTTTGTCTTAGTTTTTGGATGGGTTCCCCACCTGGAGGAAAGCAATTCCTCTGTGTCAGTGACTGATTGCTGAGCCAGAAGCTTTCTGCCTTGCACTTGTAAGAAATGCTGACTGGTTCTCTGGGTCGTGTTAGGGACCAGGCAGATTGTGGTTAGAATGGACAGGGGAATTAAGCATTTCTACAAACGAGCTGCTGGCCCAGGGAGCCACTGGCTGGTTTTGACTTGTACATTGCTCACTCCCCTTCCCTCTGAGGTCAGGAGCACACTAACATGTGGCAGGTCAGGTAGCTCTGTTCACCTTCCTTCCCATTCCTCCGACAAAAACACATTCTTCTGGATGTCTTAGGCTTTTTAGGAGTATTACACTTTCCAGCTTTATTACTTAAAGAGATCTGAAAGTCATCCATAAAGGAAAATATCAAAATCACATTTGAGGTACAGCTCTTGATTTTGTCCTGCTAATGTTAAAGTCACTTCAGGAGCTGGCTGGGTTCCTGGGGAGCTCCCCACCATCCCGACCATTTGCTGTTTTCAATATTTTGCAGTAATTACACCACGCTTTTTTAACACTTTCCCCGTGACCAAAATGCCCTTGTGAGAAAATGACTAAATCACAGCACGAGTCCTGCTGGGTCTTACATACATCGTTAAATTTTAGCATGTGAGGAGCTCCAGGACGGTTATCGGGATTACTTCAAAATGTGGCTCTGGGTTTGAGGCTGTTTTTCCTGCTTACAAAGGGCTTCTCACCTAAGCAGTGGAAAAAAATGTGCCTGTCAGGTGCAGGGATATTAATATGGGAAATCATTTTTCATTCAGTTGTGCAGGGTCTGGTATTTGAAGGGCTTATTTTGTTCCATCACACGTGAATGTTCCTGAGAAGTGGTTTTGCCAATTAACTTTGTAGGATTTTGTTTAACAAAAATCAAATCTCACTGGAAGCTTGTGACACTTGCTGTAATAAAAAGATTATGGATAGCTCCTAATGGCTTGTAAAAGCTGTTTAATGCTGGTTGTGTCAAAGTAAGCAATTAGGGTCACTTAATCTACTTGATTATTCATCATGTTCCTCTAATAGTATTCCATGCTTTGGAGCTGTGAAAATGTGCATCTTGAGAAGCTGCTGCACCCCTTTGTAGCTCTCAGTACAGGGCACATATGTAATAAGAAAACCCAAGAAACTTGATGCTAGGACAGTTTAGTACCCCCAAGCACAAGCAGCCTGTAAATGAACACCCTTGTGTTGCTACAGCATGAGCTTAAGTAAAAAAAATGAAAAAAATATAAAAATATGTGGTCATTTAAGGGAAGTTTGGTCAAAAACCCCAATATTAATGGGTTATACTTTACACAGTACTGACATGTTTCTTTTCTACTCAGGCCAGATTGTTTAAGGTTAGGGGATGCAGATAAGGTCTGTCTGCTGATCCTTAATTCCTGTGCTGCAGTCAGGTGCTGCTGTGTAATCCCATGTGGACTTGGATAACTTTGGGCTACTTGGCATGAAGTGCAAGGAGTGCTTTGAGACCTTGTTTATTGTCAGTGGCAATTGCAGAGATTTGGAGAGAGGATCAAATTTTGGTCAGTAACTTGGTTCTGTCCTGAATAGTTAAAGTGGGTGCAAAGCAGACAGAGGAAAAGGCCTTTTGCCTACACTCAACTGGCAGGGAAAAAATAGCGTGGAATGGGATGTGTCTGCTGTGCAGCTCTGACACGAGGGCCAGGCTGGGGTCAAGGAGTGGATTTCTGGGGAACCCAGAGACCCAGAACAGCACTGAAGAGTTGTGAGTTGTTCACACGTGTACCTGCCCTGGTTCCTGGGCCCAGACCTGCACGTGGGCAGGTTGGGGTGACCTGTACCTGTGGCTTTTTGCGGTCACAAAGTGACTAAATCTGCACTAGTTCAGAAAAACATGGGCAGAAAGATCTCAGCCTTCCTCTTGGAAATGAGTGGAGCCTCTGACAATGGGATCTGGTGTTTGCTCTGCAGTGCTGGTCATTAAAAGGCAAACAGACCTTCTGTTGGTGTTAAATCCCATTTCCCAGAGCAGCTCAGTGGTGCTGGGACCCGCAAAAAGGAATTTCAGTGTAGATTGTAAAAATCCATGTCAATGGCTGCATTCTCTGTGCTGTTCTATTATGAACAGGACAGCAATTATATCAGCTTGGTGAATTTACTACTGGATGTTATTAATGAATTAATGCAAATTAACAAAGCTGTGATTCACATAACGGAAAACACTGAAGTAGCAGCAATGCCTTTAACCTGTGTGAACTGAGCAGCCGCAGGGGTGGTGAAAAGTGCTGCTGGCCTGGTGGGAATTCACCTGGCTGCTCTCTCAATCTGCTGGTTTTCTCTCTCTGGGGGTGTGTTAGGAGATGGCAATCCCTGGGTAATCTCAGCCAGCAGAGCCCTCAGGATCCCGGACTGATTGTCAGTGCAGCAGGCACAACATTTCTGTAGCCAGAGAGCCGAGGGATAAAAACAAGCTGAGAATCAGGGAGTCATAACTGACTCCCTGATGCTCCACATTTTCTGTGCCAAACATATGTTGGTATAGAAGAAAGTCTGATTCTAAATACCAGAGTGTGGGCAAGATTTAACTAAAGTTTTCTTTAAAAGAAACCAAAGCTCTAAACTGTTGCTATATTTTGCCGCATCTGATGTGCGTATGGGGTTGTATAAACGGATTGAACCAGGATGGAGTTGTGTTGTAGCTGCCTGTAAGGAACGCTGGTACAATCCCAAGGGTAGAACTGAGGTTTGCAGTCCCTTTGCAGGGAGCAGGCACTGTGTTCTGTTCCTGAGCAAGTGGGAAATAGATCTACAGTTGAAGAGCTGTTGACTCAAATGTGCAAAACCGAAAGTTTCAATTTCGAATTTGCTGCTGGATGTTTGTTACAAGTTGATTGGTTCTGTCAGAAGCGTTAAAATGTTTGATGTCTTCTGAGTTCATAGAATGGTTTGGGTTGGTGGGACCCTAAAGCTCATCTCACTCCACCCCCTGCCAAGGGCAGGGACACCTTCCACTAGCCCAGGTTGCTCCAAGCCCCATCCAACTTGGCCTTGGACACTTCTAGGGATGGGGCAGCCACAGCTTCTCTTGGTGATTTATTTTTTATTGATAAACAACAGTGACCTTCAGTGCTGTAAAAAAGCCCAAATAAACAACAACACAACCCCCTTCTCCACAAACCATGCTGGAGAACCCATGAGGTGATGTGGGCTGCTGCCACGTTTTTGCAGTAGTGATGTTGGTATATGGGCACGAATACATTTTAGCACCCTCCTCTCAGTTTATAGCCAAAAGTGTTTCTTAATTGTTTACTTCCCAATTCTGACAGCGCCTTGTCCTTGTAACAGTTAGTGAGGATTTGGATCAGGTAAAACACTTTAATTGCAGATACTTGACAAACTGAGTGCAGTTAATGCTGTCTGTTTCGTAGCCTGCGGTATTTATTTCCAAGTCGGGTCTCGGTGTTTGGGTGCTGTCCCCTGTGCCGGTCCCCGCCGTGGCCGCGCCCTCGGAGCGGGGACAGACGGACACAGCGCTCGGGTGTCTGGGCGTGTGTCGGGTCGCTCGCTCAGGTCTTGTGCCCTAGTTCTTGAGAAAACTGGGACTGAGCCGAGGAGGTCTGTGCACAGATACAGCCTGGCTTACCTGGAACCTGGGAAAGTGAGGCGCTGTGCTGGTTTGCCATGCCTGTTACAGAACTCCGAGATGGCGAGTTACGTCTGGGTTTAAGGTGACCCTCTGTCAGAGGTGTATGAGGGATAGAAATTATTATTATTATTACTATATATTATAGTATATCTATTTTAAGGCTGATTTTGAGAAGGTACTTAGCACTCTCCAGGTGGTTCGTGCCCACCCTTTAGCACTGTTTGTCTGCTTGCATTTATTCCATTCTCGACTGTCCCCCCCGCCCGGTGCCGTCCCTGCGGGCGCTGCTGGCGGCGGGCAGGTGCGGGGCCTGGGTCACAACCCCCTCAGGTGGTGCCAGCAGCCTCCCGCCCGTGCCCGAGGCCCGTGAGGGCGGGGATGTCGGGCCGCGTTGTCTCTCCCCGAGCCGCCCCGTCCGTCCCGTCCCTGCCGCGGGGGGGAGGCGCTGCCCGGCCCGGCCCGCTCCGCTCCCGCGCGCGGCTCCGCTCCGCGTTTTCCGGGCCGCGCCCGAGCGCTCTCGCGCCGGGCCCGCGCCGTGCGGGGCCGGCTCTGCCCGCCATTGGCCGCGCCGCCATAGCCCCATGGGCGTGCGGGCCCGCCATTGGCCGCGCGCGCCGTCCGTCAGCGCGCGCGTGCGTCAGGCCCGGCGCGCGGCCCCGTTCCCTGCTGTGTGCGGGGCCGGCGCGGGGCCGGTGCGGGCGGGGCCGCTCCTCGCTCGTCCCTCGCTAAGATGGCGGCGGCGGCGGCGGCCGTGGCGCGGCTGGAGGGCCGGGAGTTCGAGTACCTCATGAAGAAGCGCTCGGTGACCATCGGCCGCAACTCCTCGCAGGGCTCGGTGGACGTGAGCATGGGCCACTCCAGCTTCATCTCCCGCCGCCACCTCGAGATCTTCACCGCCGCGCCCCCGCCGCCGCCGGCCGGCGCGGACGGGCCGCCACCCCCGCCGCAGGGGGACCCCGCGGGCGGCGCGGGGGGCGACTTCTACCTGCGCTGCCTCGGCAAGAACGGCGTGTTCGTGGACGGCGTGTTCCAGCGGCGCGGGGCGCCGCCGCTGCAGCTGCCGCGAGTGTGAGTACGCGGGGCCGGGCCCGCCCGAGCCCGCGGGGGCACATGGCGGGGCACGGCCGGGAGCGGCCCCGGCCCCCCGCGCCGCCACCCGGCACCGCCGCCCTGCCCTCCCCGCGTCCTTCCCCCGCACCGACCGCCGACACCCCGGGCGCCGCTCTCGGGCTTCAGGGGACCCTCCCGGGCGGTTCTGCACCGTCGGGGGGCTCCGGGCTGAGCGTCAGAATCCTGCAGCCCCCCCGGGGCTCTGCCAGAACGCAGGGGGGTTATTCTGGTTTTTTGTGGCAGTTTCCTTGCCTGATTTCAGCGTTTATTCTCACGGGTAAACCGAGCCGTCCACGTGAAATGCTCCTGCTGGCCTTAGCGTTTTCGAATGTTTTCCTTACGTGACAACAAATGTATTAAGGGGCTTTAAGCGGTAATACATTCCTTTGCCATTACCAAACATTAACTGTCTGTGCAGAATGATTTTCTAGGGGGATACGTGAGGCCTTGCCCGCGACATTTAAGGGTGTGTTGAACTGTAAATAAGTGATCTGTGCTCTGAGGAGTCACATGTAGGAAAAGTGAAAGTGTGTTGGTTTAGTGTATTTTAGCTGCCTTGACTAAGAAATACCAAAAAGGTTACGAGTGCTGTGGCTTTATAAAGCACATGCCATCAGTGACACAGCCTTAATGCCTTACAGGCTTTTAAACTGTGTTTAGGACGTTGTTGGTGTATATTTTCTGCTTTGTTGGCTTAATGTTGGTGTCCCCACCTGGTTCCTCTGTGAAAATCAAATTGTCTTACCTTGCTGCTTTCTAGGAAATGCCTGTTCTGGGCTTTAACAGTGCCAGCGTCTGGAGAGTTGTATAATCCCGAGTATAGTTGGAGGACTTGTTTGACCTTTAACTGTCACTTCTATTTTTGCTTTCTGCTTTTTAATATTAATAATTATTTGGCATGTGGTTAATCTGTATTTTAATCTAACACGTTTATGAAATGCAGATCAAATACTTTTATTCTTTGTAAACAGTTTGGTGTAATATACTAATTGCAAGCACAATTGTGCATGATATATGTTGATTGCAAACAGTCTAGAATTAGTTGGAGTAATTTAGTCAGTAGCATTCTGTTAAATGCTTAAGACCTCAGGAAAAAAAAAAAGAAGTACAGCTTCTTCATGCTGTCCACTGACTTGTAATTTATTCTAGTTCTTTCCATCAGTGTCGCTTCTCAAGTGGAAAGAAAATTGGGAAGGATTTTTTGTGTGTCACTTTTTAATTGAGCACTGATGAGAAGTTGCTTGTAGTTAAAATTTCTTCCCCAGTGCCCGTGGGTGGTGGTGCAGGAACTGGCATTTGCTCGGAGGTGACACCATTCCTTGGGCCGTGCACGCACGGAGCTTCCCATTTGCAGGGCCGTGGGCTGGTGGAAGTGGTGATCTCCTGCTTACAAAATGTAGGTGTGATGGACCATCCAGGCTGGGAAATAAAAGGTGCTGTGCCTTCAGCCCTGCAAGGAGTGGTGGACGAGGGGCTCCGGTCACTGTGCAGGGGGTTGAGCTTCCCCCTGAAGGGCAGGAAGAGTCCACAGGGTCATCATTAGATTGGTGATCAGGAGCAAATGCTGCTCTGTTGCTTAAAAAAAAAAATAAACCTGTTTATAAAACAGAAGTCTTACTGGAGTTGAATGGGGAAATAGTAGTTTCATTATTTGCAAAGCTTTTTTTTGTTTTTAAACAGGAGGCTTCAGGCAAATCCAGGGTCCTGTTTGCTTCTAACAAGTCCTTACTGTGAATTGCTGATGACTAATATTGTTTGTAGCTGTGTTCTTGAGTTTCCTTGTAGATTTAACTGGTCACACTGAAGATGGGCTCCTGGATTTTAAGAATCAAACTTAGTTGCCTCAAACATTAATGGCTGAAGCATGATTGGAAAGCAAGTAATTTTGGTGTGAGTTCAAGATTGATGATTGCCAGGCTCCAGCTGAAGTAATCACCAGATCTATTTTTGTTGTTGTTTAATCCTGCTCTGTTGCCAGTAATAAATATGCTCTGCCTATGACTACACAATCATCGGAAATTTTAATGGCAGGTGAAGTTTAAAGAATTCAGGGTGGCCTGTTCCTTCTGTTTGTTTTTAAGTGATCCTGGAAACCAAGAATGGAGGGTCCATCCCTGTTTTGTCTAATTAATAGTGACTTAAGATGTCATCAAGTAAAATACTGCTGCAGACTTGAAATGTCTTATTTACTTGTCACTAATAATTGTATTTCTGTAGTTCCAATGTCCTTGGTATTTATTTTTTTCTTTTGTTTCAGCACAGTATTTAAATATGACTGCATTAATAATGCTGTTGAGCTTCCTGGTGTTGGAAGGGAAAAACAGAAATATAACTTCGTGGTCTCCTGCAAAACACACATTTTTAACATCTGGGGAAATTAAATTATTAATGTTGGAGTGTGCACTTACCTGTAATAAAAGCATCTTTCCTTCTACAGATAGAACTGTCACAAAACATGGAATTACTGTGCATTAAAATAAGTGTTCTGGTTGCTATTTTTAATTCTTCCCTGGAAGCCTCACTCACAATTGAAATGTTGAAGTTATCAAGCAGGAGGTAATAGCAGTGGGAAGCGTGTTTTTGTTTTCCCAGTTCTTGACAGACTCACATACCTACTTGTGTATGTACAGACCAGCTGTCGGCTCGGGAGATGAATCGAGTGGGGGTGGGGAGAAAAGAGCCATTTTTGTGTGTGTCCAGCAAGGAGCTCTCCTGTCACTGTCATGGCACACATGGCATGGAAGAACTTCCAGTCTCCTGCCAAAGACACCCGAATCAAAGCAGTGCAGTTATCCTTACACAGCTGCCTTTAGATGCACAGACTGTCCCTCTCTCGTAAAACGCATGGTTTTTAATGAGTTTCATTTGCTGCCTTTGGAATTTTCCCTGCCTGCAGTGAAGGCATCGATTGGATGCATTGCCAGGTAAATCATAACATCAATATTTGAATTTTGAGGTACTTGGCTGGAAAAATACCTTTTGTGCTGGGCAGAGCAGGGTTTGTTGCCAGAGCTGTTGTGTACAGCTCTTGGAGAGGCAGCATTCCAGACAGATGTAACTGATACAGCTGCAAAAACACACGGACTGCTGGGTACAACTTCGCTCTGAAGGAGTGCTTTTGTTTTGGTGGTGTTTTGGGGTTTCTTGGATGTGCTTTGTGTGTTGGCACTGCAGTTCACAGAAATCCTGACATCTCGGGGGCCTGACTGTTCGAGGCGGTGTCTTATTCGTTTTGACAGACCCATAGACTTTGTGTTTTAGTCATTGCTTTTGGTTTTGCTTTTGTGGAAGTAGGTTTGTGATTCATAGACGAGGTACCATGGACACAAGGACAGCATTTGTAAGTCAGAGCAGAGACACACCTAGTCCCTGACCTGCCTCCAGGAGTGGTCATGGCAGATGCCCAGGGAGGTCCCTAAAAATGGATCAAGGCAAATGGTTTTGTTTCCCTTTGGATCCAAAGTCAGAGTTCATTTCTTTTTGAGTAAAAATCATTTACTGTTTGCATTTTTCTCTTTTTTTAGTAATTGAGTTTGGGGTTTTTTTGTTTTGTTTTTAATTTCTGTATCTATCCCTGTGACCCACAGTGTCCTTGGGCAGTGAGTTCTGCAACGTCATTGGAGCCTATATTGGGAAAACACCTCTTTTTGCTGAGGTTTTTGAACTTGATGCCTGGTAATTTCATTTGATGCAACTGAAGCTCTTTTATAGTAAGAGACAGTAAATAACTCTCCCATTCTGTCATTCACTCTGCAGACTTCTCTACATCACTCAGTGTGGGTGCTCTTACCACCTCAAGTACATTTTACTTCAGGCTTATGTTTACTGACTAATCCTAAGTCAAGCCTATATGGCTGGAAACTAAAATTTTGTTTGTCCTCTCCTGCTTTTCCTCCTTGTGCACAGAGGGCTGAACCAATATTTTTACTTAGGTCTTATGGTCTGGAGCTGCATATTGGGGTTATTGGTGTCTTTTAAGCAGTAGAAGTTTTCCTGCTGAGGGAAGCCAGTCCATTCTGAACAAGGATCAAGTATCCAAGATTCCTTGGAACAGTTTGTTGTGATCTTTAGTGTCACCTGAGCAGGAAATAGTGCAACAGATTATAGAGAACCTCGAGTGTATCACTGCACTTCTTTCTGTCATCTGATTGCAGTTACTTTATTTACATACAAAACTGCAGCGTCTCTGTGTTTGGAACTGACTGCACGTGCTCCATGGAAATTTCTCACTGGAACCAACAGTGGAGGTGAACAGACCATAAACATCTCCTTAGGTACTGCTCCTTGCTGGCTGAGGAAGAACGTGCTTTGTTGTGCTTTGGGTTATGGTTTATGTTTTAAAGTTTTTCTTATGAAGATAAGTATTAGATACTTTAAGAAATCAAACAAAACACATTTTCCAAGCAGATTTTGTTAATATATATTAATATATTCTTACAGTGTATTGCAGTCTGTACTTAGAACATCTTGGAAGTCCCTCAGGCTGGGTGGGCACCTGCTTTTTCCCTTCCTTGACACCACTTTTGACAGGGACAGACAGTGGCTGGTGAGGACGACAGCTGGGTGAGATGTCTGTGAGACCTTGGGGTGGGCTTGTGTTCAGAGGTGTATTTTGGAGCTCCAAGCTGCCTGTGTTAAAACTGTCAGTTACTCACAAATGACCTCAGAGCAGAAAAGTAAGAAACGTTGGACTTGGCTGTGACTTCAGAGAATCAGACTCCAGAAACTTTGATTTGCTGTCTCTGGCAGACGCTGGGCCTGGGCCACGGTGACTAATAGGTCAGCTGGGCTGGGCTTGGAGGTGGGTTTTTGGCTACTTCAGAGTAGGATTTGCAGATGTCAGGCTCAGTAGCAGGAGTGTTCTCACTTAAGCAGATCTGACTGAAGAGCAGCGTGGGAGGGAGAAGGTAGAGCACATATGATTTGAAATGGAAATGGAAATAGAGAGGAGCGGGAAGTTTCTATAGTAATAATTTGTGTTACAGTCGTTTCTGGCATCTCTTTTTTTTTCATATTTCCCTCTCACTTGCACACACCTTATGAGTGATTTTTTTTTGGTTGTTAATAAAACAGTGTTGCAAATTGTCAGATACAAATCAGTTGATTGAGGTAAAGCTTAAAAAGTTTATATTTGGATTAATTCCCACTTGATTTGCTTTTTCTGTTGGTATGATTGATATATATGTGAAACCCAATTCTACAATTTTACTTATCTTAAAAGTGTTCTTACATCTCTGCTTAGCTACAGGAGTAAGTACATTCTTTGTAGTTATGTGAAATACTATAAACTGGGAAATCATCTTAAAAATTTATGGGTTTTTTATTGTCTGTAAAGTTCCAGCTCTATGACAAAAGCAAGATGAGTGTTGTTCTGGTTTAAAGGTGTAAAGTCAGTATTAAAATTGTCTGTTCCAAGAATCTGCAGTTGAAAGAGAGTTTTGAGATTCTTACCTTCAGTTATAATAATGAGGTAGGAGATATGTAAATTAAATCATTCTTTGCATTGATTAAATCAAAATACAATACTGCTCTCCTGTTGTGAAATGTGCCATGTTTGAGTAGGAAGATACACTCAGCTGATAGCAAAAGTAGTAAGTTAAATGAGCTAATGAAGAAAATAAGTTAATCTTTCACCTTGGCTTTTCAAAATAAATATGTTTGATTAATTTGCTTTTAATTAGGTAAAAACACTCTAGTGTAAATATTGTTCCTTCGTGAAGGTAGATGTGTTTTAGTGAGTAATTCTGCTGTGGAGGAATTCTGCTGCTGTTGGGTTTTTTTTTGTTTGGGTTTTTTTTTTTGAGCATGTGTAATTCTCATGCACAAAGCAAAGATTTTTTCGCAGTCATGCCTGAGCTGTTCAAAATATGATTGTGCATCTGATTTGCTGTATTTTTCAGTAAATGCACTGGCACTTCAAGACCTCTCAAGTGCCTTTAACTTCTATAAAATCATGTAAAATACAGGAAAAAAATAATCTTTCCAAGAAAATCAGGAATTGGCCATGTGGTGATGTGAGGCCGTGGCTTTTGCAGCTCTAAGGAGTTTTCCCAACAGTTCATAATAAGCTGCTGTCTGTGCTGAAATCCTGGGAAGGTGGTGGGTTTATCTGCTGCCTTGCTTGTTTTCCTGATAAAAAGTTGATGTGTAGTGACATTTGTTTCCTGCGACTTCCTGCCTTTAAGGAGTTTTCTGACCTAGATAAAGCAGTGGAGGGAGGAACCATATTTATTCTGCAGCTATTCCACGTTGGATGTTGTAGGGAATAAACGTTCCTTCTTCAGTTTAGGCTCAGCCACTGCTGCTTTATCACTGAAGGAGCTGAGGGTTTAGTGAGTTACTCACAGAGCTGGTGCAAATCTTGGTCATTTTGTGATGCATCATTTTTTACAGGGAGAAAGAAGGTCTGTGCATGGTTGGAGTCTTTGTTTCTTCCTGTTTGAGTGATTCTGCTGCAGCCCCTGCACGTGCTGCTGTGCTGCTCTGTCCTCTCAGGTACTGCCAAGCAGAAACTTGGACAAAGCACCACATCCATGTGTGCTGGAGTATTGGTGGGAGGGAAATGTTCAGTGTGCAGGATTTGAGAGTGTCTTAGTGAATATTGATGTGAACACATCATCTCTGTGCTTGTCCCCGTGCACCAAATGAAATGAAAACCAGGAGCACTTGACAAGCAGTTCTGTCTGTCCTGATGCAAACATTCCTGCAGCAATGCAGCTCGTGTGGGTAAAGGATGTGCATGGAATGGAACACTTGGAGAACTGGAGCTGTAAAGTAAAAAAGCCAGAGACCTGTCATTATCAGGATGTTATGCAGCAGGACAAAATTAGTATAAAGTTGACTGGAATTAATTTTAATTCAATGCTAATTTAAGGTTTTAAGAATTACAGAAGGGAGCTCCAGCCAAAGCCCTGCCAAAAGCAGAAATGACTTCACCATAAGATTGGACTACTCAGCACCTTGTCCATTTGGATTATCCAGGGATGGGAATAACTATAATTACATAAAATGCTTCATGTAACTACAACTCCATATTGAAAAAAATAGTGTCTATATTCCCAACAGCAGAATTTCTGGAATGCACAGGCTGGTTAGAATAATGTGCAGCTTAGTGCTAAATCATGATAAGAAAGTACTTGATCATTGCTTAATGTTGCTGCTTGATTCTGTTGTTGGTGATCTGAAGTAAATACAATAAATATTTACAGATGGAATCAGTGTTGGTAAACATTGTCCTCACAAATAACGAGGACAAAAAATGGAGTCAGTGAATCCATTAAAAAAACCCAAAACAATGGCATGTGAAGAATTACACGGCAAATCTACAGGGTGGGAAACTGTTCTGAAAAGTAGTAGGAGAGTGTATGTGAAAGCCATGACTGGGGAGATCATGAGATGCCTGTTGTGACATGATGCGTCAAAGCACTGATGTGAGGACAGTGTGGAAATAGGGGAGTGGGGAGGGGCTGGAACATCACATTGTTCTGGAGTCAAATCTGTGTTAGAGAATCTTCCAGAAGTGCAAGGATTTACGTGGATGATTACTGAAAAGAATGGAAGGCTGGAGGGAGCCCCAAGTAGTGACAGACTTAAGGGGTTCAGTCTGTTTGTTTTACCCAAAGGGAGCACAGGGTGGCTGGGTTGGGGTAGGTCCACTTTGATGGGGCTGAATTGGAGCACTAAAGGCTCACTAATGGGTCACACAGGGGTGTGAAACCCCAGAGGCTGTAAACTCAACTGTCAGGGTTTGAACTGAGCAGGGTTGGGATAGTTTGCTTGTGAGAATGGTGGGATCCCTATTTTCACCATCTTCTGTTGATAAAAAACCAGCCCTTGCTGTAGTTGGATCTGGTGATGGGGGCAGTGCAGGTGTGGTTGGGTGACATGTCATGGCTTAGGGTTAGAACAGGTACATGTGAGGCTTTTCTACTTCCCCTGCAAGCCTTTTTTAATAATCTGTCATGGGGTTGTAGCAAGAGACTTTTTTATTATGGGTTTTAATGAAGAGTCAGTATTTGGCTTGGTTTTTAATTAAAATTGCTTCTAAAGCATCAAACATCTAGTTGGACATTTGTGTATTTACACTTGCCAACAGTGTTCTCACAAGCAGATGATTTTGATGCCTTTGTTCATTATTGGAGTAGTTTTTTTATTGGAGTACACTGCACAGTTCCAAAGATAATTTGTGTATAATATACAGTGATTCTGTGAAAATTCTTGTTCTTCAAGTAAGTCACAGATACCGGTCATGGGGTATAAGCTGCTTAGTTCTTGTGTTGATAAGTCAGGTTAGTGTGTAATGGAAAAGGTGTTTACACTTTGTGCTGAACTTAAAGTCAGGTTTTCTAAATCACTTAAAGAAAGGGAGATGAACGTGTGGATTTGATTCAGAAATTATATGGACAAATTAATGTATTGATAGAAGTTGCTTTTAAATTCTGATTTTTCACTGATGGGTTGCGGTATGGGAGCAGATATTTTGATTACCCTTTTCCTTCTTTTTTTCCTTTTCTTCCTTTTTTCCTGTCACAATTGGGAAAAATTAGTTTAACTTCCACTGAGGCATCAGTTTTCTCAAAAAGAAATGTTGGTGTCTTAGCACAGTGTACAGTTATTTTACTATATCTAAGGTAAAAGTGTGATTATTTATGAAGATAGAAACAGTTACCTGGGTTATTTGTTTGTTTTAATGTTCTTTGTTGTTCTTTTAAGACTGAGAATACACAAAAAATTTGGGTAGAATATAACTTGGGCAGACAAGGCCTAAACATGCAGTTCATATACTTGAGTAGCAGACAGGCTTGTTGGTTAAATCAGTGCAGTAAACACACAAGGAGGGTAGTTGGGAAGGATAAATGATGGAAGCTGGCTCTTACAGAAGAGACTTTCCCTCCTGGGGTGATCCCATGATCTTTTGCCCTTTCCAGGCAGGTGAAGGCCTGCAAAGCAATGGGGGAGACAGAGAAATAAGATTAAAAAGAGTAAGGCTTAGAGAAGGGTGAGTGTACTCAGGTGTGGGGGGTAAGTTCAAATTTGAACCAGAGCAAGCTGATCATTTAAGCAAGTAAAAATGCCTGTAAAAATGATAGTAAAGATGGTGAACACTCTCAGGCACACGGGAGATTCTTGGGGTTGTCCTGTGCAGGATCAGGAGTTGAACTCGGTGATCCATGTTGGTCCCTTACAACTCAGGAAAATCCATGATTGATTTTAGCATCATCCTCTGTACAGGTTAGAAAAATGGAAAAGGAGAATTCAGTCACTACATGGGAAAGGTGAGGACACCGGGCCAAGGTGTTTTGCTCTAGAATATGGGCAGAGAATTTGTGGGGTTTGTAGTTGTGTGAGGAGAAATGAGAGGGTTTGCTGGGAGCCTTGAAAAAGGACTGGGAAAAGTTGAAGATCATCTCAAGAGCTCAGGCTGAGAAGCAACACAGTTGTGGCAGTTCTACAATGTAAGGAGGCTCTGACTTGGATATTTAATGGGGAAATGTGATTTAGAAGAATTGGGGTCTCCCTTTTTAGGAACATTGGCTGTGCTTTGCTGAGTATCTGAGCTGATCCAGTGTCTCACTGCTGCTGAAACGGAGCAGGGCAGGGAAGGTCCTGTTCTCTGCAGTGCTCCTGACTGCAGGTTGGGCTTGGCCTTGGAGCTCATCAGATGTTCCGTGAGCCACTGCTGTCTGCTTTTTCTGCTATTTTTGGGTCTTTGCTGTTGCATTGAAGTGGCTCCCAGAGAGCTCTGGCAGGCAGTGGAGCTGGCATGGAGGATGTGGTGGGCCTGCACAGGCTTTGGGCAGCAGTCAGCTGGCTGGGTCTTGTGGAATTGTACATGAAGGAATTGCAGTTTTAAGAGCTGTTACACTACATGAAATAAAAATGGAAAGGAAAAGAAAGATCCAAACCGGTGTAAGACCCAAACTAATTTTGATGTATTAAAAAAAACACTTGCAGTGTAATGTAAAAATGTTTTAATCCTGAGAGTTCTTGGATAAAGGGGTATGCTTACTATTTGTTTTAAGTTAAAAAATTTAGAAAAAGGTGAATCTAAGACTGGACACACATGACTCTTTTGTGTCATACCATGTGCTTTCTGGCTCTCCTTTTACAGTCTCTCCTTAAATGTGAATACATAGAGAAAACCATGAGAGAAAAAGGATTGCAGGTTCCTTGGTTATGGATCATCTCCTGGCAGAGGACAGTGTTAATGTAGGGTCTGCATTTCATGTACTGAATCGCCCCATCTCCTGCCTAAAGCCAGGCTTTGCTCCCCAGCTCACTGATCCTGTTGATGGTTTAATATATTGTGGAGTAGTGGAGTCACAAGCTCAAGGGAAAATTGAACACTGAGGATATAGTGGAGGTAGATGGCCCTTTTAAAATTTTATGTGGTGTTTTTGTTTGTAGTGTGTGTGTGTCCCAAAAAAGCCCTTTCATCTTGGAAGGCAGACTTCCATACCTCTGAGGCAGGTGACTGAGTAGAGCTTGTGCAGCTTTCTACTGACTGCCTGAAAGAAAAGCACTATTTTGAAGATAATTGTAAAAACCTCTCTGATTTTTACGTGTCCTTCATTGCAGGGGCTGCATATACCCACAGTGAATTTTCAGGAAATATGTAAATCTGCTGAAGTTGGCAGTGCAGGTAGATCGGGTGTGATTTGGATTTCCTGTATTGCCTTTGAGGCCTCAGCTTGATAGGCTGCAGAAACATCTCAAAGTTGTCATTGGAGGGGGCTTTTGGTGTCCCTTCTTTGTGCAGGACAGTAAATCCAGAGTGCCCTTGAAGGCAAATGTACAGTCAGTAAATCAGTTGAGCTCATCCAGCTTTCCAAAACTCCTTGGGTAACAGGCCTGGAAGTAGCTGCATTGGCTTCCTGCTCTGGTGGAAGTGGCTGCTCACTCCAAGTCTTTCTCCAGGGGGAAGTAGTTCAGCTTTTCAGTCAAACCATCACTTGGAGGAGGAGCAGATGATAACAAATACCACCCTTCATTTCCAGTGCAGTGTTTGGGGAACTTGGGTGCTGACAGAGGTTAGTAGGAGTGAGTCACACAAATGATCATCAGTCAAACCCCTGTTTATCACTTCCACAGGTGTAAGCAGTCAATAACAGCACTGAGCAAAGAGGTGTTAAAGGAAGCAGAGTTACTTCCTTTCCTTACACGTGTGAATGTCCTGGGTGTGGCTGGCTCAGGCTCAGAGAAGGTTTATAGGAGGTGTTGTGCCTGGTATGGTTTATCTGGATATGGTTTATGGTTGAACACTTGTTCTGAGGAAAGCAGCTGAAGCACTTGTGTGTAAACATGACCCAGGATGTTCTGTCAGAGGGGTTGGTGGCTCTGGTCCTCTCTGCCCTTTTATCTCACTGAATGTTTTTGCTTTTAGGAATATGAGGTGCTGCAAACCAAACACTGAACTGTTATGCTGTTCAGAGGCTATGAAACCCCTGGTTTGAAGAATGTGCAATATATTCTGAAGTAACTTTATTAAAATTACTAGATTGGGTAATAAGATTCTCACAGAATGATGAAATTCATCCTCATGCAGTCCTACTTCCAGTGGTACTATCAAGATCAGAGGACAGCCCTTTTCCTGGCACCGCTTTTGCAGCTGCATCACTGAGTGGAAGAGAAACGCAGCAGTTTGAGGTGGTTCCCCTGTGCTGGGAACGTGGGTTCTGAAATGAGTGCAGAGCTGAATTCAGAGCGTGGGGTGGGCTCTACGGTTTGGGGTTGGGTAGAGTATTATTCATTCAGCTTTCTGGATATTGATAATCACCACAAAACCTTTTGGACCTGGGAAGCCCAGTGTGTGGCAGTTGAAGTGCTCGGGCGCGTGTGGCAACTCCGGAAAGAGATGCAATAGGTAAAAACCACAGGAGAAGTTCAGTTGTTTGTTTATCCTCTTCAATTGAAATCCAAGCCTTTGTTTTGAAAACCTTTTCCTGGTATTGGTCTGTCCATAAAGCTGAGAAATGCATTTTATTCTGTTTCATCAGCAAATTCCAGAACCCTTTAACAGTGCTCAAATGCCTTGTGAGCCCTGGCAAGACAAAACACCCCTGTGCAGTGAGAGGTGCAGAGCTGTGCCCTTCCTTGCCTGTTCCATTGCTTAGTTCTCCACTCACTGCATCCCCTTTTCTGTTTTCCTGCCTCCTGAAGGATTGCTGCACTCTGGGGAGTGCTGCAGTTGGAGCAGGATCATGGAGAGCCTTCAGGAGTTCTTGGGAGCTGAGTTGTACAAAGTGTTGTGAGTGGTGAAGCAGAGGAGTGGGGTGAGAGGGAGGTGACAGCAGCCAAGCTGACAGCAAAGCAGGCTTTTCCAGAAGGCTTTCATTTTTACTTGTCTTTGCTTGAATATCCAATTCTGTGAATGTCCAGCCTTTCTGTAGCAAAACTTTCTTCACTATAACTGAGATTCTGCCAGAAGTCTGTTAAACTTTAAAAAAAAAATTCAATTTTCCTAGCTGTTTTCTTTTTTGAAGGTTTTCCTGTGGGCTAAGGTGCTTTTTTTCTCAGAAAGTATTTTTTCCTTAACTGCATCATAGGATATAGAGAATATTGCCTGATTCAGACAGAAAAATTTGGCACTAATTGTTAAACTCATCTGAAGATAAAATGGAAAACCTCATTCACAGCTGGGAGAAGAACTCAGATCCTTCCACCTTCCTCTGTTTTAAACATGCAAGTCAAATTCAAAGCAATTTGTGATGGAAATGTTAAATGTCCTTCATGTATTCTGGCCTGTTGTGAATGGCTTTTTCTGTCTCTGCAGTGCAGCCAGAGCACTCCTGCCAGCACACCCTCGTACACAGATGTTGACTTTCCTGTCAGTAGTGAAACAGCTCTGCTTGTTTTATGGGGTGGTTATTCTGAGGTTGGAAGATTGTTGAGCCTGGAAGAGATCACTAACCCCAGCTTGCTACTTAGCTATAAATAAGTTTGGTCTGCTGTGGACTAGTAAGTACTCCAGATTCTTACGTGAGGTTATTCACTATTATCTGGGGCTATCAGCAAACTGGGTGGTTTGAAGCCTTTAAAGAAAACAAGCATGCAAGCCATGGCAAAGAATCAAATAAGCATCTGAATATAAATAATTGAGCCCTCAGTCAGAAGGATAAAATGAAATTCTATAGAAGTTTTAAGTTTGGGGTTACTGTTGAAAAATTATTTTGGCTTAATAGTAGCTGAAGGAAAGATTATTCATATTCGTGGATGTGTGTTCTTTGTGTTAGCTGGAAAGTGTGACATAAAATAATTGAACTTCATCTGAAGAGCTTGAAAGCTTGGTTATGTAGAATACAAAATAACCATAGTGTGGGAGAGTGTGATTTTGACTATTTGGAGAAATAACAGGGAGAAGAAACTGAGGAAGGTGGTTTAATAAGAAATGTCGGTTGTAAAAATCGGGCGTTTCCACAGTTTTTGAGGTGGAGATAAAATCCTGAAATGTGGAAATGAACCTGAGAGATGTCAGTCTAGGAATGTGTTGTCCAAGCCTCTTTGTCTGGGAGGCTTGAGAAAGCAGGGTGTGTTTTTGGTAATTCTCATAATACTCCTGTGATTCCATTCTTTTACTGAAAGGTGTTGATGTGGCTCATCCCCAGGGTAAACTCATAAACTCATGTGTCTGCAACTTGTTCTTTTTGCAACAGCATTTGATAGTGCAGGGTTTGGTGATTTTCTTGTTCCTCCAGTTAAATTCTTTATCTGGAAGGTCTAAGTAGTTTAGGGTTAATTATTCTCAGATAAATATAGGTAAGTCCCAGGGGGGTTGGGAGCCTGTTGCAGTGACATTGCACTTGAGCTGGGACATCCCTGGGCTCTGGGGAGGGAAGTGCTGGTTACTGGATGTGTTACACCAGCACAGTTTTGTCCTTCTTGTGACTGTTTTGGTTTTGTGGGAGCTGCTTGTTCAAACTTTGCCCAGGAGGTTTGGAGAAGAGAATATATGCAGCTGCCCAGTGTTTTTTTAGGGATGCTTTGTGGTAAATAAATTGCTGACTGAGAACGCAGTGACAGTGTGTGAGACAGAGACAGCAAGGACTTGGGCTGAGCAAGTTCTTCACTGAGAGAAAGAGACTTTTATTTTTAAATCCGAAAGGCCCCCAGATACTTGTGATGGTTCACACCATCTTTAAGTCATTAGAATAACCCTCTTAAAGATGTTCTAAATGGAGACAGGATTTGACTCGTGCAGGTAATGATTTAATACAAAAACACAAAGGAAAGAGCAATTGCTTGGGGGATTTAAAATGAAAATACTACAGGACAGGTATTGAAAAGGAAGTAAATAGATCTAATAGCAGGCACTGGTTTGGGTGCAGAAGGGGCTGATTTGGGTCAGAGAGGAGCAGACAGCAGCGGTGGTGATCCTTCCTCAAAGGATCTGTGTGTCAGCACAGAAACAACATTGTTGGTACGGCTCTGACAGAAATGGAAATGACTGTGGAGAGGGGAGGCAGAGCTGGCTGGTGCAGAAAGCAGGTATTTGAAGCTGCATGTTTGAACTCCATCTGAATCAGGTGTTTTTTTCCCCTGTGTTTTGGAGTCCTAAAACTCCCCCGGTGTGTTTGCCTGTCATCTGGGCCGCGGGTGGCACCGTGTTCTGTGTCGCTGTGTTTGAGATGTGAGTGACAGAGGAGTGTGCTCAGCTTCAGGGGGGGCTGCTGGTGTGCTCCTTAAATGTGTGCACTGCTCATCCAGAGCCTGGATCCGGGCACAGAGTGGCCTGGAGGAGCCACAGACACCACAGTAGTCATTTTATGTAATCTTAGATAAACTGAGTCTACTGCTTTTAAAAGTTGCTTCACGCTACCACTGGTTACATTTAATATAAGCTCTTGAAGTGAGCGAGCGCCAAGCAAAGCATTGTTTGGAGTATGGAGAAATAACCTGGGAGCCAAAATTAGCCCGTGCTCATGTGGAGTGGTGTGTGTTTCGTCAGGGCTGCCCAGATCACGTCGTCCCTGAAGGCAGCACATTTCAGCTTTAAATGTTTGGGCTGTTACAACATGGAACATGCTGGGGAGTGGTGCCAGTAACATACGCTGCACATATGACCAGCACATGCCCCACTTGAGCCCAGCCCATGAATTATTTACTTTTTGTTACAAGCTGTTTATTTTTGAGAGGTTTTTTCCCCCTCTGTCAGTGTCAAGCACTGAGCCTTTTGTTTCCTTTTTTTTTTTCTTTTCCTTTCTACTCTCACTGTTGATTCTGTGTTTCTAAAATTCTCTGCTGTGTTTACCCCCGCCCCTATTTTGTGTTTGTTTTCTCAGGAAGCCATCCCTAGTCCCTCCTGTGGTAGTGTCATTGAAACTGTGGAGGCCAGGCTGATTTATTTTCAACTTCAAATTAAGAGATAAAATGACCTTATACTTAATCTTTTGGGACTTGGTCTATATTCATTAGTTAGCTGTGATACTTCTTCTTAGTAAATTTTTTACTGTTATGTTCCACATCTATGAAATGGCAGGTTTTCCCCTCATCCCTTGCCATCTTTGGTTGGATAAGTGGTCTGAAGCAGACACTCCATAGGCCTCTTCTGATTTTTAAACTCATTTTTGATGACAGCTCAAGTTCCCAGACTGCCTGTGACTGTTCACTTGCAGCAGCTCTGTGCTGTGGGTTGTGGTGCAGAACCTCAGAGTGAGCACTGACCCAGCCTGACGGGCTGGGGAGCTCTGGAGAGCAACAGCAGATAAAACTTTAATGTACATACAGATACATTTCATCTCTGCCCTGTGTTTCATAACATTTTAGGGAGTGTTACCTCTTGGATGGGATCAGGCTTGACACAAAATTAATTGGACTTGGTGAGCTTTTCAGAATGAATCATCTCGTAGTTATTTGTGTGCACTGTAGGTAACAGGCTTAGCATTGCATACTACTTTATATAGATTATTCTTTTAAATTCAGTTTTCTCCTGAAAGTGCATTGAGTTGAAGGATATGCTGTTACAGAAGGCTTTTGTTTCCCTTCTGAAATATGTTGGTAAACTTAGTCTTTCAAGCATTTGCAATAATTAAAAGTATCCTTCTCACTGCTCCTGTTCTTAGAAGCTTGCTTTTTTAATTTTCATGTTAGATTTATACAGTAGTACAGGTTCATTAAAACACGAACGTTTTAAAAACATTTAAAGGAAGATTCAGGCCCTGCAAATAAACTATAACTAATCCTTTTGTTCCAAGGTTGGTTATAACAAGCTAATTGGGAGTTAAAACTGAAAGGTCTGTCCTGTCCTGTGTGTGAGCTCTGGTGTTCACATCGTGTGCTCAAGTCAGATTAGTTTACTGGTGGGCCTGAAAAACAATCCCTGGGAAGAGAAGGGGAGAGGCAGGTTTGGGATTACTTTTCTGACAAGTCAGAAGTGCAGCTTTTTCCATTACCAGATGGAAAGATATTAATAAGATTGGTAAATCAGTTTTATCAGCATTTCGTAGAACCATAGAACTTTTTAGTTGGAAAGGACCTTTAAGGTCATCGAGTCAACCATTGACCAGCACTGCCAAGGCCACCACTGACCCATGTCCTCAAGTGCCACATCCACATGGGTTTTAAATCCCTCCAGGGATGGGGACTCCACCCCTGCCCTGGACAGCTGTGCCAGGGCTGGACAACTCTTTAGTGAAGAAATTTTTCCCAATATCCAACCTAAACCACCCCTGACACAACTTGAGGCCGTTTCCTCTCCTCCTGTCCCTTCTTCCCTGGGAGCAGAGCCCGACTTCCCCCGGCTCCCCCCTCCTGTCAGGGAGTTGCAGAGCCAGAAGGTCCCCCCTGAGTCTCCTTTTCTCCAGGCTGAGCCCCCCCAGCTCCTTCAGCTGCTCCTGCTGCTCCAGCTCCTTCCCCAGCTCCATTCCCTTCCCTGGACACTCTCCAACCCCTCAATGTCCTTCTTGTTGTGAGGAGCCCAGAAGTGACCCCAGGATTGGAGGTTCCTCAGCAGTGCCAGCACAGGGGATGGTCACTCCCTGCTCCTGCTGCCACACTATTCCTGATCCAGGCCAGGTGTCATTGGCTCCCTGCCCACCTGGGCTCATGTTCTGCTGACCAGCACCCCCAGGTCCTTTCCCCTCAGCAGCTCTGCAGCCTCTCTGCCCCTGCCTGTGGCACTGCAGGGCGTTGTTGTGACCCAAGAGCAGGACCCGGCTCTTGGCCTTGTTGAACCTCTCCCTGTTGGCCTTGCCCATGGATCCAGCCTGTCCAGGTCCCTCTACAGAGCCTTCCTGCCCTCCAGCAGATCAGCACTGCCCCCAGCTCGGTGTCACCTGCAAACTGCCCAAGGGTGCCCTCAGTCCCCTCATCCAGATCACTGATAAAGATGTCAAACGTGGGCCAATGTGAAAGTTTTCTGCTCGTGGAAGATCATTCTTTGTGATTCCTGATCCTGTCTCCAGGGTGCAGCTGCCTCCTTGTGCTCTGGCACCACTAAATCCCTTGTCAGCTGGTTCTCACACTAACCAGAGAATACTATTTCCTTCTTAAAACTGTTCTTTAGCCGGGTCACTTGGTGCTGGGGGAGTCAGTTGAATCCCTGAGGGGCTTAACAGCCAGAAGTGTCCTTGACCACCTGCTCCCCAGGCAGGAGAGATCCAGGGTGTTTCTGGTTGCTGGATTCACAGTCATAATTGTGACCCACAGACCTTGGAATAAGAAGAAAAAGGAAGTAAAAGGAGACCCACTGATGAAGTTGGACTGGAAAAGCAGCAAAAGCGTGCTGGTACTATTTTTAGTAGGTCCAGGCTGTGTGACTGATGGTCCTGCTCTTGCACTTCACAGGTGTATCTTTGAACGCAGATATTTGATAACCACTTCCTGTTGAACTTTGTGTTGTGTTTTTTGAGCAGTGATGAAGAATTTAAGGTTTCATGTAGTATTTCAGGCTCTTTGAATCAGGTGAAGGTGTCCCGTCCCGTTACCTGGACAGTTCTCAGGGAAAAGTCACTGATTCTTCTGGCACATCCACATAAACTGGTGTTTTCTCAGGAGAGAGAGCAAAACTTGAGCATAAGATACAATTTTATAACTGAACTAATTAGTGCTCGTAAGGCCTTTCTGCTGCAATTCCCTGTGATGATTAAAGGAGTGATAGTTTAAAAATATCTAATGCACCTTTTTGACTCTCTCTAGAAAACACGACAAACTCGTGCATTACATTCACCATTTAATGAACAATCTGTGCATGTGGGGAAAGAAATCGTGATTATTCCTTTTTTTTAGGGAAGGATGTTAAAGAACATAAGTTTATAGAGACTGTTTTTAATCATCTGAGATGTCTGTTGTCTTAGTTTTTAGTTTTTCTGACTTAAAGCCTGTACATTGTTGTATACTGGGAACATGTACACGTGTTATTAGAGTGCAGGTTAAGGCCATGGTTGTGCCCTCCAGAATTGTTAAAGGGTCTCTTAGATCTTCATATTTTAATCTTTGTCATCTCCATTTTTGCTTTGATTTTTTTAAATGGAATTTAAAATATTAGTCTTTTACTTTTTTCCAGATGGATGTTTCATAAGATCATAAAATAATTGAATGTATGAGTTAAAAATGAGGGAAATGGGCTCCAGATATGTAGTATTTGTTGCTACATCTGTATTTATGATAACTTTAACTTAGGGGCCACATTGGGCATTATGGTAAATGCCACATTTTTTGTGGTGCTTCCTGTGCTGATACAGGGATTTAAATATATATATGTTCTCAGGATAAAAAGTTTTTTGTTACTATTGACAGAAGTGTGGTGTAATGCTGTACACACATGGGAAATTAGGAAAAACTTTCTGTAACTAGGGATTAACATTTCATTTCACCATCTTTCTGAAATCCTGAATCTTACAAATATCAGTTTTTAAGGGTAAATGGAAACATGTTAATTTAAGTGCTGTGAAAATTAGTGTTTGCAGTTCTCTTTATGCAGCAGCATATGCATGGAACTCATTTACATCTCTTCAGCTCTGCCAGACAAGTGGATTCTGCAGTGGAATTTTGAAGAAATCCCATCACTGATGAAATTGTTAAATATTCAATCCCACATTCCAATTTTACTACAGAAATGTGTGATTTTGTAGCAATCAGTATTTGTGCATGACAGAAATGAAATAGCAGCAAATGGCCTCCTGGTGCAGGGAAGGTCCAGAGTGGGGAGTTTCTGATGGATAATTTGGAGGAGTTTGTGATCTGACAGTTTTGACAGTCCCACTGAGGGAAGGTGCTCCCTTGATAAACTGGGGAAGCCTGACTTGAGCAAAAGTCACTTTGCATTTCCAGGAGGGTGAAAGTCAAACATATTGCTTTATCTAGATCTGGGAAAGCTTTGGAAATTTCTGCTCATCCAGGGAAGTTTAATAGTTGGAGCAATGCAGCAGAATTTTCCTCTGTCCAAGAACTCTTTGGAGTTGATTGCAGCTTGCTTTTCATTCAGCATTTCAATCGTTTAATAAACTTAACAGCATCAGTTTGGCTGCTCAAGAAGAAGAGAAAACTCAATATTAATTTTTATTCTGGAAGTCTCTGCTAATATTGTGTCATTACCCACAACGTTGCTTTGTCTCTGACACAAAGGACCAGAGTTCAAAGCAGAGTGAAACAGTGTATTATATACCAGAACCCTTTTTTTTCTGTATAGATGTTCTTTGTTTTAGAAAATGTAATGCTCTGGAAGAGCTAAATCACAGAAGAATAAATAATAAAAGGTCTGGAATTCGAAAAGAATTCCAAAAAAGAAAAGAAAACCAAAAGAAACTATTCTCAAGACATGGTTTATTATCAGAAAACCTCAGATTGGGGTTGGGTCACACAATCTACCGAGATGCTTTTGTCATTGCCCTCCACAGCACGTTCTTTGTCCCGTGGGATTGATCCCGTTATTGTGGATCGTGGTGCCTGCTGCAGGAATGCAGATAGACTGAAACCAGGCTGAGTGGGGTGCAGCAGTGCCCTTGATTCACATAGGACAAGGAATAAAAAGAAAAGTGAAGATAGTACTTGCCAGATATTTCCCTCACCAAAGCAGTTTGGTTATTGCAAAAAAAAAAATAAAAAAAATTGATAGTTTGGTTTTTTCGGCCAGTGAAAGTCCTTGCATTTTCATTCCATTGGTATGGGGCAGGGTAGGAGTATGATTAATTAAAAATAGTAGATATAACATAGGTAAACAAAATTAAAGTGAGTCCTTTGGTATCCCCAGGGGGTGGGATGTGTCCTGGCTGTTGAGCAGCTCCAGTGGTGCCTCACAGGGACATTTGCAGGTGGTTCTGCACAGGACAGGTGACAGGAGTGAGTAACACTTGTAGTAACCTGACAGCTGTTTGCCATCTGGAATGAGGAACTCTTCATTGCTTTCCTTTAGTAATAAAGAAGAGTCATTTTTAATATTTAGGATATAAAGTTTAGCTTCTCCTGCTTAATTTTTTGTAATTACTTGAAATACTGTTTTAATTTTCTTCTCTTTGATAGTGGAAAAAAAGTCCTGCTTCCCATAGAAGCACAGGTTTGTGTAGCTTGGCATCTGCAAATTCTACAGTATTTAACTATGGATTTAAATGAGAATGTATGCATTTAACGTGCAGTTTTCATGGTGTAATAGTAAAGTAGTGGTGAAATGAAAATTCCTTTAGCTCTGTTTGGGAGGATGTGATATGTTGCTCAAGATGTGTGTGTGTTGCTTTTTGCCATGAAGGCTTCACAGCCACGACTTTTGTGCTCCTTGAACAGCTCCTCTTGTGCAACAAACTCTGATTAAAATACCTCAGTCTAATTTAATGAAATAATGTCCCTTTTGCTGAAGATGTGTCTCTCACCTGATGTTTTGCCTCTTCATGTGTTGTAGAAGGAACACTTGGGGGACAATCCAATGGTTTAAACAAAGATTGGCTGTTGGGGAAAAATATGTTCTGTTCCCAGCTCTGTTGCACACTTGCCAAAATGCCTTGGCCAAGTCACAAATCTGTTTAATCTGTTTTTGAAAATGGGGATAATACTTCACGGGCGGGAGCAGGGGGATGATGATGATGGAATTTCAGTGCTCTTTTCCAGCACTTTTTATCAAGAGCTCTGCCTTTTAAAATGGATCCCTTGGGGTTTGAAGGGGATTACTTGGTCTGCAGGATAAACTCCCCAACTCTCTCCCTGCTCCCTGTTTTTGAGGACTACTGGTGCTGGTTTTCTTGGTGCTCCAGGCTTTCTTACATGCACTGTTCCTGTGGGAATGCTGCTATCCCTGACCTTTGGTGTTGCCTTGGAGTGCAAAAACCACTGGATGTAAGGAGCTGATGTGTGTGCAGTGTCAGTGTGTTCTAATGAAAGGTGTTACAGAAAGGAGAGCAGTGAGTTTAGTTATGGTTGAGACCTTGAAATTAGCACATATAGGAACATATAACTTAGTTCTGGAAGGTTATTTCCCTTTATTGGTTCAAATTTCAACCTTTCAAAGGGAATGGTTTGAACAGTTCCTTACTGGAGTGTTTTTTTGTGTAGTAGGTACAGTACAGATTTTAAATTCAGATGTAATGGTGGTTTTGCTTACCTCTTTGAAGCAAGATTGAACTGAGGTGACTTCAACTTTCTAAAACATCAGCAGATGTCTACATTTCAGCTCGAGTGGTTTTCTGCTGAATCAGTCAATTAGCTGGAGATATCAGTGGCTCCTGATAGCAGGTAAGTGGAGCTGTTGTGGCTGGGACCAGAGCTGGTGCAGGAGGCAGGGAAGAGGTTTTCTTATCCCATGAAACCATCCCTGAGGTCAGGCTTTTATTGCTGAGAGCCTGGTTGGTGCCTGTGCTTCAGGAATCTCGGCTTGTATTGTTATTATTCGGTGTTGTTTGGAGGGGGGTTCATTTTGCTTTATAATGAGGGGGGGTGAGTGAGAGTCTGTGTGTGTGTGTGTGTGTGTGTGTGTGTGTCCACACCTAAACTCCCTTTAAATCAAGGCAAAACAGCCACTCCTGGACCTGGTTTCTCCAAAGCACATCAGGCCTTTCCCTTCTGTGGGATGAGCACCGGGAGGTGTCTGTCCGCTGTCACTGCCTGTGGAGACAGATGCTGAACACGGGTCCGAGTTGAACACTTGGGGACATCAATCCCATCAATCCCATGCTTCATGTTTCCGTGCTGTCCCCTTTCCGTGTCTGTGCTGCTGCTCCTTTATCAGTGCAGTGACAATGATTGGCCTGTGTTCTCATGCAGACTTTTATTGAGTCTGTTTTTTTATTCCTGGACGGATTTCCACTTGCGTGACTCTCTGACCGGTTCAATCGTGTCTGTTGTTTTTATTCCCTTTTATCCTTCTGCACTTTCCTGCTGCCCCTTGCACAGCCCACGATTTGAGAACTTGGCATGGTCTCAGAACAGCTCAGGAGGAGGAGGAGTGCTTCTTGAGGGATATTTTCCAATAACAACGTGCTTGTTGTAGATTAAATAGTTTTGTTACTTTGTGGCTTTTCAGACTCTTTGGCGTCTTGATTGGTTCTTGAGTGCCCCCACAAGTGAGGAAGGAACCTAAATTTATGGAACACTGTAGAGCAGCCAGTGCACAGAATGTACCTAGAGGGTGTGCACATTCACTAGAGAAGTTTTAGGAATTTGCAAATAGAAGAAAAAGTGAAAGGTGCTTTGAACAAACATTCTGCAGAGTATGGTTGGTTAAAAAAAATCATCACAGAATATCATATAAAATCTGGATTTGTGCTGAAATACCCAGCCCAGCAGTGTCACCACAGTGAAGCAAGTATGGAATGGCTCTTGAACACCAGCCATCTTTAGGTAACTGTGAAATTTAATTAATGCCCATAACTGTGAGAGAAGAGGCTGAAAAAAGCCTGTTCTTCGGCCAGACAGGCAGATTTAGGGGGGAAATGAAACACTGCTGTCTACTCAAAGTTCGAGTGGTAGGAAGCAGTTTTTGTCACTCTTCAATGGCCTGAGTTAGTCATGGATTTCTGTGTCAAATGAAGGGCTGTGCTGCTCTTGGAAGCAGAGTTCTGTCTTGAAAAGCCCACCTAAAATAAACGTTGCTTCCTTGATTCGGGAATAATCCTTGTGTGTGCATGCCTGCCTGGGTGGGTAGCTGCTCTCTTGGTAAGGATTAGGAGGTTTGGGCACAATTTTGCACTGGAATGCAGGTCTCTGATGAGGTAATCAATGAAGGCTTTTGTTACTAAAGTAATGTATGAGTCACAAGTGCTTTTTTTATGGCTATGCTTGCGTCAAAATACATCATGACAGCACTTGTTCACTGTACTCCTCCTCCTGCCTTAATTGTGAGGCATGTGAGATGCCAAGAGCTGTCTGTTTGGCTCCCAGCAGTTTGCTTTGCTTTGCTGAGAGCTTCCTGTTTAACACTGAATCATATTATTAGAACTTCAGTGTTTCCACGTGAACCTTTGCACCCCCACGAGTACCCTGTGACTGAGGGCACCTCGAACTAACCAGCTTGGTGGTGAAGGATGGAGTGGCTTTGGTTTGTCTGCATCAGCTCAGCTGTGGTTGGAAATCCTGGGCTTTATGGAAAGTTTGGGAATGGCATTTACTTTGGTGAAAGTTGCAGCTTGCATGTTTGATAATAGGAAACCATTGTTAAATGCAGTTATCTGGAAGGAAGAAGAAATGATAATTGATTTTTACTTTCCCTGTTGCGAGTGTTTTGTTTCTGTTTTTTCAGCAGGAAACTGTTGTGTTATGGAATGATGTATGTAGGCTCTGTTGGGACTCCAAATAGCTGTTTGCAATTTGGCAAAGACAGAGGCACACAGTCTTTTGGACAAATTTGAAGTTGTTTTTATAGTTTAGAAGGAAATGTAGGGATTGAGACCACACAACCTGGCTCCGCATACGGCTTTTGTGTACAGAGATGCTAAACACCCGAAAATGCAGTGTTTCCATAGGCGGAGTTTCTTTTGTGTTCACAGGCTGGGGAGCCTCAAATTCCAGAGGCATTACATGAGCAGTTTTAATGAATTAGTGTCTGGTTTTCCTGCAGCAGATGTGACAAGCAGCTTTATAAGCTGCTTCCCATCGATCGCTGTTTTCCAGCTCTTTTGTGTCTTTCTTTTGCTCAGAGAAAAGCAGGGAAGAGCTCGGTTTCTACAGTAACTGCTGCCTACACTCCTGCCTGCAGGCCAAGTGCTTTCTCAGTCCTGCAGCCTGTGCAGGGCTCCTGCATTGAATTTCTGTACGTTTTGTTTGGGTTTCTAGTTTGTTTTTTCTTTTTGCTCCTTTAAATATTTTGCCCTCTAAGAGGAGAGGAGAGTGCAGTGGGAATCGGTGATTTGGAGATAGGTAATTTTAATTAACCACAGCACACTGCCACAACTGTAAGACAACCTAAATGTTTTTGCTGCTGATCGATAGCAGTGTCTGTGTGGTTGGGATGCAAAGAAAATGAGGTGCCTGGCTGCTAAAACAGGAACCTTTGGGAATTTGGGATGGCACTTCTGTGATGCCTGTTTCTGTAGCGTAATAATGCAGGGCAGGGCTGAGATCAGCTTCAGCTTGTTAATAGAATTCTTTACATTTGCAGCAAAATTTGCTGTGGTGGAACAAGTCCACACGTCATTTCAGCCTAAACTCTGAAACACTCCTGGTGAGATTGTGAATACAGGGTTAAAAATACCCAGTTTCTCATGACGTCAGCTCCGAGTGGGAACGAGCTGAGCACCATTTCAGACAAGGTCATGTGTTTATTACTCAGTTGGTGTTTGCTGCTGGTGCTTCAGGAATGTTCCTGTTGTCGTCATCAATATTCTGCTGTCATAGGATCATTTCTTGACGCAGGCATGCTTGTTCCAGACCCTTCTGAGGGCAGGTCAGCACCGTTCCTGTAAGGAATACCAACCAACAGCTTCCCATACTGCTCATGCACTTGCTAAAACACGAGCAGGGAAGTCTGGAACCGAGGTTTCCCATGGGGGAGCCGTTAATTTACAGCGAGATCGTATTTCCAGCCTTTGCTTACAATTTGGTACAAGTGTTTTATTGGGGAGCTTGAATTAACATGAGGCTACAGCAATATTTCATCCCTTGTGATGCTGCAGAGATCTTTCCTTTTGAATCTTAAGACATCTGAGAGAGTAAACGGATCAGGAATCTTCAGGGTGTTTTCCATCCTGCTTGATGGCGCACCTGAAAAAACAGCCAGATCCTTGTGAAAAGCTCAGAAGGAAAAGTCAAATTGCTGGTTTAAAAATGTTGAGAGTGTTTTGTTCCTCCTGGCACCAGAGGTCGAGCGTGCCATGGAGCCCTGCTGCTCTCTGTGGGGGGGACGTGCTGTGCAGTTATTGATCCTTGGGCCACAGAAATCAATGGCAAAGGATACAGAGAATTAAGGGGAACACACACGAGGTCGGGATTCACTCCCCAGAGGAAAAAGCTGCCACTCTTTAAAGGGCAATTGCTTTTTGGGTAACCTCTAGAAGTGTCCTGACTAGTAATGGCCAGACCTAATTGAATGTAAATTAATGGTAAATTAGCCACATCAGGACTTAGTTTCAAAGCAGGGAGAAGGAGGAATCCATCCGACCACAGTGGGGTGTGAACATGGACCTGTAGGAAGTGATGCCCTGTTCTGGCTGGGGCGGGTGCTCACATTTCCCACAGGCTGTGGTCAGCTGCAGGAAGGGAATCAAAAACTTCCTAAAAACCTACTGGAGGAGTTGGGCTTTGTGTGACATTAATCTAAATATTATAAGTAAATTTTTTTGATCACCATCAGTAAAGTAAAACAGGTACTCCTGGAAAAGCTTCACAAATGCCATGTTAAAACTAAAATCTCTTACCAGGAACACAAGGTGGAACCTGCATAAAAGAATTGCCCATGGGGAAAAAAATTTCTCCCTGTTTAGGACAATAAGAAAATAATTATGATCTGATTAGTATTGTAATATACTGGATCACCTTTTTTCAGTGTATCCATGGTAAAATTTCCTATGCTCTTAGCATTTTTCCTCTTATTGCTTAATGTAATCCTAGGAAAGACTTTGTAAAACAAATATCTGAAGAGTTATTTCTGTTTAAAGAGTCAAAACAATGCTTACTACAAAAACTTAGAGGATTTTTTCTAGTAGCCCATGTTTTATTAGTAATGATTTAGTGGTGGGAGTTTTCAATATATGACTATTTGGATGGATTTATAGATCTACCTTCATTATTAGTTTGGAAGCCCAGATTTTTAACTGTTGGGTATTTTTAGATTATCTTGAAATAAAAGCTGCAGTTCAGTTCAATTTGTCTTCTTAATAAGTTTTGGTTTTGTTGATTCTTTCAGATCTAAAGGTGATGACTCTATTCAGGAAATGGACTGTGGTATTGACTTCCAGTTCAATTAAACACAGCCCAAAGTCTTAAAAATAAATTCTGGATCTGAATAATTTAGTATGCCTGCTCTTGGTGTTGAGCAATCAGAAACCTTTTGGTATAAAATTCAGGAGATGAGGAAGTTAGAAGGTTTAATTGTGTATTTTTTTGAAAAGGGTAGGCTGAGTAAAGCTGCTACTTTCTCCTTGGTGTGGGAATTGTTGCTTTTTCCAAGTTATCTGAAGTTACCTCTTTCAGGTGTTTCCAAGACACAGTCTCATCTCTTCTCCCAGGTTTCTGAGTGTTTTATGTGTGGCAGTTTGTTTTATGGGTGAGAGGAACCTCTTTCTTTAGAGATGTACCTTTTTCTAGGACACAAAGGCACCACACACAGGCTTTACAAAGACTGAAATATGTAATTATACTTCAGTGTTCGAAGCTTTTTTTACCCCCCATTGCATTTCTAGTTGTATTTGTTAAGACTCACCTTTTAAGCCTTGTTCATTTAAAAACTGGTTAAAACCCCTAGCTGCATATTGTTTAATGCATAATTGATTTCCTAATAATCCATTGCGATGGAATCAATAATAAATGAAGCAGCAAATGGAGAAAAGATGATGAAATTGGGGTCCTTGTGCTTTCAAACTGAAAGGGGCCTTTCAAACTGGTGGGGCCTGGCCTCGTCCTGGGGGGTGACAGTGGACACACAGAACTGGTGACAGACTGTGGAGGGGAGGGGAGCACTGCTGGGGTGCTCAGGGACCTGGCACACAGGGGGTGTGAGAAGAGGCTAAATGACCTCGATTTTATTTCTTTTTTTAAACCCAGAGGTGAATCTAATTGCAGCCTGAAGGGGAGTTGTAGAAGAGCTGGAGCCAGGCTGTGCTGACAGGTTGGGCACAAGCAGCTGTAGCAAGTTGCAACCAAGAAATCATACCTGAAATTACACAAATATCAAATCCCTTCACCAACTGAGGGTGTAACTGTAGGGATGAGTTGCCCAGCTCTATCCTTGGCTTCAGAATTCAGTGAGACAAGGCCCTGAGCAGCCTGGTCTAACTGCTTTAAGCAGGAGATTGGGCTGGACACCTTCAGAGGTCGCTTCCAAACTCAATTTCTCTGAAGTTCCATTTGAAAGATGTAAAAAAACCATTTTTGCCTGACTTCTAAAGTACAAATATATCAAAAGTGGGCCTGGAAGTGTGCACTGTAGTACTGGTGATGAAGTGTCAGTGTGCACATCTTCTAGCAGAACTATAAATTAATTAATTGGCTGTGAGAGTGGTTTTTACTGGAGTGAGTGGAAAGACCAGCTGGGAATTGGGTCCTAAGTAGGGAGGTAAGAGGAATTAGAAAAGGGATTAGCTTCAAATCTCCCTTCCATGGGAGGGAGGCCATAACCAGTATGGTGATTTCCATGTTTCTTTGTTAGGTCACCGATCAGAATAGCAGAAGGAAGTACAAATAGCATCATCTTAGGCTGCTGTGCAGTCAGAGAAAAGGAAGTGGAAAGGCTGTGTTTGGTGGTGCAGATGTTGATAATGACCTCTGCTTCTCTTTGTGGGGGTCACACCACTGCTCTGAATGTATTTGAAGTCAAAAATTGACAAGAGCAATCTCCCAGATGCTGACTGGGTTCTTTTGAGGGTCTTTGGTTTGTAATGTGAAAAGTTGAAGCTGTCCTTGCTCTCAGTAAACCAACAAGAGTTCAAAATTCTTGCACCTTGTTGTTCTTTTAGATCTGCTTAAATCTCAGGGGATCCTTAAGTTACCTGGGGTTCAGTGTCACAGTCAGTGTGAAAGAATTGAACTGTGCAGTGTGAACTGCCATCACTGGGGGGGTTCTCAGTGCTGAACCCTCATGATCTGTTGGAATTTAAAATTTGGAGGTGCTAATAAAAGAGCAGTGGGATGGCAGCTGCTGTCCAGTTTTGGTCCTGGTTCTTGGATGACAATTCAACTGGAATAATTCAAAGGATACTGAGGCACTGGGTGTCATAGCAAGGTTTATGTACAGGGAGAAGATTGAATTCCTTCTGCTCTGTTTTGGTTTCCCAGATGAAGACAGGATGAAGTTCCTCATTTTCAGTCAGGTTTTCACACAGGCAGAATTACAAATGTATCATTAGGTTTTCCCTGCAGTACAGACAGAACTGCTGAGGTGACATGACAAAATATTAGAAATACAGATGGGACAAAACTAGATTTGGCACATTTTCTCCTGAGACACTTTTTTGACACCCTGCAAAATTGCCAAACTCTGCAAAGGTCCTGCCTGGATCAGCATCACTGTGTTTGCTGGGAGCTGCAGAGACAGCAAGAGTTTTCTAGGGAGTAGTTTGATGATTCTTGTCTGTTTTCCAGTAGCCAAACCAAAATGAACATTTTTTTTAATTTAAAAAAGAATGATTAAGGCAGTGAGTTGCATTTTAGTTGTGACACCACTGTGGTTCCCTGGATCACACACTGTGATCCATGGGAAGCACAGGGCAGGGACTCGTCGTTGTCAGGAAGTGCACAGAATTATTTAACTGCAAATACTGAGAATAGTTGTTTGAAATACATAAAATACAAAATTGGCACCTCAGCTAACTAGTGCAGTTGTGTGTTTATCACGTGGATACCTGACACACTTTTTGCCATAGAACTGCTTAAACGTGGATGGTTTGCAAATGTTTGGTTTTAGGGACCTCTTGGTGGCTCTGTTTGATTTCCTGCTCCGAACAGCATCGTCCTGTAAAGGCAGGATGGTGGTTAGATGAGGTACAGAGTGTCAGCTTACAAAACTGCTTCTTTTCTTTCCTTTTTTTTTTTTGTAAGTGGGTTGTCTGGATGAGTTTCTCCTCCAGCAGCCATCCTGTGGTAGCACATTGTGAAACTGCTGTAAACGCTTTAAACTGTAAGTAAAATCTACTTGGGCTTGTTGAGCTCTAAATGTTGGATGAGGTCTCTCCCTGTGGGTGTGCTGTGGTTTTTGTTCAGTTCATTGTATAACTAAAGAATATGCCAAAACCAACTTGATTCTGATCAAATTAGAACACGTTCTGTACTTTGGTTTTGGAAGTAAATGTCATACATTTGCATAAATGCAATTTATTCAGGAGTTCCTTTGGTTAGTACACACTCTTTATTCTGCATTTTGGCTGAATTCCAGCTATAAAAATAGGCTTCTGTTAAAAAAACCTGTTTACAAATATGAATCAATTGACAGATGTGGTCTTTTGATAATGCTCAGGTGTTTGCATGCTCCAGCCAGCCAGGAATTTGTGAGTACATCATGTCTTCTGTACTAACACCGTCCTTTCAGGCTCTGCATGGGAAAGGCAGACTGCACTGGTGATGCCCTTGGGTTCTCATGTAGCTCATCACTGTGAGTTCCAAGTTTGTTTGGCACAACAAACCTGTGCAATACCCCTGGTTGACCAAAGCTCCTGGTTTGGGGCTGCATTTTATGGGTGGTTTTATCCTAACCTTGATCAACATTTGAGAGCCTCAAATCTGGGCTGTGCTTTGAAACGTGTGCTTTGGTGTCACCTGAGTCAGTGAGCTGCCCTTGCCTTCAGATGCCACAGGGAGATGATGCATCCAGAGGGTGCAGTAGTGTAAGAAGGAGATGTTTTCATACGTGTGCCTACATGGAATATTGAAGGAATTGTCGAGTACATGTTTTCTGCCTCTACGTATTTGTGGTACTTGTGTTAAGTTGTGAAGATCCACCTCCTACCCATCCACCTTCTCCCCATCCTCACCCTGGTCTGGCACTGTAGGACTCAGGTTGCTCAATGTTCTGTACAAGGATTTTTCAGTGGGATCAAGGAATGAGCACCTAAAGCGATGTCCGGTTGTTCCCACGTTTTTCTTGAGTTGAAATAAGTTCGGTGTGAAAATATTGAAGGTAAATTTGTCAGTCATGAAAGACATTGGACAGGTGACTAAAATTTACATCTGTCTCTGTGTCTAGCAGATGTCGTTGTTCACCTGCTCACAGGGACTTCTACTTAATCTTTGTCCGCTGTCATTGCATACACTTGAGGAGTGTTGTCGTTATTGCTAATTAACTGAAATGCTTAGAAAATAGTTTTATTTCCAAAACAGCCGAGACCTCTTTCCATTGTCACTTGAACAATATAAACACAAAATACATCCTACTGGAAAAAGGAAAGAACCAAGTTGTTACTGAAGATACTAAAAAACTCCACAACCCAACCCAGAAACTGGTCCACTTAACTTGCTCGCTGAAATGTGAGTGCAGTTTTTTGGCACAGATTCTGTTCCTAATTTAGTCCAGGGAGTGTTTCAGAAATAGGTCGGCTGTTAAATGCGGCCACGGTCCGTACTGAGGAGGGAGACAGAGAGAAAAGGAAGGTCACTGTGGATTCTGTCTCTCTTTCCTGATCCTTGGGTGTGTATTGTAGGGAAGAAGAATCACTGCAGTGCGTGTGGCGAGGGACACGGTGAAAATCAAATGCTGCCTTTGTTCTATAAACATCCTTAGATTCGTTTTAAGAGATAAAAGCCAAAACACAGGAGAGTTCATGTTTTCAAGGCTACTCCACAGCTGAGTGTTCCTTCCAATTCTTACATCACTTTTATGTTTAATATATTTTTCCAGAGAAATGAGCACTTTTTATTTACAGTCTATCTTGCATTCGTAGCTCATTTCTTACCCCTGTTCCAGCATGCTCTTGTTTCCTTTTCTATGTAAAACCAGATCTACCTAGAAACACTTAAAAAAACCCAAACCAAACCCAAAACCCAACATTTTGTGAGGTTTGTTTCTGGTTATAGTGTCGTTGGAAAGTCCTTTTCGTCGTGTGGGAGGTGTGTAAATGTCATTGTGGGTTTAGTGTAGTCTGACAGCTTAAGAATGAGGAGATAGTAAAGTTACTTGAACTGTATTTTTATAGATGCTTTTGTTGAAAGAAAATTAAGTTTCTTGTTTGCTCAATCTGTTTATTTACTGAGAAGTTAGAAACAGCTTGTCATGTTTAATTGAGTTCAGTTCTAAATGCTGAGAACAGGGATGTAGAAAGGAGAATACTTAAAGGTGCATGCATTGTGGTTTATTTTTCAAATTTCTAAACAATTGCACGTTGTTAATTTATTGTTAGTCATTAAGTTTGGGCATGTAATCTCTGGCAATATATGAAAATGGGCAGTTTATTGAAATTGGGTCTTAAATTCAGCTCTGAAAAAAAGATACTTGAATGTAGTACTACAGCAGCAATATACTCTGTAAATGAGCAGAATTAGTTTGATATATGTTTAATTTAATAGGTATTTTAAGAGAAAAGAAATCTCTTAGACCAACCCTATGAAAATGAGTAGACCTCAAATTGGCCAACGTTTATGCTCCTGATTAATTTTGCTATCATGGACCTACTTGTTCATTTGCTGAAGCTGTTCTTTGGCATCATAAAATAATGGGCTTTTGTCTTCAAAACAAACCAACTTTGGGGGCTGGTGCAGGATCAGGGTGAACCTCAAGAAATTTGGAGGCAACACATAAAGTGCCCTTGTTACAAAGGATTTCACTTGCCTGTATTCCTTTCCAGATGTCAGAGTTGCTGACTTGGGGATCTCTTTCTGGTCACGTTGATCTGTCTGTGATCTGTAAATTGGAGATGGTTGTGGATAATTACATAAGATACCGTAGCTTTTAAATTGTAAATGAGCTTAGGTGGTACGTGCAAGTTATGCAGAAAGTCTTACATTGTGTAAACAAGTGGCTCATATATTTGTTGGTTTTTTTTTTTTTATTTTCCAGCTGTACTTTCAGGTTTCCCAGCACAAACATCAAGATAACATTCACAGCTCTGTCCAATGAAAAGAGAGAAAAACAGGAGGCCCCAGAGTCCCCAGTGAAGCCTGTGCAACCCCAGATCTCTCCCTTAACAATAAACATTCCAGACAACATGGCTCACCTGATCAGCCCTCTCCCTTCTCCCACGGGAACTATCAGGTATTTAAACCCTGCAGGTGGGATGCAGGGCCATGGGTGGGCTCAGCACAGCTTCCTCATTCAGTATTTTGCTTTTGAGGTCAAAGTTTGGTTGAAGCTCAGTGTTACCTGCCCTGGAGAAACCACCTTTCTGCTGACTAATAACACAGTTGCATGAACAGTCTGTGATATTCTGATTTAACAAGTTAAATGTGTAACAGTCTGCTCAGGAGCTTGGTATTCTTAGAACAGCAAGACAGCAGATCTTTTTCTTGCATTCCAGCTGATTAAGATTGCTTTTTGCTCTTGCATGCTTATGGCAACACTTTAAATAAGTTTAGATCACACCATTTTTAAACATTCTGATTTGTCACTGTTACCCCAAAGTTCATCACCAGAACAGATGGTGTTTTGGGTTATCATTAGTGTGGAAAATGGACTGATCTCTTACTCCAGGAGCTTTGTTATTGATTAGTCACTGCTGGGAGTAAACAGGCATTTTACTTAAAATCCAGAGTGAGGTGCAGGTTCTGGACAGTGCTCCAGGGGAGCGGGATCTGGGATTTTCCTTGCCCTGCAGCTTCAGTTGGTGATTGTAGCCATTGACCAACCTGTTACTTGGGACCAAACTCAACTAACACGAGCAACCCATCCCCACAAACCAGTAAAATCAGTTCAGAGAGAATTGCTGAAATTCCTGGGAAGTTCAGGAGCAAAACTTCCCTGTCAAGGCCCTGACAGTTGGTTCAGAGTCATGTACGTGCCTTTGGAAGGGTTTTTTGTCCCCCCTCACTTCCTGTGTCTTCACTGGAGCAAAGGACTGTTCGTGCTTGCTTTTTAAAAATGTACAACGTGTTAATGAAATCTGAATGTAAGGATAATTGAGTTCTTTCATGCTTGCCAAGATCTTGATCTCAATATTGGAGTGTTTAATGACATCTGTATAAGTGATGGAAGCAGAGAGAAAAGAGATCTAGACTTGACTGTATAACAGGTTTGCTTTCTTATAAAAATGCAGGGAAAACACATCTTGTCCCAGAAATGACAGAGCAGGTCACAGGTATTTGAGGTAACATCCCATCTATCCCCACAGCCTTTGCCTCACTGTGAATTTTGTGATTCTCTTCAGGGCTTTCATGCACCTGTTGAGTAGTTTATTCCAGACAAAAAAAGACGACAGCTCTGAGTCTATTTTGAGAGCAAAGCTTGACAGCTTCTCTGCAAATCACCCTGTTTTGTAGAAGACTTGTAAACTTGCTTTGATTGTACCATATGTGTGGCTTTGTCAATATATGCTAAAGTGAGCAGAGCAGAGGGATGTTGTCAGCTGATACGTGAAAACACAGAGCAGCAGTGACCTATATTGAAAAAAATAAATTAGCTACACATTTTGGCTCTAATCAAGGATTCTTCTGTACAACACTTAAAAAATCCAATCTCCCTCTTATAGTAAGTATACCACTAGTAGCAAACTGTTGGTGGATTTCTTGTGATGTGAAGCTTGAAGGGTATTTTTATATAAATATATATTGCCCAATCTGCACTGCTTGGCTGTTTCTGTAGGTAAAAAGGGAGGTAGCAAAAAATGTGAGGGGCCAGGCAGACAAACAAACCTCGACAGATATAAAATTCTTAAAGCTTTAGTGTATAAATCTAAATAACATTGTCTAGAGTTAATTATTTTTCCATTTTGAACCACAGATTCAAGTTAGGTTGAAGGTTGTCTGTGGAGATAAGGCTGATTCTGGAGGCACTGCAGGCTCTGCCATTGGGATTTCTAGTTTTTTGGAATTCCTGAGGGCTGCATTGAAATCAGCTGCACTATGAACTGCAGAGTAGAGAGCTGCCAGGATTATTTTGGGGAAGGGGACAGAGATCACCCACTGGCTGTGTCTTTCCTCTTGGCTTAAATGGAAATTGCAGAAGCAAACCAGCTTTGTGCAGCTGCAGTTCCTGAGGCCTGTGCAAGGCAGGGGACACTGATAGAGAGATGTCACAGTGGAATTACACACAGTTTTATCTCTGTTTCTCCGTGATGGATGGCAGAATGTGAAGTATTAAGAGATACTCCTGTGTGTGTTTGGCACCATCTCTTGCTTTCTAACAGTGTATCTTCTCTGTTGGCCTAATGCTGCATTAAATTAGCTGAGTCAGTGCTGATGCATCCCATTTATAGATCAGAGTATGGGTTTTATACATGTGTGTGTCAGTATGTGCACATGCCTGTAAACACTTAAAAAAATATTGGTTGAGATTTAAATAATAACTAAACCTATTTTTTTCTCACTGCTTGCTGTATTTTCTCAAATGTGCAAAAATACTGCACAGGAGAGGTGATTTTTTTTTTTTTTTGTGAGCAGACTGAACACAAGCATATGGCAGAAATTCCGTGCAAGATGTGTGTCTTGTTTCCAGTTACTGTCTCAAAATTGGTGGTTGCTGATGTAGCTAAAGTGGACTTTGGTGTGGGCAAATCTTACACAAATAGAGTACAGCCTAATAAATCCTGGTTCTTCGAGGAGGGAAGGCTGAGCTGCACCTGGCAGGATTCTGATTCCCATGGCTGAGTTAGCAAGGCTTGGAAGGTGGGGGTCGTGCTGGAAGCCCTGACAGCCTCGGAGCTCTGGTAGTGGCTTTGCTGCAGCAAAGAGCTTTTTGATGAGACACAGTGTGGTGATAAACTGTATAACAAAATAGTAGGATCTTCTTTTTATGCTCTACAGTGCTGCAAACTCCTGCCCATCGAGCCCCCGCGGCGCAGGCTCTTCAGGGTACAAGATGAGTCGTGGGATCCCATCTGACCTACATTTGATGGCCGACAATTCCCAGTCGGAAAACGACAAGGAAGCATCAGGGGGAGACAGCCCAAAGGTAAACATGGCTCGGAATTAATCCCAGAAATGACACCTGAAGTGAATGTGAGATTTGGGGTATTTTGTTTGCTAAAACGTGTGCACTGAGTCATAATTTAAGATCACAGACTTTAAAAACAACGTGTAGGGTGTTGTGATCAGAAGGGAGATTGATTAATTGATTGTTTTACCCCTCTCCCTTGGGGGAGGGTCTGGGCAGTCTAAGATAAAGATCTGTTCACAGGCTGTTGAAAATTCTTTGCGGTTCTATGTGTCTCCAAAATTTATGTTATCTTAAAATTGCTAATCAGAAGAACAAAGTTATCTTAGTTTCTTTTCTGACTTCAGATTTTGGTCATTTCAAAAGTGCCTTAAGTCACGTTAGTTATGCTCTGTGACTTTTGATGTAGAAAGGAGTGTGTATATCTTTATAAGTTTATTATCTTTATTAAGTTTATTAATGCAGACTTCCTTGTTCCCATACAGGATGACTCTAAGCCACCCTACTCCTATGCACAGTTAATAGTCCAAGCAATTACAATGGCCCCAGATAAGCAGCTCACACTAAATGGAATTTATACGCACATAACTAAAAATTATCCTTACTACAGGACAGCAGACAAGGGCTGGCAGGTAAGCTTGATTTCTGGAATATTTGTTTTTAGTTGGAAGCAATACTGGCAGCTGTAAATGGTCTTGAGCAGTTGGTGCCCCAGAGCCCTTCAGAAACAGAGTTTGTCAAATGACTGTGTTGTCTTTCTCCTGATTGTAAGTCCTCCAACAAAGTGAGCAATTTACATTAGTCTCTATTTGAAACATTGCTGTATTCATGGAATGGTGTTCTCTAAACCTCTAGTACAGACAGACTTTGGGGGAAGAAAAGTACATTTGGCACTGGATTCGAATACCATCTGCTATCTAGGAATGGTGGTGTGTTCTGTAGCTTACAGTTGTGTAAACATCCGTATTGCTATCTCGAGATAAAATGAGGATATTAAATGTTACAAGTTCAGTTTTATTTGGGAACAGTGATCTTGACCATGCAATAAGTGAAGGAACAAGTGTGTTATCTGTTGTTATCTCGCCCTGGTTCGTGCCCTGTTTTATTTGTGAACTTACCCATTTCTGTACCGAGTTACACCAAACCCTTCAACTCTGCAGCATTAATTTCTGCTTGCTTTTCATTTTTAAAAGACCAGCCCCAGCGTTTGCCAGGATGACTAACTGAGTACAAATCAGTCTGGCAGAGTCTACCCACACACACATGAAGGTTCAGTGCCTTTGGTGCTGCTTTGGGTGTCTCAGAGGCCCAGGAGCACAGTTTTGCCCCTGTAAGGCCCTGGGCACACTGTCCATTGGGAAGGATCAGTGTCACTGGTTGCTGCTCACTCTGCAGCAGGGACATGTCTGGAGTTATTTTCAGGGAGGTGAAAAGTGTGGGGGAGGAAAAGTTAGGAAGTGTTAACACTGGCTGTACAAGTGGAAGACTGAAGAATGCAGTAGAGGAAGAGATTTTAAAATATTAATCACGTAGTTATTTATCATGAGACCTACATGAAAGTTGGATCCCTTTCCCAAGGTTAGCAGGAATGGAGCTGTTCTGGCTGTTTGCTAAGGGTTTGGCTAGGCCGGGACTTGGCTGCTGTTGTGACTGGGAAGTCTCTTTTGTTTCCCTTTCCCACATAACAGTGCAGTATCCTGGCTGCAGACATGCTGACAGATCTGTTTTAGCAACGAGGCTCTGTTTATAAAATGTTGGTGTGTGTTTTCCTTCCTATTCTGCGGCACCTTGAGTGTCTGTGTGTGTGCTGCTGCTTTACCTGAGCATCGTGAACCCAACACACACACACTGTTGTGCTCAGGTGAAGAATTCTGCTGTAGAACAGGGTGTGTGTTTGGGGGTGTAATGCTCCAGAAAGCCCAGGTGATAGACACAGTAGACATGGTGTGTTCTGGAGTCATTAATTAGCACCTATTCAGAGAAACAATTGGAAAAGCTGAAAATCAGATGCTGCTCAGTCACTGCTCTGCCAGCTTCTATCCATCAGGAGCTGGATTACAGCTAGGGTGATGTAGGATAGATGTTTGAAATCATATTTGAGGCTATATATACCCATATTATTCAAAACATAGAGTACACACACATGTATAGTGTCCCAATCCTGTACCTTAATAAATAGCATTGAGATATTTATATCCTTTATTATTCAAAGGTCTCATTTTGTTGAGCACTTGAAGACTCTCTGTGAACTTATTTTAGCAGGTACTTTTGGATCTACTCTTTTATTCTAACATATGGAGAAATAAATACAATTTATAAACATGTTCTTGGTATCTTTCTAGTTATGTTTCAATTTTTGGCAGAGAAAACCATCTCTGGTTTCATCAGTTTGCATTTAAGAAACCATACATGGTTATCATTGCTTTAGGTTCTCCAAACTTGCCATCAGGGTCATGAACTCAGATATTTGAGCAAGATTTACATTTAATTTTGCAAATTTTTGAGGACTTTTGTTAACATAAAGCTTTTTGTCCACTTACCCTTGTCCCCCCACGATTATTTCAGCAGGAACACTTAGCATCAGTTTCTTCTTGTTCGGTGATAATACCGAGAGAGATTTTGGGGTTTATAGATCTTAAAAATAAAAAAATAAAATTTAAAAAATCCTGTGTGCAAAGCCAAGCACAGACAGAGCCACTCGAGGGTGTCAGCAGTTCTGTACATCACTTTGATGCAAGGGGGAGGGGGTGTTGCAGCAAAGTGAGGACACAGGAACGTGCAGAGAGATCGTGGTAACGAAGATCTCATGGAAAACCCGGTTCAGGACCTGCTGCCACTTGGTGTTTTTCTAGACGCACTAAATCTTTGGCTCCTTTATTGAGACAGACTGGACTGTGGGTGAACTCCCAACAACCCAGCTGCCTTTGGAACTTGTGTAATTTAACCTTTTCTTCCTGAACTGTGGAACAGTAGCAGGGTTATGATCTAGGATCAAAAATCAGTATCTGCTGTGTTCTGCTGGCCCTCCTAGAAGGAGCTGACACTCTACACTCTGTGGGACACCTGGGGAAGGGTTGTGTGTGAACACTGATAATTTTTCTTCATTTTTCTTTTTAACACTGCATTCTGCACAAACATTTGTGGTGTCCTAACAGTTGGTTGCGATCACCGTGTTTCTCGTGAGAGATTTAAAATGGGATTCCTGTTATTTCCAATTGGAATACTGGGTTTTTAATTGTTGGGAAAGGTTTGGCAAATGCAAGAGTCCTTTCAGGTTTATGGCACTGCCTTGGCAGTGCTCTGAGTTCTGTTGAATTAAGGAATTAAAGAGCTGAACCCCGAGTCTCCTGTAGTACAAACTGCTGCACTAGGCCACATTCTGACTTGGAAAAGTTATATGAATTCTACATATTTTTTTATGTTCCATAGAATTCAATACGTCACAATCTCTCTCTGAATCGTTATTTCATCAAAGTACCACGTTCCCAGGAAGAACCAGGCAAAGGCTCATTCTGGAGGATAGACCCTGCCTCTGAAAGCAAATTAATAGAGCAGGCTTTTAGGAAAAGGCGGCCTAGGGGAGTACCTTGCTTTAGAACCCCTCTGGGACCACTCTCTTCTAGGTAAGGAAAAACAGATGAACAAAAAGACTATGGCTGTTGTTTAATCTTCAGGCTGATACAGACTTGGATACAGTCACGAGTTTAGTAATTTAATTTCATCCAGACTCAGTGTTTGAATTCTGTGTGACTGGTTAGGAGGCTGCCCCATACACCAGGCTTGTGTTTACTGCTTGTTTTCAGTGTTAAAAGAACTCTATTTGCATAACTAACTATCAGATTGTTAATGTAAGCAAGCCTTGCTGTACCTTTGGTGGGTTTTACAGAATTATAACTTTAATTTCTAACTGCCATCTGCTGGATTTTAAAACTGTTTGCAAAGAAAATTGTCAGATACCGGCTACCATTCTGTTGACCTTAGAGATGCCAATTGTGTATTCAGTTTGATAATGCTCGAGCAGAATTCATGATGGGGAAATTACCTGGGTTTAAATTGTTCCCTGTGTAAAGTTATGGCCTTTCTGCTGGTGCAGATCTGTTACTACTTGCCCTGTAGCCTGAGATTTGCTCATCCTTCTTCTCCACCAGAAGAAACGTTCATGTTTCACAGATTGCTTAGAGGCTCCCTAAGAAGGCATCCAGCCACTTCTTCTCTGTTAACTGTACTTGGAGTTTGCTTTTAAATCCTGTCCCTGTTTAACAGAAGCTTTCTAAAAGATCCTGGGATCTGGGTTGTAACTCGAGGTGCCCTCCCCTTCTGTGGGCCGCGTGTTACGGTCTCCTTAGAGGAAGGTTAAAACACATCAGCTGCTGCTTTCATTTTTAACTGCAGAAGTGCCCCAGCTTCTCCTAATCACTCTGGAGTGTTGTCTGCACACTCCAGTGGCGTCCAGACCCCCGAGAGCCTGTCCAGGGAGGGGTCTCCCGTCCCGATGGAACCTGAGCCCAGCACTATCCAGCCAAAACTCGCCGTCATACAAGAAGCGCGATTTGCACAGAGTGCCCCAGGTGAGGAGCCCTGGGCTGGGCTGGGGCTGGGGCAAGGAGGGGGCTCAGGCAGAAATAGTGTCAAGACTTCACCAAAAAAGGATATATATTTAATCTCTTAACCTTCAGAGCAAATCTGTGAGAAACTCAGAAAGAGGGAGATTCTGTTTGCAGTCAGGCTGTTACCTGGGGGCTACTCCAGCACCCTGGGTCACATTACCAAGGAGAAGGCTGTGCCTCTGTCCTGTGTAGGACTGTACTGTCTTGTAACAGTTGTCACTTGCTTTCAAAGTGTATTCTCTCTAGTTAAGAAAAAAGAAAAGAAAATAGAAGGTTACATGTGTTACAGAAATAAGGAAATGCCTTTCACAGCTCTGTGATCATCTCACCCTTTTAAAGCGGGGGATAAAAGAATTGGAAGGGTCAAGAGAGAGAAGAAGTTTCCTATTTAAAACAAAAGGGCATAAGGCATGATGGGATAAGGATGTGTTTGTTTAATTACCTTAGTTTATATATGTTTTCATCCATTTTCTCGGTGATGTTGTGGCACTACAGAAGTGCCAGTGATCATTCAGTGGTGAGGACAAACATGGTCCTGAGCAGAGACAGCGGGATCTCCCAGCCTAAGGATGTGGAGAGTGTTGCTGATGCAGACGTGCTCCACACACCACCTGAAGCATGTACATGTTCCCATCTGTGGGGAGGGGATTTTCTTTGTCAGTGTAGCTGCACTGAGTGAGAGCTGGGGGTGCCCAAATGGAGTGTGGGTTTTACTGAGCCAGGACAGCCGTTACCCCAGGTCTGTGGCTGGGAATAACCACGTGTCATAGTCTTCATTGTCCAGTGTTACCTTTTGGATTGTTAGTGAAGGAGGTAGTTAAACCTCTGAGGCTTTAGTGTTAAGTTTAAAAGAATGACTGGCTTAAAAGAAATAATTAAAATTGGCAGCCTGATTTTGATCTCTCTCTTGCAGGATCACCTCTCTCTAGCCAACCAGTTTTAATTACTGTACAACGGCAGCTACCACAAACTATTAAACCCGTCACCTACACTGTTGCAACTCCTGTGACAACATCAACATCCCAGCAGCCTGTAGTTCAGACAGTTCATGTTGTCCACCAGATCCCAGCTGTGTCAGTCACCAACGTGACTGGATTAGCACCAGCAAACACTTACACTGTCGCGGGACAGGCCGTCGTCACGCAAGCGGCGATGGTCACCCAGCCCAAGGTAGAACCTCAAGAGAATGGAGACCACAAGGAAGTCAAAGGTGAGAACCTGGGGGGTTGTTTTGGGACCTCTTTATGCAGAGGGATCAGCATTTGAAACTTGAAGTCATAGAACCATAGAGTGGTTTGGGTTGGAAGGGACCTTAAACATCATCTCGTTCCAACCCCCTGCCATGGGCAGGAATGCAGCCCATTAGACCAGGTTGCTCCAAGCCCCATCCAACCTGGCCTTGAACACTTCCAGGGATGGGGCATCAATACTTCCAGATGAAATGTTTGGCTAAAACTGAAGATTTTGCATCATCATTTCTCAGATAGGATGAAGCAAGTAATGAAACAATAGATGCACTTTCCCACTGAGGGTTGCTTGAGTGAAACCAGGTGGTTCTTTACCACTTCCTTATTTTTAACCATGTTTTATCCCCTGTTTTGCAGTGAAAGTGGAGCCTCTCCCTGCTATTAGCCATGCTGCAATAGGAGCTGCTAGTCGGATCATCCAGACATCTCAGCCCACCCCCCTACAGACAGTCACCATCGTGCAACAGGCGCCCCTGGGGCAGCACCAGCTGCCCATAAAAACTGTAACGCAGAACGGAACGCACATAGTGCCCATCACCACGGCCCTGCCGGGGCAGGGCACTGCTGGTACGTATGGCAGGGCTGTGCTGTGGCTGTGGAAACCTCCCAGCACCACTGCTGCCTTCTCAACTCTGTCCTTGTGTTGTTTGTAGTTAGACTGAAGAGTGAGTTCCACAGAAACTGTAGCTCACAGCCCTGCAAGGGGCTGTTCCTTCCCTCTTGGTAAGAATGAGTATCTCCTCACTGAGCATCACCTGAACATCATCTTACTCTCTTTGTGGTCATTATAGGGATGTTCTAAGTGGTGACAACCCGTCCTCCCTCCTAATTAAGCCTGGGTAGGACACCTTCCACCATCCGAGGTTGCTCCAAGCCCTGCCCAGCCTGGCCTTGGACACTTCCACAGCTTCTCTGGGCAACCTGTGCCAGGGCCTCCCCACCCTCACAGGGAACAATTTTTTCCTAACATCTAGTCTAACCCTGCTCTCTGGCAGTGTGAGGCCATTCCCCCTTGTCCTGTCACTGCCTGCTCCTGTAAATAATCTCTCATCCACAGCCCTGTGGCACCCCTGTCCTGATCCCTTTTCCTGTGAAGCCTCAGTGACTTCAGTGCTGTCATTACTGATTTACCCAGATAGAAACAAGTTTTAAAAGAAGTTCCTGTAAAACAAAGCCATTCAAATGGTATCTGATCACCCCAGCAACAGGAAAACCAGAACTTGGTTGTTGACTTTTTGAACTGTTACTTTTTATTCTGATTTTATTGAATCTGTGCTAAAAACGACCAAAATTCTGCAAGATTTTGAGATGATTGTTATCTGAATCCCATTATTCCCCTCTAGAACTGGGCAGGCTGTGCTTTGTCATCGTTCCATACATTCCATACATTCCCACTTGCTTTGGAGGTGCACACAGATGGTTCTTACAGTTTTGCTTTGAATGTTACCTGATACTGAGGGAGGTTTTGTGTCATAAAATATGTTTACAGAAATATTTTAGGGCTATCTTATACCAATTTCTTGCCTGCATTTCTACTTTAAAGTCTTTCTAATGGAGTGAATTATCTGCTTAGTTCTTTTTTACTCCGCTGACATTTATAGGTCAAGTGTTGTGGCTGCTGCCACTTCACTTCCAGCTTAAGAGCAGCAAAGGCAATCACAGTCAGACCTGAGGTGCACTTTCTGTGTCAGAAGGGATGTGTGAGTTGAGCTGAGAGCCATGTGAAATACACTGAAAAGTTATTTTTGAATGTAAGAAATAAGTCCTTTTGTCTCTTTCCTGGATTCTTAAAACTCAGCTGATTTCACATGTTCCCTGACAGGGCAGCTGCTGGGTGTGTGTAGGGAATGTGGCTGCATGTAGGAGTAGAGTTGTGGTGCTTCCTACTGTGTCACTGTGTGTGACAGGGTGGGAGATTCCTGGGCTTTAAATACCTCCTGAGGTGTTCACACTGTGAACAGCAAGTGAGGAGTACTCCAGGTCCTGGTCTCTGTTACAGTTACTCCTGAACCAGCAAGAAACCAGGTAATTCTCAGGCAAAGCATCCAAAGGGGGAACTGGGCCCACAGAAACGCAGGTTTGTTTGTATGTGTCTGTGTTAGCATGGGCACGTCTGTGTTTACACACACATTTGTGTGTGTTTGTCCTTGGAGAAAAGATTTGTGCCATCCGAAAGCAAAGAAATCCAGAGCAGCTCCTGTTCCATTTCCATGTGTAGTGAGCAGGTGCTGTGAGATCCTGCTCTCAGCAGAGCAGCTTGGCAGCACTGCCTGGTCCCTGTGAGTCAGCTGAACTCTCTGAGCTCCAAAAGAAACTCAGGCTTCTTATTGCACAGTAAAATTCTGTAACTGGATATTCTGTGTTTCAGCTTTCAGTGTAGATTTCAAACATCATCGTTCTTTTGTGCGTTTCCTACTCCCACATATCAGCTGTGGCTGCAGCCAGTGGGTCTCCTGCTACTCACCAGACCCTGGAGTGAATAATCACAGAATCACAGGGTGCTTTGGGTTGGGAGGGACCTTAAATCTCATCTCATTCCACCTCCCTGCCATGGGCAGTGACACCTTCCACTGCAAGAATCGAACAGGATAATGCAGTGACAGCCTTAATGTGTGTTTGAAGGTGAGAGGTGAACTTCTTGATTTTATTTAAGCCACAATAAATTTGCAGGAAGGCATTTTATTTAGGAGTTACATCTTCACGGCCCCTATTCAGAAATGGTACAAGGAGTAACTTTTCTAATGGGAGCTGAATGACTGCTGAGATACAAGAGCAAGTTGATTTACAGCTAGGTACATACAGAGGTGATATTCCAGGTATTCTCTAGGATGGCTTGCTATGAACAAATTACACATTTAGGACATAATAATTTCTCATGGACTGGATGTTTCAGCTCCACTAGCAGGGAATGCTGTGATAATGTCAGTGAAGTCTGAGAGGAGGGAGCAGGAAAAACACAGGTGGTTTGATAATGTCTAGATAAAGTTTCCTGAAGTGCAGTGAATGAGTAAATCTGTAATTAGTATTTTGCATTCTTTGCAAACTGAATGGCTGATTTAATAATATTAATAATACTGAGGAAGGTGCTGATCACAGGCAGAGGGAGGAACCTCTGGGTGTCTGAAGGATTAAAGGCCTGGACTTGCCCATTAGTGGTGTCCTGTGCTGTCTCGTCCATGGAGGGGAATTAAAATCTGGTATAGGATATTTAAACTGTATTTTTCTGTCAATCTAATGCTGTTGTGGATCTGAATCTAATCATGTGTCCAGTACCACTGGTGCTTGTTCCAGCCCTGCCCTTACGCTGTGGGCAAATGCCTCGTTACCCCTCCCAGGGGAATTGCTGCATGTGCCACGTGCATCTCCTGGCTCTGAATTCCAGAGCTTTCCTGCAGTGACTTACAGCCCCAGCTGGGTCTGGCACGGTGCTGTTCTCCTCTAGGCCATGTCACACATCTGCAGGAATCAGAGACATGGCCAGATCCTACCAAAGGGTTTGTGAATCCACTTCCCAGTTCTGTCACAAGTTATGGTATTGATTTGCTTCCAGTCATTGAATCTTTCCCTGTCTTCAGTTCTCCAGTGACTAAATGAAGCTGCTTCCCCGTTCTCCCACTGTCCAAATCAGTGTGAATGTTGAGTGGGGAAAATGTCCTTCAGGTTGTGCAGATTAAACAATCGCCCCCAAATCTCACCTGGGCTCCACCTAGAGCCAATAAAGGAATTGACCGTTTAATGACAGTGCAGGTTTGCTGCCATATCCTCTGACTTGACAAGGATGGGGGTGCTGAGGTTTTTATTCCCTCTTTTCCAGCTGCTGCAAGTCCTTTGCATATGTTGGCCACCCACGCGTCCGCATCGGCGTCGCTGCCCACCAAGCGCCAGAACGGAGACCAGTCGGAACAGCAGGAACTCAAACGTATCAAAACAGAGGATGGAGAGAGCATAGTCATAGCTGTGAACGTGGACACCCCACCCGTGGCAGTGAGTGACAAAGGCAGTCAGAACTAGAAACTTAGGGGAGTTTTTCTTTTTTTCTTTTTTTTTAAAAAAAAAAACAAAAAAAACAGAAACAAAACAAACGCAAACTCCGTGGTGCCAAAAGGAGACACTTAAATCTAACACCTAAAAACGTTGGAACATGTTCTCACGCAGTGGGGAAAGGGGCCCTGTGATCAGACTTCAACTTTCAGCACTGAAACAAAACCCAAACACAGGTGGCCTTAAAACTTGGTAATTTAAAGTCAAAACTGCAGAACCGTGTTGTTGTAGAGGCTGTTCCCCCTCTGCTCCTGCCCCGCCGGACTGTGTGTGCTGGGGGGGGCTGCAGCTTTAACAGGACCTGTCAGATGATTTCCAGGACTGAGGATCTCAGTGTAACGGCAGCATGATAGCGCTTAGTGTGACTGGTTTAACGATTGTATATTCCTAAAGGGAACAGAGGCAGGAGCCATTCCGACACCGTGGCAGCTACGCCTTTCCGAACCACCCACCCATGCAGTTGTTGGTAGATAATGCAGTATTTTGTTGTTCACATGTGGAATTAGAAAATTTTTGAGGTGTATTTTCATTTCTTTGCAAAACGATGGGGTCTTTGACATTTCAAATCACTCCATTTCTACTCCGGAAACTTTGGAATCACACAAATACTTTTCATGTGAAATTTTGTTTGGTAAAAAACTGAATGTAGGGTTTTTTTAACCAACGGAATGATTTACTTTTGTCTGTCCTGTTCAAGTTCAGATAAAGCTACTTTATTACATCTGCAAATTTTCATATTTTAGCAGTTGCCTGATAAATTTAATCAAATTTTATTACCATGTGTAGTGATCAAACGCTTCTTTGGGCTTGCATGTAACTGATTAGAAACTCTGATGTAAATGAGCCGTTAACTGACGTAAAGAACTGCTATGGATTTGACCAGAGCTGCACTTACCTGTTTCTCTCTCTGCTACCTTTTGCTGTTTGTTACTTTGTGTTGACTTTGACTGTCCCTGGCATATTTTTCCAGTCTAAAGTAAAACAAGAGTCTCGCTTAATATTGTGTATGTTTAAGATAACAGACTGTTCTTCATTTAGAAAGAGGAAATTCTTTATCACGAGTCCTTTTAAAAAGAGTAAAATTATCTTGTCAGAGGTATATTCGATATTTTTAAGCTTAAGCACCCTTGAGTAGAAATTAATCTGCCCCATTTCTCTGTAACACTTCGATGTCAGACACTGACCTCCGGGGTCTCCATGACCAGTAGCTGTTGTGGTTTTCTAACAGTGGCTACCAGATTATGGTAATAATAATAATAATTATTATTATTTTTTTTTAAGTGTGTGTTCTGCAGTTGAACATTTTAAAATGTATCGGTAATTTCTCACTTTAATGTGGTAATAGATTCCACTTTACATTTCAAAATTCAATTGAAACAAGGCTGCTGTTCAGTCTTCAACTCACACAACGTCTTAGTTCCTCCTGCAGCCAGGTGAGTGGAAGCGTTGGCTTCATGGGAATCTGGTTTTTGTCCTGTTCTGTAATAAAGATGCATTATTTATATTTCCTTTCCCGCCGTGAAAGGAAAAACTGTATTTTCACGATGGACTGAACAGTTTGGAGTGGTTATTTTAGGCAGCTTTTGGAAACTATTTACCTAAAGACCAAATATGAGAAATCTGTACAAGTTTTGTGTTCATCCACACAATGGAACTGTTACAATGTCTCTGCAGATAATACATATTAAAAAACTATGAAAAAAAAAACTCTACACAAGCTGGATTTATAACAGGCATTTAAAAAAAAAAAGCATAACCTGAAATGAAGCATTTCTGTACAATTGCAACGTTTTCTTTAGAGGTTTTAAAAATAAAAAAAAAAAGTAAAGTTTTAACATACTTTTTTTAAGAAAAAAAATCCAGTACTAGTAATTTAATTTGGTGTTGAATGAATTGACTAGAATGTGGTTTATTTTCAGAAGTGAGAATCTGTTCACAACTAGGGCTAGGTGAATAATAGTGTATAAGATTTTTTAAATAAAATTAAATTTTATTCAGCAAATTAACCAAGTTGAAATTACTCAACAAGTCTGTTTGAAATACTCATGTATATTTTGGGGTGACTAATGCAGTTTCTGCTGGCAGTGCCACAGGACAGTGTCAGACCCAACAAGCCCAAGTGTCCCTTCCTGACACTGTGTCCCAGGAGCCAAGGGCATGGATGGGTCTGGGACTGGCCCCTGCCAGGGGTTCACACTTTGGTGCACATGGAATTGGACACAGGAATGTGTCTGTGTTGAGATGGTTCATTATTTCTGTGAAGAAGTGTGAGGAGATGGCACTTTGTGGAATCACTGTCATGAACACGGGCTTGGTTTCTGATCCCCTTTTCCCGTTACATTCCCTTTGTTTCTCATCAGAGTTGGGGAAATGCTTTTGACCAACAACCAGGAAAACTCTACTGGTCAAGTTTTCATGTCAGTGCTTTCAGGAGTTGGGGAGAAAGCAAAGGAGGGCTGTGGAACTGCTGGGAAGGGCTGGGGCGTTTGGGGCAGAAAGAGCAGAATGTGCTCCTGTAACAGAAGGAATGGTCTGGATGGGCCGTGGTGTGAAATTCCCCCTGATCTCCTGCTGACCAGAGCAGTCATTGGCTTGTTCAAACAAACACAATCTGGGGAAGAAGAAAAAAAAAATAAATGCTTAAGCTGTAGGCAGTGCAATGGTGTGATTGTTCCTGTGCCTCGGAGGCAGAGGGAGCAGCGGGGACCCAGCCCGGCATTCCCAGGTGTGCGACACTCCAGGGCTGTTGTGTCCTGCACAGCCCCTGGCTGCAGGAACTGCTCGTGCCTCATATGTGCCAACTGTACTGATTAATACTGATTAATCTTGTATTTTCTACTTCAGTGTGGATACCCAAAAGTTCTGAGAGAAATCTTCATGTTCCGTGGTTTCTGCTGGCACCTGGAATTGCCATAGAATTTATTGCAGTGGCTCATTGTTTAGACTTTTCCTGTCAGGATTTTGAACTGTGACACAGGTGCTGCAGAAGGAGACAGCAAAACAGGGAGAGAAGGAAAAGAAATGGATAATCCATGTACTTACACAGCAGCTGCTGGTGGGAATACTTTGTTTCAGGAACAGTTGTGTTTTAGACTTACTGTGCAAATCCTGCCGTGTCTTCGTGGCTGGGGGTGATCCCAACCTGCAGCACTGTGGCCATGTGTGCCATCAACCAATCAATCAATCAATCAGTGGGCTGTAATCCTGAAAGTACTGTTTATTTTCCAGAAAAATGACTGACTAAACACTGTTCATTTGATTGTAGAGCTGTGCAAACGCTGGTTAAATTCACCCACGGGACGCGGGGCAGCAGCGAGCGATGTGATGAAGTCCTGGCAGAGCAACCTGGAGCCAAAGCCAGGTGGGAAGACTCATTCCTTTGCTGGATTTGGATCCCTGCAGAACAGCCTGTGTACTGAATGATACAGATTTGCAGGTAGTACCAGAAGAAGGAGTTTGAGGTCAAGTCCATTTGGTATTAGGGGATTCCATGGACAGTGCAGCACTGCTGGCTGCCCACACAGGTGTGTTGTTCTCATTCCTGCTGCCACACCAGAGATGTTTAGAGGAAGTTTTACAAGTTCAGCAGAGTTTAAATCTCCCAAGAAACAACTCATAGTCTCTGTCAGCTCCAGGATAACTGGGATGGGAGGGCAGGGGGACGGTGCTCCAGCAGCTGAGGATGTGCAGAGCAGTGCAGGATGGTGGAGTTCAGGAGTTTCCTTGCTCTTCAAAGCGAGTCCCACTGGTGGGATCATGAGCAGCTCCTGCCTGCTCCAGTGAGAGGGGATTTCCAGCACACTTGGAGAATGGGCTCCAGCCCTTCCCACGCATCCTTCTCTGGGAAGATGACAGTTGCACTTAGTCCTGCTGACAGAGCTGTTACAAGGTGAGGAGCCTCAGCCCAGCAGCTGTGGTGAGTGGTAAGTGCTGAACAGGAACTGGTTTGGACTTATTTTGGGATAAACACCAAGGTATGTGCCCCAGGCAGTGGTTCAAGTGCTCCTGTCCCCTCTCACACAGTGGGTTCAGCTCCTGTCCTTCACCAGCCACCACTCCTGACTCACAGAGGTGTTTATTCCCCCAAACCTGGAGCAATGGAAGGTTTGGCTGTGACCATCAGTGAATACAGCAAAGTTAGTCACTTTTATTTAAAAGAAATAACATATTACAAATAAGTGTGCAAAACAATTCCTGTGGTTAAATACACATAAAAGCAACATGCAACCTTGACATCAACATGGTAAGTTAGTCCTTAGTAGGTTACGTGACACTAAAAGGGACTTGTCAGAGTTTGCAGCTAAACAATCTGGGAGTGAACTGGCAGGTCAGGGCTGAAGCATCTGTGAAATTAAGAGTCCAGAAGAGCTGGACCTCCCTGCCCCAGGGTTTAGTGCCAGAGAGGCCAAGCTTGGAGCTAATCTCGGGTTCTGGGTTAGGAGCTTGTGCCTTAGGTCAGCAGGAAATAGGGTAACAGCTGTTGGGGAAGAGTGTACAGGTGAGTGGGTTCAGTCTAACCTACCTGTCCTGGGCCAGCAGCTATAGGATGCGACAGCTCAAAGAAAAAAAGACAAGTTTGCAAGTTTAAAGCCGTTGCAGACATGGATTCCTGGCAGTTCCTTCAGTCCTGTGCTGGATGTGTACAGGGCCTGTCCCAGCTGCAGGCTCTGGCAGCAGTTTGGCAGCACAGCTGGCACACCAGTACCCAGTGGGATTTACACCTGGAACAGCTGCTGGGGACAGGAGGAATCACCTCTCCAGCTACAGGGGCCCTGGGTGTTTGCTGTGCACACGCAGGGTCAGCCCCTGCCTAGAGGTGCCTCCACTGCTCTGGAGTTTGGCACCTTGGGCAGTTCATGCTGATCCCTGCCCTGCACAGGCAGGGCCCCACCACTGCCCCCACCCAGCCCCTGCACAGGGCAGGGGACAAGCAGAACTCGAGCTGCAAGTCTGTCACCTCTCTGCTCCTGGCCAGGCTGGCAGAGGGAGCATCACCCAGAGCGTTCCCCCCTCCCAGCCATGCAGTGGAAGTAAAGCAATGCCTGAAATCTTGTGGTTTCACATCCCTTCTCCTAAGGCCAGCCCTGGGGGTGGCAGGCACGGTGCTGGAGCCAAAGTCATGTCACAGTTTGGAGTAAGAGAAACCCAGTAGGCACAAGCTTGTCGAAAGCCACATCTTGAAAACTTGAGTTGGTGACAGTAACCCAAAGAGATTTTAATGATGAATACTTGCAGAAATGAGAACAAACATATGTAGTCCACTACTTCAGAGCTGCTTGTGATCACGGTGGGCCAGGCTTCTCCGTGAGCTCTGCTGAACTTCTGGATCAGTACTGGACATTCATAACTGTCCCTCAGAGGTGTGGAGTGGCCGAGGCAGGGCTGTGACTCGTGCACTCCCCTCCACCCAGTCAAAGCTTCTCATCTGTCATTTCTAGGAACTGAGCGTACACATCCCTTGAGCATTCCCCTTTTTGGTTGAATAAGAACTTGTAGTAGCTGCCATCTGCACATATTGCTGCAACACAAACAAGCAGGGTCAGCTGGGCTGTGCCTTTCTGTTCTTCAGCTACAACACAACCCTCCCTTCAGGCTCACAGAGCACCCAGAGATGCTCTGGAGAGACCTGAGGGCCACCAGCCTTGGTCAGCACAGGCTGTGCCAGCCTTGTGCCTCCCTCCCTGGGCAGTGGGAGCAGCCAGAGCTGACAGGGACACACAGCCCTGTCTCAGCAGAGGGTTCCCTCCAGCTCCAAACCAGGGTAGTTCAAACCCTGGCTCTCCACCCAGAACCTGGGGACTCCTCCATCACTCACCTATGACAGCGTTTGGCTCTGTTCCAAAGGCACAAATGCACGGAGAGCCTGAGGGAACCTGGAATTTGGAAAAACTCCATTTGGAACTGAAGTATTTTGGGAGAAAGGTGGCAGAGGCCAAACTGAAAGAGAGAAAAAAAATAACAGTTTAGTGTGGTGTTGAGTAGAGTGGATTCAGAACTGCTGGAGCGACTGAACAAGATAAAGGGCTCACACTATTTTTGACTGGCTTTTTATGATCTTTTACCAAGTATCAGGTAACCTGGACAATTCCCCTTCTTGGCAAGGGAGACCCTACAACTACCTTTACATTTTCAAGTGACTGGAAAAGCTGCCAAAGGATTGATTTTTAGCAGAGGGATGTGTCCACAAGGTATGTTCATGCTGAGATCCACTAAAACCCACCCTGACCCTCTGCTGGAATTCTGCCGCTCCACAAGGGACAGCAGGAACTTGGCAGTTTAACTACAGAGCCCTAAATCTGCAGCTTCACTCCAGCCCAGCAGATCAATCTCGCTGCCTCCAGCAGTGCAGGGATTTGCTACTGAGTGACACAACCATTTTTTAAATGCCATTAAAAGCTCAAGGCCCCCCCTCCCCGGCTTCAGAAAGGCTCAGTCCCTACCTTGACTGCTTATTTCTTTTAGGGTCTTCTGCAGCAAAGATGTGAACTGTGCCGTGGTCGCTGGAGACGCAGATGAGGGAAGCATCCTGATTGAAGTTAATACTGCAGAGAACACAGAACACTGCAGGATCCCTCCTGGGACAGACCCACAGCCCCTGGCACACACAGTTCTGCTGCTGCAGTTGCCCACAGCAGCTGCCAGCCCGCTCTGGGGTGGGAACAGCTCCTCTCTGTAGGAGTTGGGGCTCCCCCAGTCCAGGGCTCCTTTGGGATGAACAGCCCAGATTCCCCAATCCAGGGCTGCCTTGGGATGAACAGCCTGCACTCAGAACAGGGTCTGGAGTGGCAGGAGCAGCAGGACTCCCTGACATGGACACCACAGGTGTGGGCCACTCTGACACTCCTGGAAGAAAAGGAGATCTGCTCCAAGAGTGGGCAAAACCTGTAACATTCCTACCCCAGATGGGGCTTGGTCGAGGAGGGGGAGTTTCCCTGCTCCTGGCAGAGTCACACCTCTGTCCTGGGCACTCCCCCCACAGCAGGATGTGGTGCTGAAGCCCCACCCTGCCCCAAGCTCTCCAGTCCCTGGGCAGTGTTCAAGTGCATCGGGGCCCTCCCAGTGTCGGTGTCAGTTCAGCATCCCCAGCTCCCACCCGTGCTGGGCACGGCCTGGCACCACACACGGTTCTGTCCCAGCCCCTGTGCCCTGTGCCAGGCTCCACACACCTCCCACCTCCCTCCCCTCCCCAGCAGTGAGCCCAGAGCAGCCCTGGGCCCTGTGAGGGCTCTGTGTGCCCAGGCAGCACATCTGTGCTCAGCACAGCACCTGAACATCCCAGTGTATTGGACATCCCAGTGTATTGCACATACCAGTACATTGGACATACCAGTATATATTGGCTGCCTGTGATCCTCGACGTAGCTCCTGGATTAAATGCCCTGATGAAGTATCAAATATCCTTATAAGGGTCCCCTTGAAAAGGAATCAAGCCTTGTATTAGGAAAGGCAGAAGATTCTCTTTACATCTGTGAATGCAGCCTAAAACTCTGTCTGACCAGTGTGTCCCTGCACACACCTCGGGGGGGTTTTCTTCTTGCTAGATTTGAGAACCTGTTTTAATTTTGGGGAAGAACGTTGATTGCCCCCACACCAGCCCCACAGTGTGTCAGTGCTGTGCTGTACAACCTTGTCACTTGGCTCCTCAACTCAAGCTTCTTTCAGCTCTGTTCTAAAGCACCAGCACAGCCCTGGCCCTGGTTGGCAGACCCTGGAGTGTGCCCAGGCTCTGGAGTCACTTCTGCCTTGCTCCCTCAGTCAGTGCTGCCATTTTCAGTGCTACCCTGCAATTCTTTCCCACAAAGCATAATCAGGCTGTGGCTGACTTGTCTTTGAATTAATTCAGAGCTGTCCATCATCACCTGCAGTCCTGTTACACGCCTGGTTAACAGGTGCAGCTCTCCAGTCACACACCAGGAGGTAACAGAACCCAGCAGAGAAAGATTTGGTAAACTCAGCTTAGTTTTGATTTAAGAGACAGGCTTAGGATGTTTGCTGACTGTGCTCAGACTCCCTAGTTTGGTTGGAAAATAAAAGCTGTTTGAACTTTTTCTCTGTACAAAACAAGGAACATCCTGATACAAATGCAGCAGATAATGAGTCTACTTAGCAATGGAGTTGGCAGCTTTAAGAACTCTGTTTAGAAGACATGCAGCCATTAAGCTTAGTTAGGGGAGACTGTGGCTGCATTTTCTTTTTTTAAGCTGTTTGAGTGACAGGCTGGGCAGTAGAAACTGTTCAAAGGAGAGACTTGTTGGATTCATTTGGCTCGTCCTTGAGAAACTCCTTTCATTTGAGTGGAAGAAGGCAGCGAGTGCTCCTCTTGCCTCAGGGAGATGGGTCCATCTGCCTGACATTCCTTGGGGAGATGAAGGGCCCTGGCAGCCCTCCCAGGGGTTCCCAGGGAGAGGGCAGGTCTGTCACCATTTGAGCTGCACCCTAACCTGAGGTTTTTGTCAGTGTGTTGTCTCTTTAGTCCCACAGGGGTGCACACACCACTTCAGAAGGAGGGGAGCAGCCACCCCCTCCTGCTCTGCACCAGGGGCCAAGCCCTGGCAGAACAAATCCCTCTGGCAGGACAGACCTATCTGCAAGCATTTCTTTAGCCAGTGGGTGTGAAGTGAGTTTAAGCAGAAAATAATAAAGGTGAAAGAATACAAATAAGATTCTCCTCCTGCTTTTTAAAAAAATTAACAGTATCTGTAGAAGAACACATGAAAGCTGTGAGCTGCTTGGGCCAGGCTTCTGTCACTGAAGAGTCACTGCTCCAGTCAGCTAAAACATAAGCACTACCTCAGGCACAGCCCTTGGCTGTTGGTGTCTGGGGATCCCAGAGGAGCAGTGAAGATAAAGGGAATGCACATTCCAGTGACAAATTTCCCCGGTAGGTATTTCTCTGTCTTTCCTACAAAGGATGTGACTTCCTATTTGTGACACTGGAACACACAGTAGGTCAGAGGCAGGGACATCACTCTTACTTTTTCTGATGCTGTTGCAATTCTTGTTCCCTGCAGGTTTAAAGCAATACAGCTCAAGACTCCTTCGTGGGCCGGGATGTCCACGGGAGGCTTCTCCGTGTTGGCCAGATCCACGATCTGCACGTGCCCAGTGTGTGTCCCAGGAAATGCAAGAAGAGAATTATTACTATTTGGACAAAGGACACAGAGACCTGAAAGACACACAAAAAAAAAAAAAAGAGAATAACTGGATTATTTCCATAAACCAATGTTTTCAAATGTAAGTTTCTAAAATACCAATAATTTCACCATAAGCAAACAGACATGGAGCAAGTCAGAATCTCATCTGAATGGCTGGTGCAGGATCCCAAAACATGACCCATCCATGAGTGCAGAGCACAGCAAAGCAGGGGAGTAGCATAATTTTAACTTGCTCCTATCACTTTATTTCAAAGTTCTCTAGTTGTGGTTACCCAGAATCTGGGTGTTTTCAGAGATCAGCTCCATCAGCCCATCACAGCAAAGCCATTTAGAAAAGAAGTTATTAAGTCTCTTTAGTGGCTCAGAAAGGGTAAGAGTTTATCAGAGGTGATATCTGAGTTTCTGCTCCATCCTGATGATTATTAGTAACTCCTGTTTGAACTTGGTTCTTGCAGCACTGGCACTTTTTCCTTTGTAATATTTTGTGGCCCATTTAAGGTAAATCACACCAATCCCACATGTCCTGCTGATGCCAAATGAATTCCTGCAACCTCAGCACAAGAAACAACCTCCTTCTCCTGCATCCCCTGCCTGTCACAGTCAGTCAGGGGGCTGGAGCTGCATTCCATGTTTGCTCCAGAGTCCCAAAGATGGGGACTCCAATCCCAAATAACCTCCTGGTGGAGAAGAAACCTTCCTGACATCCAAGGTGATCCTCCCCATACAGCACCCCTTGTTCCATGGTGTGGCACTGTCAAAGTGTTTGCAATGATGCACTGTACTATTTGTGTTTCTAATTAAGCTTTCAGCACAAAATACATCCAGTTCCCATGTTCTTTACAGAAGGAAGTGTGTAGCTCTTACAGAAATCACATCTATAAATGAGTGCAGGAAACAGCTTTTCTGGGCCAAGTCTTTATAAATTCTAATAACCATTTTATAAACAAAAGCATCTCCAAAGGGCACAACTGCAGTGCAGTAAGTGTTTAATGACTTCTAAAGAACTGAGTGAGGCAGCTGAAGATAAATGGCACGTCAAGAACAGAATAAACTTGTTTCCATCCCCCAGCCCACATGTAGAACTAACCTTTAGGGTTGTAGCAGGTTTCAAAGACGTGCAGCTGGTGGGGATTGTGTGTGAACGTGAAAACTTTAATCATCGAGTCCAAGACAACCACAATTCTGAAACAGAGCAGAAGTTCCTGGGACTTGGGGTGGGTAAAACAGGGACACAGACATTCATTCAGACCTGCAAAGGCTTTCAAGTGATTTAATAGCCATGTTCTTCCTGCCCTCCCCCGCAACAGACTCCCAGCCTTGCAAAAACCACACAAGGATAAGCCTGCAAAGTACTTTTATCCAGCCCCTCCGCCCACGCACACACAGACTCCAGCTGTTCACAGCTGCTCCTGCTCCAGGGAGCTGCTGGAATTCCCTTCACACTCCTCCAGACCCAGAAAAGCAGCCAGCAGGAGCCACAGGAGAATATTTCCCTGCATTAGGGGGCTGGGAAGTCTCACAGGCTTTTCACCAAGGTTTCACATCCCAGTATACTCGACCTGTGATCTGTTTACACCCAACACTTGCCCCAAAAGCCTGTTTTACCTGTAATTGCTGGGGCTACAGCAGCATCTTTTTCTTTCTAAAGCAGCTGGAAACGAGCACAAAGCCACGCTCAGCTTTTGGACCCCTCTGTTTCACCCACCTGTCCCTTCGCAGCTTCACTGCTTTGACTTCTGTAGAAAACTCGATCTCGATGACAGTCTTCTTCTTCAGATCATCCCAGATCATGACTGGAACAGTGCAGAGGTTGTGTTAGACCATCAAGGCAGATCCAAAGATCCACACTGTGTCCCTGATAACAACTTCCAGTTCCTCAGAAGGCTGACCAAGAGGGGCACCCCATGGCTAAGCAGCTGCAGATGGACACCCTGCAAACCAGGTCTTGAGCCACCACATATCAACCCCCTTGTGCAGGCAGGAGCTGCAAACTCCAACCACAAAAAATGACAACAAAAATACAACTTCCTAAAGAAAAGCAGCTTTTTTTTTTGTTTGCTCTGAGGGTTATCAAAGAAATAATGCAGCAGTTGGAAAAAAGTAGCATATTTTCTTACAAATCTTTCCAGCCAGGGAGGTTCCCCCTCAGGCTGCTGGGACAGACCCTCCTTGCAAAGCTCACCATGAGAAAGTCAGGGGGTCTCTGAGACCTGTCACTGCAGGTACCAGCCTGTTCCTGCTGCCACAGCAGTGCTGCAACTCCCTGCACCAGGGTGACTTAAACCTGCTGCAACATCCCCCTCACCCTTCAGGACACCCACTGCCAGCCCAGGGCGTGGCTTTGGGAGCTCTGGGCAGGGTCACACAGGCCAAGGCAGATGTTTGCAGGGTCCCTCCCTGGAGCTCACCTTTGTTGGGTGGGTACTTCGGCTTCTTTCCTCCACCCACCAGTGCTAAATAGTTGCAACGAAACAACATTTCCACGTGGCCAACGCCACCTTCTACAAACTCTGGAAGACAAATATTTTATTTAGAAGCGTCAGAACCTGTTAAAAGGCCATCTAGTTTTTACCACTGTTACAAGAACAGCTCGTATTATCCAGCACATCTCCCAGGCACCTGAGAAGAACAGCATCTTCCTACCCTGGCTGCCCTTCAAAACCAGAGGAGGTAAATTCCATGAAAGTTCCTCACACTGGAGCAGTAAAGTCCTGGATTTCATATAAGCCCTTGTGGTTTCTTCAACAGCACTTCTGAGTGCTGTGTTTCCTTCCTGAGGAGTTTTGGACACTACCCCCTTCTGCACCACATCCTCCTCTTGACTCCATAAAGCATTTGAAGCAGGATGGCACATTTTGCTATGAAAAGGGATTATCATTGTGACAAAAAGGCCTAAAATATTTACAAGTGATAACCTGGGACAGTTTGAGAGGCTGCAATGTGTCCTGAATCTGTGTTAGAGCACTGAATGATTATCTGCACAGTTCTGAGGGGCAGTGCTTGGATGGGAACATCATGGAACTCCTGGATGTAGGGGGTTGCAACAGTTAAGACTTGGTTTCATGTTGGGTTTCAGAGAGCAATCAAACAGACAACTCCAGCTGGGACCATCTCAGGCAGGTTTAAATCTACAGGAATGATGAACAGGATCTCTCTGTGTACCTACACAGCCAGTTCAGAGTGCTCAGAACCCACAGGGAAAAAGCAATCTGACTCATAAGAAACTTGTCACCACAGGAGTCCTGGAATTATCTCCATCCAGAGCTACTGGCAGGGAGAGTTTTGACAAGGCACTCCACAGGACTCCAGGCTGAGTCCTGATCCTTTGAGCACACTGTCACAGGTGACAGTCCCAAGGCATGTTGCTTATGGGAGAATTTACTGTTAAGAGCAGAAAATAGTTTTCGCCACGTGAACAGTGACTAAAATCCTTTACAGCAGTAGAAAGTGAAAGTGTGCCTGGTTTCATACGAATTGCTTATTTAAGTACATTTTTCCTCTTATTAAATCCCTTTTATCACCACAGGCTGGAAGTGCTGGGAAACCTGTTTAGCAACTCACTTCCTATATTCAGGGTTAGAATCACATGGCTGGGTTTCAGTTTCCCCTATTTTGACTTGGGTTTGTTTGCTTTCTGATAAAAAAGCCTCACTGTTAATACAGCTCACCTACTGATTTCTGTTCAAACACGAGGGAGTAGCTTTCCTGCATTAAGGTCCTCCCAGATTTTTTAGGCATACAGAGAAGGCAGGATGTAGAGTATTAGAGGTCTGAGCTCTCAGTGCTCTTGCAGACAATAGTCTGGGTATGAGAAATGTTATGCTCAGATCTCCAGGAAAAGGGCTGGAGTTTTACTGCCACACTGGATCATCCAGGTCACCACAGGAGAAAGGAACAACTTCTGATGGTGCATAACTGCTGCAGGGAGTGACTCCTGCTCAGGGATAACCAACTCCTCTCCTACTCAAGGCTACAAACATCAGCAAGAGCCAACTCAACTGTGTTATAGGTGAGACAAATCCCTCATCAGCCAGTTGTGCAAATAAACAGCACTGAGACATCTGACTGAGCAGTGGCACGAGTGAAAGCCCCTGTGGGGCAGGAGTTGCCCTTCCTGGGGCTTTATCCAAAGCCTTCCAGGGATGGAGCAGTGAAAGCTGAGCAAGAACCAGTGACAAAAAAAAAGAGGAGGCTGAGCTTCCAACACAGAGCAGCACGGTGGGGTAAGGAAGTGCTTTACCTTGTTTCTCTTTTTCTTTGAGAGGATCTGCATTATAAACTCGGAATCCATTTTCCATTCCACATGCAAAGCATCCTGTGGTAAAAAGCACATATATACACACATATATATAGTAATTGCCAGATACACTCGAGAAGGAAGCAAGAGCCAGAGGGTTAGGAGAGCATTACTGACAACTGCATTGTAACACTCAAGCACTCACGGGCTCTGTTAGTGATGGCAAGTGAAAGTCCTTCAGAGGAGTTGTTCTCTGGCCTGGTGCAAAGGTCTCGGTATTGTTTTTAGACAGGTAAGAAAACAATGGAAGGAAAGGAAACCTATTCCCAACCCACCTGTATCCTATGCCCTGTGCTACAGAGGGAAGGAAATCAGCATTTTAATGTTTATGGCCCAACAGTCATTATGAAGGAAACCCCCTCCTTTCTCAACAGATCTGAATTCACCCCACAATTATGACTCTGCTGTGGATGTTTCCAGAGCACAGAGCTCCTCAAACAGCTTTTCAGACTGTGCTAATGCCAATAATGACATGCCAGTAGCTGAAGTCCAACCCAGGACACAAGTAGAACACTCTGATTAAAACACTCCAAGATTAAAACACTCTGGAAAATAATTGTAGTTACTTTTTTGTACAGAATTATGCACGTGCCTCTTCAGTGGAATCCATCGAACTACCAATCTCCTGTCCTGCCCTTCCCCTGCTAAGGGAATGCAGGCACTGGTACCAAGAAATGCCAGTGTGAAGTCAGAGCAATGACAAGTCACCAAGGAGCAGCTGCTGCCACTGGCAGCAGCCTGACAGCAGGTTGGTTGCTACAAAATTTGTGTGCAATGTATCAAAAATCCAGTTAAAGATCTCTGAGGTACGGAACAGATGTTCCAATTACTCTGGTTCTATTCTTATGCACTGCAACGATTAGAACCTCCCAGATAAAAACAGGAGCTCTGTCTAAACACACCCCTTCCCCAAATTTGATACCCCCAAAATCCCAGGGCGTGTAGAGAAAGAAAACAAAATACACAAAAACCTACTCCCTCAACCCAAAGGACTCCCAGGTACCTGTCCACGAGGTTGTAATAAATTAAGTGGTTAAAGTTCTTTACATACATAAACACACCCAGAGAGTGGCTAATGAGAATATAATAACTACAGCAAGATTAACAACCATATTGAAATAGGCTTTTCCCTGACCCCTGCTCATTGCACCTCGTGCCCTCCCAGGTCTGCCCTGGCAGTGTGTGGTGCCCTGAACTCATAGCTCAGGCAGCTGCTGCCCCGGGCAGGGCGGTACTGGGATAACCAGGGAGCAAACGGCAGTGGAAACCTTTCTTTCTGCATAAAGCAAAGCTGCACAGGAGCTGCTCCTGGCAGCTGAGCCACAGAATCATTTCCCAGCAGCAGTTTTCTAACCCCACGTTGTATTTCCAGGATAAGGGGAGGGTGCTGAAGCTGCTCTGTAGTAAGAGGGCACTGTAAGGTTGGAGTTGTGCTGATCCCAGCAGCTCCCAGCCACCCAAAGGGAGCATTCCTGATGCAATCAAACCCAGACTTTACCCTTCCCGTAGCACCTCTACAGCTTCTGCAGGGCCAAGCTCATGACTAAGGCGTGGGCTGCTTTAGTGCCTTGGGAATGTCTCCATTTTTAACGGGAGACAACCCAGCAGCAGGTGGGGATGTGAGTAACGGTGAGATTCCATCCCTACCCACAGAGATGTGGAGCTCCCAGGCACGGAAACCCCTGAGTCAAACAGGAGAGAAAAACACACAGGAAGATCCCTGCTCCTCCTTCAATGCCAGGTTACAGGAGCAGCTTTGGAGCTCAGGGATTCCCATCTGATCTCAGTGTTACCAGTGGGATGACAAATTTGACAGCTACAGCTTGTGAGCCCTTCTCAGTGAGACAGCTGGAGGGGGCTGAGAGGAGGGAACACTTCCTTAGGCTCACTGCCTTCCATGGATGATGACCTCCCACCTCAGGAAGGGACAGATGTGCTGGCCAAGAGCCACTGACAGAAGATAACCCAGAATTTTTTTTTTAATGTCATTATTACAGAGTTATTGCCCCAACCTGCAGCTGTGCTCGTGCCAGCGAGGCCACAGTGAGTTTTGTTCCTCAAAATCCACAGAAAAAAGAAGAGTTAAATTAATGCCCCGCCTGGAAGATGCCATAAGCTGAAGGCAGTACCTTGGCCCAGGGAAGCCCACAGGATTCAGGACCTGAGGTCCAGCAGTGGCAGCAGTGGAGCCCAGGGAAACTATGACAGCTGGCACAGCTCCTGCCATGGTGGTTTTCCTTGGCACAACAAATGTTGTCCAAAGCCACAAGAGAGAGCACAGGGCCCTACCAACATTGGGAGGTCCTACAGAGAAGCCTTCCAGCCCACTGGAGAAGAGCAAATGCATCAGCCACGTGTTTCAACTCCAGAACAAACCCACCCTTCAGTTTTCAAACCAGCTTTTGGCTGCCACAGTGACAAAAGAGAAACGTGTCAGCAAGTTACAGGTGCACTGTCTGGGGTGGTCACTTGTGATGATGTTTTGTCTGTTCATTTCTGAGAAGCACTTTAGTCCTCTGAAAGCATTGGAAAAGGGCCTGGAATCAGGAGCACACAGGCTGAGTATTCACACAACCCACAAGCCCTTCCATTTCCCTGTGTTACAGTTTCAATTGAAAACCCCAAAGTGACAAAGGCACCTCACGGAAAAAGGGCATCACTCCAACAAATGGGGGGAGGCTCATGGCAGAGCAACTTTCTCCCTGCTCTGTCAGGGAGGTCCAGCCCCCGAGAGACTTCTCAGATGGTTCCTCGTGCTCTCCCATCCTTGTGGGATTGGCCAGTGTTAAATTGGTAAGGAATTAGGTTATTGTGACAATCCATGAGACACCCACAGAGTGAGCCCCAGCACTCCAGTGACTCATGTTCTATTCCCGGCAAGGAGAAGGAAGCAGGAGCTTTCCCTCCTCCCTGCTCTCCAAACATCACCTGCCCTAAACTAATAAAGTGTCAGTGTGACACCTGCAGTGCCAACGTCGTCATTCCTACCAGGAACAGCTCCAGGAGCTGCCAAATGGAAGCTAAATGTGTTTTTAATTCAAGCTTTTTGTCGTCCCTCAATTGCCTCGCCAGGAGAGGTTGGATGGGATGTGAACACTGCCAGCTCTCAGATTCCCAAGACAAATTCCTCGTGGTACTTTGGATGTGTATATTCAGAAAAAAAAGGGGTTATTTTGCATTTACTGCTACAAAATTTATGTAAGCCTTTGCAACAATCAAGTTTTACACTAAAACAATGATCTAAAGGCATTTTTCTCTTACACAGCTCTCTGTATAACTCAGTTCCATCACAGCTCAAGCACCAAATATCACCACTCTGTTACAGACCCTGCAGATTTGAAATTCAGCTCATCCTCAAAATTAATTTCCATCTCTGTTGCAAAGACAAGAGCTGCTGAAAATCAGGCTGTTCTGTTCTTTTCAAGTCAATTGAGTGGCATTTAGAGAGCTGCAAAGACACTAACACCTCATCACCAGCTTGATGTGCTCCTGCCAAGATGTGACCAGAGGTGTTTGACTAAAATCAACACAATAATTCGTGTTTACACACGACTTCAGCAGTGTCAGCAACAAGTAAAAGAGCTGCAGTCTATGACAGAAGCTTCAAGACTGTCTTGGGCAAGAGTAATATTTGTTAAGGCAAAAGGATGTTACAAAATGATGAGCTTCTATTCCTTATTCCACCAAAATGACACGTACTCATCGGGCTGGTGCTATTTGTGTCTTGCAAAAGCAGAGATGAGGTACCAGCCACCCTTTTCTGGACCAGGCCTTCCCTTCCCTAACACAGGGAAAAGGGATGCAGTGGGGATTTGCAGCAGGACATGCATCTGTGCTTGCCTGAGTGTCATTAGTAGTGTTAACCACGACTTTTAAAATGCAAAGCAGGCAAAAAGAAAGGGAAAAGCGGTGACACCCCTGGCTTTGCATGTCAAGTACTCACAGAGAGGAAAGGTCATTCTGAGTCACCTTTCAGAGATGCACGTCCCAAATAACCCCCGAGCTCAGGCTCCGACACTCGGGGGGCAGCCGAGCACAACCAGCTTCAACAATCCCGTCCTTGTGCTCTCCCCCATTCACCCCCCCATCTCTGGGCGCTCACAGGGCCGCGCCAGAGCCAAAACAACGGGACGATCATTAAATTCTCCGGCCTCCCCGGCTCCGTCAGCCGCTCCCGCCGCAGCCCCGGGGGGTGAGCGGGACCCGGCACCGACGAGCCCCGGTCCCCGCCCGCTGCCGGGAGCCGCCCCGGCCCCAGCCCGGCCCCGGGCGGTCCCCGCAGCCGCCCGTGCCCGCAGTCCCGGCCCGGCCCCGCCTCACCGTGGTCCTGGTTGAAGCCGGCGTACAGCAGCCCGTTGCCGTGCGGGTTGGCCGGGAGCAGGTTCATGGCTCCGGCTCGGCCCCTTCGCCCCCGCCCGCCGCCCCTTACACCATGGCGGCGCCGCGGACCCGCCCGAACCGAGCTGGGCCGGGCCGAGCTGGGCCGAGTCCAACCGAGCCGAGTCCAGCCGAGCCGAGTCCAGCCGAGCCGAGCCCGCCTGAGCCGGGCCCAGCCTCAGACCGGACGCTGCTTCCGGCCCCGGCAGGCGGCGCTGCCGAGCGCCGAGCGCATCCACCCGCCCGCGGAGGAGCGCAGAGCAGTCGAGCGGCGCGGGAATGGCGGCGGGAGCGGCGGGGACAGACCGGGAATGACCGGGAGTGACCGCTGGGTCGGAGGGGAGGATGGGTGGCCCAGGACAGCCCCCGGGCCCCTCCCAGCTCCGGAGGACTGTTTGGTAGAAAACTCTCCATCAAACGAGTGAAAGTAGAAGAATTGCAGTAGGAACGCGCTGAAATAGGGATGCCCTGACTTGACAAACCAAACCCCAGACCCAACCACCAACGACACAAAACGCCTCGGAAACGTGGAAGTTCTCAGCACCCGAGGCCCTGAGCACCCCAGGTGGAGTTCAGGAGGAATTTTACTCCAAGCAAGACAATAGATCCGGCAGCCTGGGGAGGACCCTTCCAATCTGAGTTATTCCATGGCTGTAGGATGAGCTGAAGCGCAGTCTGGGCGTTCTCACCCCAACACCAGCCATTCCCCACCCCTCGGGTGTGTTCCCTCTTTCCCGTGCTCCTTCTGTGCCTTCCCCGGCAGTGCCTGACGTTGTATCTGAGTTTGTGACCAGCTCTGTTGGGAAGTGACCTCAGCTCTCAGCCCTGGAGCTCTGCACTGACAAGCTGTGACAGTATTTTTTCTGTATATAAAATACAATAATCCCACTGCATCTTTACAAGACTTTGTCTCCCCAGGCAGCCAAGAGACTGGGTGTATGAACCAACAAGCCCCTCTTTGCTTTTTTTAAATGTTCCCCTGTCCGGCTGCAGCCCCAGGCTTTCCTTACTCCACGTGGGATTGCTGCAGGAGTTAGTTACCAGGAGTGAGCAGTACTGCTCCAGCCTTTATACCTCATCTTTATCCTGGCTGGCAGGAGGGACAGACTCTGCCCTGGGGGACACACACATATCCATAATGCTCCCTCCAGCCAGGCATTCTTCCTGCACATCAGACACAGAGAGGGCCCAAACCACTGACTGGTGACTGAGGAGGCCAAGGTTATAATTTGGAAGAAATAAACTCGTGTAGCAGCGTGCAAGGGATTCCAGAATTCCATAATTCCATCCTGCTCCCGGACACCAGGCAAACACCCAGAGTGCTCCCAAAGTCTGGATGTCTCCAACTCAGGTGTAACCCCTGGGAGCTGCTCTGGGCATGTTTGGAGATGTAGTTTCAATATTCCAGCACAGGGAGCCCAGCAGGTGGAGCCTGCTGATCATCCAGGGGTTGATCCCACAGGAATTCCTTCCAGCTGCACTTTGCTTTGCCGTTTAGGCTGTAACTGTGAGCACACTTGTTCTGATGGCACTTCTCTCTAAGTGCTTATGCATTAATTGCTCCAGGTCCTGGCATCGCTTTGGCATTTTACTGGCTGGACTTCCCACACTGACAGATCTGTGGTCCAGGAGGAACGTCACAGACACGAAACTTGGTGGTGTCTCAGCAGTGAAGACAACAATAGGAAACTGGGATGAAGCTGCTCCGAAGGATTGTTGTTCCTGAGGAGAAGGAGTCACACGATCCCTTCACACGTGGAACACTTGGTGTGAGTTATTCTAAAGAAAGGATTTGTTTTCCAGAAATATTCATTTATTTAGTTTTTAAATAGTGTTCTTCAAATCATGTTCCTTTTACCACACCGTCTTTGGCATTTTTCTCCTGGAACTTTCTTGCAGAGTGGTATAAAATGTAATTAATATGTTTTTTACAGAAAAATAAGTACTCAACCCACAATTCCCCAAAGTATTAAGTAACACACCTAAACCTTTATCAAGTTGATTACATACAGTATTAGGACAAAACCTTGCTGGGTATGTGCTGTATACCTTGCTGGTATATGCAATGGTACAGAGAACTCCCCTCTCTCCCTCCAGTTCTTTCTGAGGAATCAGCACCATAAATCAAGGTCAAGCCTTCCAGTGAATTAACTGGACCCAGTCTGGCAGTAAATTAAAGCAACGGGTAATTTGACAAGATAATTTGCTTTCTAGTTTGACACATGATAGATTTGCATGAGGGGGAAAAAAAAAGTGAAACTAGAGAATATTCTAGGCAAACACGATCAGGGGAGTGAAAAGAGGAGGATGGGAAGGAAAGGTAACTTAAATCCACTTTTCCCAGATCTGTTAGCTCAGTTCTAAATCTGTCTGCAATGTTCTGCAGGCAGAATACATTGGTATGGATGAGGCTCTTCAGTGTTGCCCTTTAAAAACATTAACTGAGAGAATACATCACAAACATGAACCTTAAACTTAAAGGGTGAATATTCTGATGTTATGAACATGGCAGTGAAAAAAAGGAAAAAAAATCTCCTTTTCTACTCTTTCAATGAGAGCAGTTTCACAGTGAACACCTTTGCTGTTTCATGATCCTTCACTAGAACAGCATTTTTATTAGTATTTCCCTCTACTCACTGATGACAACAGAAAAATAAATGCTTAGGAAGAGAAATCCGATCACTTTCATCAATACATTCTGTGTATTAAAACATTTTGCTTAAACTTAAGCTCCACAATCAGTGTGGCATACGAAATCACCTGCGTGGGGTTTTACACCTGGGTAATTCCTCCTCCTGTTCTGAAAAGTCCGTGCAGCAAAGTCCAGCCCTTCTCGTGCCTTGGTACTGCCAGGGAGCCACAGAAACCAGCAGGAGCCAGCAGAAGCAGATGTTATCACCTGTCGGTCTAATTCCTGATGCGCTAATTTAGCAGTTGAGAACCTGAGAAGCACTTTTAATATGGTCTGGGTATTATAGATATATCTGTCTCTATATATAAAATTCTGTTCTGGATGCTGCGAGTCCGGAGGGCCACAGGGCACTTGTGCACAGGTGGGTGCGGAGCAGCTGCTGCCTCCCAGCCCTGCCGGCACAGACCCCCCTCACACTGGGAGAAGACCCCCCTTCACAGCGGGGACAAACCTTCGCTCACAATGGGGACAGACCCCCCTCACACTGGGGATGGACCCCCCTCACATTGGGGATGGACCCCCCATCATAGCAGGGACAGCCCTCCCCTCACACCGGGGACAGCCCCTCCATCACACCGGGGACAGCCCCTCCATCACACCGGGGACAGCCCCTCCATCACACCGGGGGCAGATCCTCATCACAGCGGGGCAGAAGCTCCTCACACCGGCTACAGACCCCCCCTCACAGCGGAGACAGCCCTCCCATCATACCGGGGACAGCCCCCCATCGCTGTGGGGACAGACCCTCCCATCACACTGTGATGAGCGACAGACCCTCCCTCACAGCGGGAACACCCCCCCTCAGACCAGGGACCGCGCACCCTCACACCGGGGACAGCTCCTCCTCACAGCAGGGACAGACCTCACATCACAGCGGGGACAGACCCTCATGACAGCGGGCACAGCCCCTCATGACAGTGGGGACAGACCCTCATGACAGCGGGCACAGCCCCTCATGACAGTGGGGACAGACCCTCATGACAGCGGGCACAGCCCCCCCTCACAGCGGGCACAGACCCCATCGTGTCTCTCGCCGGGTCCCCGCCCGGCTCATCCTCCTCCTCCCGCCCCGCCCGGCGGACCCGCGGTTTAATCACATCCTTCTGAGGCGCAGCTCTGCATTTCGCACCACATCCCCCCGGCCCAGCGCCCGTGGCCATTCCTGAGGTTGCCTTCAGCCTCCCTCTAGTGGATTGGCCTAAAATGGTCCTTCCACAGGCGATCCCGGAGCTTTAGAGCGGCTCCAAACTACAAATACCAGCAGCTCCGGCACCGCTGAGAGGGCCCAGGACCCACCTCTCCTAGAATAAACCTCTCCGCTTTATTCTTGCAAACATTTCTAAAGATTTTTGCTTTTCGTGTATAGCCATAAAAGCCCACGTGGGGCGAGGAAAGCGTTTTGAAACATTCTGCTTGGACTCGCTAATTTTTTTTAGCCGCTCTTTTATTTTCCCCGTGGTGGGTGGGCCCTTCCTGCCTCAGAGTGACGGTGACAGAAGGACCCAGACCTTTAATCCTGTTTCGCAGCAGGTTTAACAGGAGAGCGGCTGCAGCAGCCCGGGAATGACCATGGAGAAAATCCTGAAGGCAGAGCTGAACACCAACATTCTGAAGGCTGTGGGCAGCTCGGGGGGAGGATGTATCAGCCAGGGCCAAACGTATGAGACAGACAGCGGGCGGGTGTTCGTGAAAATCAACCACAAACCTCAGGTCAGTGCCAGCAGATCTTTGAGTACTCCTATGGTTGCATGTAGAGAGGTTTTCATTGTTAACAATTCAGAGTTTTGCACTTTCAGGCTGACTTTTAATTTTTACAGCTTTCAGTGATCTTTTAAAAGCTGTATCTGTTTTATATCCAGTATTAGAGCAGCAGGTTTGGTTAGTGTGAAATGCAGTGTAATGCGACGTGATAACCCTCACCCTCATGGCAATTCCTGCTAAAAGGAGGCCACGCACAAAGCTGTCATTGTGGCACTTGGGGTTTGGAAAAGCCCAGAGCTGACTTTGCATTCACTGTGCCCTTTTTCATGTTCCAGTTGGGAGGATCAATAGTGGGAGGGAACAAACAGGGGCCAGTGCTAAAAATCACGTATTATCTTTAAAGCTACAGAGGTTTCAAATGTCCCCATTGCTTTTTGCATTTCTAGAAGTAAAATTCTTCAGGCCAAACTCTTGACTTTTCTATTACTAAATGAATACTCAATTGCTTTTTCTAACACTGCAGTGCATCAGAAATTTGCATTATCAATATCAAAACCATCCTAAACTGCTGTGAAGAACAGCAGCTTTGCTTCAAAAACACAAAGCACAGGCTGAGTGTTTGTGCTGTCATCTCCATCACTGGCCATTGACCTTGAGGAAAGGAAAACCAGTTTAAGGGTTCAGTCTTTTACCTCATTTGGCAGTGGCTACTTGGGGTTTTGGAGGAGTAGGTCTTGGGCATTATCCTCAGAGGTGCTGTTATATCCAAGTAGTTTGGTGTCTCCATAAGCAGCTGGAAATCAGGGTGAAATGTGACATATCCTACTACCCTGGAATGAATTTAGGAAAAAAAAGAAGTTAGGATTAAGGCACTCGTGTCTCCCTGTATGGACTGAAGCCTTGCTGCAGCTCTGTCCTTTTATGAAGAGGAATTAACTCCTTTTCAGTCTGTAAAGGGGTTGTTGTTTTCCAAAGTACTCATTGCAAACATCCATAGTTTAGCCCAGGGATATTCTTATTCCTTGGCAGGCTAGAAAAATGTTTGAAGGGGAAATGGCAAGTTTGGAAGCCATCCAGAAAACCAACACTGTGAGAGTGCCTCAGCCCATTAAAGTGATTGACCTGCCTGGAGGAGGAGCAATGTTTGCCATGGAGTACCTGAAGATGAAGCACCTCAGCAAGTATGTCCATACACCTCTTTGTACTGTGTTTTGGGGTATATTTTTGTGTATCTTGCAGTCAGTCAGAAAACTTCATGAGCAGAGTTGCTCTGATTTCTCAGAGGTGGAGCTTCTCTCTGTTGACATCTGTGTTTGTTACAGATGATTTTGGTCCATCTTTCTCTCATGAGATTTTTCATGGAGTTTCTTTTCCCAGCTCATCAGGTTTCTTTAACCCTCCAGGCTGCTCAGGTCTTTTCTCTCAGTAGAATCTTCCAGTATGATTTAAGTCATGATTAAGTTAAGATGACATGAAGTTTCATTTCATCTGTCAGCCAACCTGAACATGGCATTCAGGGGTCACATGTTCTTGAAAACAGGGTTTCAGGAGTTCACTGATGCATCCTGGGCCCATATGGGAACATTGTCATGACTTTTCTGGCAGCTGTTTGTCCAGCCTGTATATTTTTATTGGGACAATATTGGCAAGTCCACAGCCTCCTCAAATAGTCCATTCCAATCCATCCCACTGTTCCTAGGAAGGATTTTCCAATGTCTATCCTCAGTCCTCCTGACTGTGATTTTAAACCCATTATTTTCTCCCTATTCTGGGCATTAGAAGAAATTAGTTGGCATCTCTGCAGCTGCTGTTAAGGTACATGTGGAATATTTAACTGGTTTTTAGTTGTCTATCTTCAGCATTAAGCAACCTTGACTCAGTCTCTGCCTTTGGCTTCTTCCCAGACTTACCATTCCCACTGCTGTTCAGCTGATCTGGAAGGATAAAGCCCAATAGTTGATACCATGTTCTGTCCTCAGCTGATAGTGGGGCTGATAAGGAAGAGCTCTTGATTCTCCTGCCCTCTCTGCTCCTGTTTATACCACCTTGTTCTCTATTTACCTTTCTTGCAAGAACATTGACTTATGTCCATTTTATTACCTGCTACAGCCTGTGTCTTCAGAGCTGTTGTTAAGTCACTTGCCTGTTATGTGCTTGTGAAGTTGATTAAGGTTCTATGTTTGCCAAAAATATCCTTGTTCATATTTAATCGAGGGGTCTTTTTCCCCTGTTACTTGTCTACTTCCAGTTTAATTTTGCTTTTCTTGATCCTACAGATATTCCTCAAAGCTGGGAGAGCAGATAGCAGAGCTTCATCTTTATAACCAGAAACTTGGAGAGAAGCTGAGGAGTGAGGGAAGCACAATTGGTAGAGTATTGATGTCATGTCCTAAACCAAAAAGAGAGCAATTCCTTTGGCTGTGGTGCAGCGTTGCATTATAATTTTATTGATAATTAAAGTCAATAATGGAACAGTTATGTGAGCTGTGTCCCTCTTGTCCTGCTTAAAGTTATTTTGTCTGCCTATTCCCTGAAATTAAGGTCTGTGTTTGCAAACTTTACCCTGTAAGAGCCCCTAATATTTATTTTATTTTGTAGGAAAAGGAGCCGGTCACTCTGAGTCCCAGTATGTGGATAAGTTTGGATTCCACACAACCACCTGCTGTGGTTACATACCACAGGTATGGTACATTCCATGGCTGGGAAAGCCGACAGGCACTTGGATAGGTCTGGAAACTCCTTGTTCCATTGACCTTCAGCTTTGCTTTCCCTGTTCCATCGACCTTCAGCTTTGCTTTCCCTGTTCCATCCTGCCCTGACAGCACAGGGAACACAAGGACTGTCCAACATGTGTGCCTTGATACAGAGCATGTGGCCAGCACATGGTGGATAGAGTGAGAGTTTGAAATGATGGGGTGGCCCTTTAGCTTGGTGATACTTAATCAAATCAGTGTCCCTTCCCACACCATGTCTTGGTTTTGTTTTTATTCACCCCCTACTATATGGATCTCAAATGGCAAACCCCACTGCTTTAGGAGAGCCTCATCATGTAACACGTCACATAAGACATGGAAAGGGCTCTCAGAGATAATACCACCATTTTCTGGCTCTGCACATGCCAGGATTTCATTCTGTGACTTAACTGATTGAACTTTCAATATCTCAAACTCTTTGCTAAATACTTTTCACAAAATTAGAAATGAGTTACCCAGTAAAAATAAACAAATATTTCTGCATTTCTAGAAAGATCTGAAACATGATATGGAACAACAGACATGATCTCACCAGAAACTCCCCTTCTAAAATACATTAAGAAAATGGGACTGAATGAAAATAGCCACAACCTCAACTTATGTTAAAGAGAGCCCCACCTAAGTGTGGGAGAGAGCAGCATTCCCAAAAGAACAACCAACAAAGCATCTCAGGCCACTGTGCATTGGTCACACTGACACGGTCCAGGCCGTTGTGTCATCATCAAACATGGATCTCTAGCTATTATCAACTCTGACTGCACATATATTAAAATTGTGTGTCACAAACCTCTGCTGTGTTTTCCAGGTGAACGAGTGGCAGAGTGACTGGCCAACCTTCTTCATCCGTCACCGACTCCAGGATCAGCTGGATATGATTGAAAGGGATTATGGAGACAGAGAAGCCAGAGAACTTTGGTCACAGCTGAAAGTATGAACCATGTCTTAAATCTGTTGTTTATAATGTCAGAAAATGTGCATCAGTGGGTTTGTAAAGGTGTTTTATAAGAGATTTACTTTGCTTAGGATGAGCAGTGGTGAGTGGACAGTGGGTCCAACAACTCTGTCAGCCAAACAGGATTCCTGTTGCTCTTTCATTTTTTATAGGTAGTGAAAATAAACCTGTAATTCAACAGTGACATTTATTTCTGATAATGATAAGATGCTAAATCCAGTCTAAGAGCTTGGTGTTACAAACTGGGTGAGATTCTGCTGCCTGGACAGTTTTTTTTTACATGGTCCAGGTTCACAGCCAGGCTGGGTCAGGCCACGCTCCATGCAGCACTCAGAGAACACCAGGGATGTGTTCCTCTGCAAGCTCCATGTCACAAATTTATTCTTTAATTCTGCTGCAGTGGTGTAGATGTTTTTCTGCTGCCATTTTTGCCACTGAAATGTTTTAATTTAAACAAAATTTATTTTATATTTCTCTGACAGTTAACACTATCCACTTGTAGAAATAATACATTAGTATTAGGTGTTGATACTAGACTGTGATAAATGCTTTGCTAAGCTCTGTCAAGAACAAATCCAGAATATTTGTTACTGGCAGTTCAGGTTTGTGTTTGTAGCCATCAACTTCCCAAGCACTCCATGGGGGCAGCATTTGGCCAGCTCAGGCTCTTACGTCCTACAGTACTTTATTTTATGTAATATTTTCTTCATAACTCTTTAATTGTTGCCTGCTTGTCCTTTTTCAGCCAAAGATCCCTGAAATGTTCTGTGATGTGGAAATTGTTCCCTCTCTCCTGCACGGGGACCTGTGGGCCGGGAATGTGGCTGAGGACAGCTCCGGGCCCATTATCTTTGACCCCGCCTCCTTCTACGGCCACTCGGAGTTCGAACTGGCCATTGCTGGGATGTTTGGGGGCTTCAGCAGCTGTTTTTTCTCTGCCTATCACAGCAAAATACCCAAAGCTCCAGGATTTGACAAACGAAACAAGCTCTATCAGCTCTTTAATTACATAAACCACTGGAACCATTTTGGGACAGGGTACAGGGGCTCTACCCTAAACATGATGAGAAAACTCCTAAAGTAACCAGGTAGGTTTGAGAAATTCCAACATATTCTCTTAGGAATGGGCAGCCCCTGCTCATCCAAAGTACCACAAACTCGGAATTGGTGGTGAAACACCTGACATGGAATAGGCTTAGTGGACTTTTGAGCCTCGCTAATTAAGAGCAATTGTGTAATTTTTAACTTGAGCACTAATTTCCCAGCACAGATTCCTCCCCTGCTGAAGGACAGGGCTGTATTGTTTGTGGAGGGCCCACTGGGTTGTAAAAGCAGCAGGACAGTCAGCCTGACTCTGCTGTCTCACCTCATAGCTGCTGTTTTCCCACAGTTGTTCCACAGCAGCATCTTCCCACTCCTGCTGCTCCATCAGCAGTTTGTTATGGAGAGCTGCAGTTGTGGGACTGTGGTGCTGGAAGTAGCAATGAGTTCCTTACTGTTCTGTTTAGTTTTCTGTCCCTGTTCCCATCCCTTTTCCCATAAATATTTCTACAGTCTTCCCTTTTCCTTTCCTTTCTCATGTCAAGTGTCCTAATCCAAAGTTCCAATCAGATTCTGTGAATCTGAAGATGAAAACATTGTCTTTTTGGTTTAACGAGCAGACAAGGCCCTTTGGCTGCACTTGCAAACATATGTAATTAATAATATTTCTAATATTTAATTTAATGTAATTTACTCTCAGGCTTTTGTTTTTCTCTTGCTGTGAGAACTGAAATTCCAGTGGTATTTCCTAAAAAAGGATATCTAGTTCCTTGGTAATTAACTGTATGATCAGAAGTGGGTTGTTACCACCTGAGTTTGATAACATTTCATAGATTTAGTGTGATATTTCAGTGTGTTGTACTACAATAGTAACATATTTAAATAACTTTGTAAAAGGACAGCAAAATGTGGGAGAGAGGCTCCATATTTTGGTGACAAGAAGCACCTGTGGCTGCTGGGTTGGTCAGTGCTTGATGTATTTTCAGTTTTAGAAGATGAGGTGCAGTGGGCAAAGCTGGTCTGTTGTGCCACCGCTGGGTTATGGAAGGAACAGTGCCAAATCCACTTTGTAAGGGTTTTATTGTTCCTCACTGCTTTATTTTTACAGAAAACACGGGCAGTGGGAATTTGGGGAGAAAACTGTTCAGCAAAGACAGCGGTTACGATGTGAGCTAGGGTGCATTAGTGAATCTGTGGGGTTTTAATGGGAGAAAGTTGTAAAGAAAGTAAAAGTAAGTGCAGTTCCACAAGTATTTATGTGAATTTGAAGATTTGGCTAAGAATGGCCTCACTATTTAGGCTTCTGACTGTTGTCATGACAAGTACTAAAATATAATATTCAAAATGCTAGAATATGTTTAGACTTTTTTGCACTTTAAATGGTTGTGCTATAAAGATTTCATAAAGTTTAAAGTTTGATGTTGTAATTGGTACAGTTTAAAACAATGCACTTTGTTCTCTGTAAATAGGGTACAAATAGGGAAAAATTGTTACTTCCTTCGAATCAGGGGAATCTGTCACGGTTGGTTATAAAACTTACTAGAACTGGAACAGTGGAAAAGTGGAATAGTAGAGTTAGGACACAGCTGGAATTGTAGCTGATGGCTGGAAGATCCAGGTTTGGGAAAGAGCAGAGTGCATGTGCACTGGTGTTCATGGATGTGAACAAACTCACCTGTATTACACTGCTGTGAACTTAAACTTCTTCTCAAATAAAACACTTGCCTTGCAGAAACCAGGTGTTTGGTGTACCTGTGTCTGGTGACTGTGGTTTGTTTTAACGAATTTGAGCCTGAAGATATTTGGGTGTGGATGGAGCTGCTGGATGCCAGGAAAATGCAGCTGCCTTCCCAACATCCTGGCCAGGCTGAAGTGCCCCCCTGAATTTCCTGTACAGTCAGTGGAGATTTAGTTGTAGCTTTCAGGGTTCCAATGTTGTTTCCAGAATTTTGGGAGGTTTAGGTTATTAACCAGGTTAATGTCATATGCAGTGTCTTGGTGTGGGTTGGGTGAGGAATGGAGGCCATGGATAAATAACAGCACCATCCAGCTATCTCCCACGCTCCTTGTGCAACCAATGTCCCCATCCCTGTTCCCTTCCCCAGGGGTCCCTATCCTTATCCTCACCCCTGGGTCCCCTTCCCTGGGTGTCCCCAAGCTTGGGAGCCCATTCCCACGTGCCCATCCTTGCCACCATCCCCAGGACCCCATAGTTGGGTGTCACTGTACCTGGTGAGTGCCCCCAGGCTGTGTGTCCCTAAGGTGGGTGTCCCCAGGGTGGGTGTCCACAGGCTGGATGTCCCCAGTCTGGATGTCCCTGTCCCTGGTAGGGGGGATGTCCCCAGGCTGGATGTCCCCAGAGTGGGTGTCCCTATCCCCATAGTTGAGTGTCCCTGTCCCCAGGGTGCCTGTCCACAAGGTGGATGTCCCCAGCCCCAGTATGGATGTCCCCATCTTTGGTGGGTGTCCTTGGTGGGTTTCCCAGGATTGGTGTCCCCAGGATTGGTGTCCCTGTACCTGCTGGGTGTCCCCAGGGTGGGTGTGTCTGGTGGGTGTCCCTGTCTCCATGGTGGGTGTGTTCCTGTCCTCAGGGTGGGTGTCCCCCTGTCCCCATGGTGGGTGTCTCTTGTGGGTGTCCCTGTCCCCAGGGTGCGTGTCCCCAGGCTGGGTGTCCCTGTCTCCAAGGTGGGTGTGTCCCTGTCCTCAGGGTAGGTGTGTCTCTGCCCCCATGGTGAGTGTGCCCGCCCCCAGGGTGGGTGTCTCTGCTCGGTGTCCCTATCCCCAGGCCGGCTGTCCCTGTCTCCAAGGTGGGTGTGTCCCTATCCCCAGGGCGGGTGTCCCTGTCCCCAGGGTGGGCTTGTCCCTGTCCCTAGGGTGGGTGTCCCTGTCTCCAGGGTGGGTGTCCCCCTATCCCCATGGTGGGTGTGTCCCTGTCCCCATAGTGGGTGTGTCCCTATCCCCATGGTGGGTGTGTCCCTGTCCCCATGGTGGGTGTGCCCCTGTCCGCAAGGTGGGTGTGTCCCTTCCGCTCTCCCGCCCCTCGCTTCGCGGATCCGCCTGCCTTGTTCCCTACCGGCGCCCGTAGGAGGCGGGAGCAGCGGCGGCGCGGGGCGGGCCCGGAGCGGCCCCGGGTGTTTGTCCCGGCCATTGATTGTCCCGGCCGTGGCTCCGGGACGGGCGGGGGGTCCGAGCATCGCTCACCCTCCGCGGGGCTGTGCCCGGAGCCCCGCGGGGCGGACGGCGGGGGAAGGCGGCGGGACCGGGCGGGGCCGCGGGAGGGACCGCGTGGTGCGGCCGGGCGGGGACTGCGGGGCGGCGGCACTGACACCGGCACCGACCTGCCCTGCCCCGTGTCACAACACCGGGACGGGATGGACGGAGCGGGGCCGGGGCCGGAGGAAGGCGAGGAGCGGGAGCCCGGGGCCGTCAGCGAGAGGAGTTACCTGGAGAGCTTCACCGAGAGCCGGGAGGTCTCCGAGCTCATCGCGAACCTCAGGGGCGTGTTCGGGGAGCTGGTGACCCGGGAGATGGCCGTGGAGCGGTTCGTGGGTAAGCACGGCATCCACAGAGCGTGCTATTGCTGAACACCAACACTTTGTTATTTAAAATCTTCTATTGTGTATCATTTTGTTATTGCTGATAACCAAAAAGGCGCTAAAGCTCTTAATTTTTAGGTCATTGATAATGCTGGAACTTTATCAACAGGTGGTTCAGGTTTGGGTTTTTTGCTCGTTTTGTTTCCCATTCTTTATTACTTGGTATTTAGCCACTATAAATAAAAATCCTGGGTCTAGATCTCAGAAATCAGAATTCTGACCCTTGTTTTGCCTCCAGTTTCCTATTCAAATGCAGGCTGGAATTCAGTTAAAGTTTATATATCTGTCAAATAAAATAATTTTTGTAGCTAATTACTCATCAACACACACGCATTTTGTGCTTTAAAGTAGCAATTTAATATTTTTGCTCTTCTGCTTCATAGGAAACGTGAAGGGTTTTGAAGCCATACAGATCATGTATTTGTTTCTGAGTGGAGGTAACTTGGGTCTGATTTTTGTGCCACCTGATGAAAGCTGTTCTGCCCCTGGACCTCAGCTGAACCTGGGAGGGCTGTAATTAGGTGCCTGTAGGGGTGTCCTGGGTAATCAGCCTGTTACAAGGCACATCTGTGTGTTGGGTCAGTATTCTGACCAGGTGATTTGCGAAAGTTAATTCAGCACTTCATGAATTCACAAACTGACTTTCGCAGACTGGCATTTTGCAAATACTTCTGCAGAGAGCGGCGAAATTGCAAAAACTTACAGCTGCTGGATCAATATTTTGACTGTAAGTTTTTGACAAAAAGAAACCAGGTAAGCAAACAATAAAGCAGAACCTGCAAATTTAGAGATTTGACCCTGCAGAAGTTCCTTACTAGCGTTGTATTTGATTGACTGAATTGACTGTTCCGTCCGAGGAGGCCAGTGATGAACATGTAGCTGTTCAGGTAGAAGTACCCTGAACATTCACATTCTTTGATCATTCAGTGTCACAGGTGAAATGTCAGGTTTTAGTGGAGTAGAAAAAGCCATTGCTGCAAAAATCTTGGTGTCTGAGAGGCATCATCTCCCCCAGCAGATCACCCTGCTGTGCCTCTCTGTGTCACATCATGTGTGCTGTCTCTGGGTATTTAAATTGGATTTATGAGCTTTCTGCCTGCCTGTTGTTGCCCAGTAAATACAGGCTCAATATACTTAAAACTGACAGGTGCTGTGCAGGTGGTTCAGTATTGGGTTATAATATTCAGTGTCCTCAGGTGTCATTTGATCCTTCCTGGGCAAAATGTCCCAAATCTGGTAAGTTTGTGGTCAATGTGTGGGCTGGAATGCTGAAACTTAGGGAATACCTTTAATCCGTGTGCAGGGAGCACAGTGATCATCCATTCCACATGGGTTTAATGCAGGTTCACAAAAACTCTTGATGCTCAATTTTTGGTGAACCATTAGAAACAGAAATTTGGGAAACAGTTTAGTCTGCAACTACAATTTTGTAGGAAAATAAGGGAAGATCTCTTCTGAAATAATAGCATTAGAAGGACTGTTTTAGCTTCATTCTCTTCAGCTTTTATATTTAGGGGTTTATTTACATTGCCAGGCTGGGATCTGGGAAAAGAATTTGCTGTTAAATTCCACTTGGGCTGGAAAGCTGCTGCTTTGGGTGTTGGTGGAATTTGTGTCCACTAGTTCTGTTTGTGCACAGCTTAAGGCATCGTTAATTACAGTGGGAAGTCAGTGATGATGAGGAGCTCAGGTTTCCCTCTTGATGGCATTGAGGTATCCCAGTGGAATTGCACAGGGATACTGCTGGATGGTGTCTTGAAAGTGGTTGTGCAGTGTCATCCACTGGTCAAGTGCAGCACTGTTGGAGTTGAGTCACACCTTCAGTGTAAGTGTTGATGTGTAAGCCAGAGAAAAAGGACAGAGAGCAAAATGGTTTGAGAGAGAAACAAATGCAGGGGAAGGAGAGGTTAAGGAGGTTTTAGTTTTCTAATTAAAAAGCTGTTTTCTGACCAAATAGATAAAATATCCCCAGACATCTCCAGTGCAACATTGGATCGCTTGATGATTTCTCCTGGAATCCAGTTCTCATTTCTGTCTGATTTTTGTTGATTCTGGGTTTAAATTGAAAAGCTTTTGTGTCTAAAAACCCTGGCAAGTTGTTCCTAGGTATTTTTCAATATTCAGTTTCAATTTGTCCTTCCTTGAATCAGTACCCCAAAGGAAGAGACCAAAAGAGAGTGAGTGAACAGTGACAGAGTAAGTGATGTGAATAGTTTTGAGGGGCACAGATGGGAGTAGCTGCAGTTTGTGTTTGTCCAGGTTAAAATTTGTCAAGGATTCTTTTTTCTTTGCTGAATAGTTCCCTGTATTCTATTTCAAAATAAAAATGCAGCTCTCAGGATTGTGAGGACCCTCACTTGCACAGTGCTGCTGTGTGGGATGTTTGTCTGCTGTAGTCAGGGAGCTCCCAAGAAAGAGGTGAGAATTTTGCTGTGCCTGTACCCTGTGTGAGTGCAGATCCTTTGGAGTGGAACTGCAGCTTTAGATACTTTCCAGGCTTGGGAATGACAGCCTTGGGGTGACATCCAGTGTGTCCAGGGAGCACTGTTTTCTAACTATAGTTGTCTGACTTTTCCACCTCTCTTACAGGTGGTGGCAGCCCAAGGATACAGGAGTCTTAAGCTAAAGCTGTCCAGAGTCAGGGAGTATCTCACAGTTAATGCCTCTCAAAGCCTGTCATTTGAATAGTTTATTACAGATGCCTTTTTCATTTTTCAGGTATAATGGACAAGTACCAGGAGCAGCCTCACCTTTTGGACCACCACTTAGGTAGGAATGTCTTCTTTAAATAATTTTTGTGTATTTACTTGAAAATCTGTTAAACTGTAAGATCCACGTTTCTATTATGAGATTGATGTGGCTGTATTACTTACATTATATAATTACTAACTCCCTCTTTACTATTAGAAGTATGAAAAACTGTAAGTGAACTGCATGTAGTCTCACTGTTTTCCGTCTCCTTTCACAGAGGGGATGATGAATTCCTTGTTGGATATAGTACGGGACAAAGGATCTCCTCCCCCTCTAGTTCACCTGGCTTTTAAATTTCTTTACATCATTACAAAGGTAAAAAACCCCAAATTCAACATCCTGTAACTGAAATGTGTAAGGTACCAATGTTCTGTTTGTCATTTTCAAAAATAGTAAAATAAATAAATGTGATGAAATATTTCGAACTTGACTGTGAAACATAAACTCTCCTTTTTCTCGTTTTTCACAGCATTTGTGATAGCTCTTTTTTTTTTAATGACCCAGAATTGTAAACATCAAGATCTGAATGCAAAAAATATTGCAGGCATTGAGATACTGAGTGATAAGACAAGAGTCATAATGTTGAAGAGTAAAATATGACGAAGAATTAGATGGATTGTGGAATTTCCATCCCTGCACAAGGAAACGGTTTTGGACTGTGAGGGCTGAGCACTGGAATAGGTGGCTCAGAGAGGTGGTGAGGTCTCCATCCCTGAGATATTGGGCACCCCACACACGTGGTCCTGGGCACTCTGCCATGGGTGACCCTGCTTTAGGAGGGTTGGACGAGACAATCTCCAGAGCCCCCTTGTTTTAAAGTTGAAGAATTAGGATTTCATGAATTCTTAATAAGTTTGTAAAAACACAGACATCTCAAGGTGTTTAAGACCTTAATTCATGCCCTTACTCTTTTTATGACATGAGGATCCGATTCAAGAAATTCCTTGGGGGGTCTTTCCTTTCCCCCAGTACGTGATGATGCTGGATGGGTCACTGAATTCTGGAACTTTCTGTTGCAGGTGAGAGGGTACAAACGTTTCCTCCCCCTGTTCCCTCACGAAGTCCGGGACCTGCAGCCTGTTCTGGATATGCTCGCGGAGCAGAACCCCAGGGATTCCGAGGTGAGGACTTGCCGTGCCTTTTGTTTCGCTTTCATGGCTCCAGGTGAGCAGAGTAAGAAAAAAATCTGGAAAAAAGTGTATAAAGCAGTGAGGGATCCTGTCAGGTGTTAACTGAGCACCTGGGTTTAGTGTGAAACCATCATCAGAGGAGATGATGCCTTCCTGAAGGAGAGGTCTTGGCTTTCCTACATGGGGTTTGTTCCAAGGATTCAGAAGCAATGGCAGTGGAGGTTGGATAAAACCTGTAAGCACTCATATAAGGGAACAGATTGATGGAAACAACAGTAATGAGAAGGGCAGTGAAAGATGTTGAACCTCCAAAAGGAGTAACTGAAAAATCCTCTTCCTGCTGTGCACATCATTAACAGTGCTGGTAATTTAGCTTGAAGTCATAACAGTAAAATCACAGGAAACAGAGGGTTTTAAGTTTTCTGTGTTTTTTCCTATTTCTTGATGTAAATAGGCTGGTTTGTAAACCTTTGGGTTTTGTCAAAGTTGGTAGAACTTCTGTGTTGATAAGGAAACAAAGATTAATTTTGTTTGATTTCATAAAACATTTGTCCTCAGGCCCTCAGCATGTGTCTTCAGATCTGTGGGGAGTTGGTTTGGGGTTTTTTTTGTCCTTTTCTTTTGAAAGGAGGGAGGTGAAGATTGGAAAAAATGTCACAATTGTAGCACAAGGCCTGAATCTGCCTTTTTACAATATATTCCTGAGTGCAGAAAAATAACACAGAATTTAAGATCTTTTCTTTCTACCTGTTTGTAGTTTGAAAAACAACGTGACACCACTTCATTATGTGTTCTGGTTTGAAAGTTTTATTTGGCTGGGAATGTTCTGGGGAAAAATCCTGATTCTAAAAAATACTTAAGTAAAGAATGTTTAATGGATTTCATGGATTGAGGTCATAGAATCATAGAATGTCTTGAGTTGGAAGTGACTGATAAGGATCATCAAGTCTGATTCCAAGATGCTTAATTTCATATTCTTACATTTTTAACAAGGAAAAATAAGAATTCCAGAGGGCTTATTAAGATAGATGAATTTTAAGATAGATCATCATCTGTTACAAGTAACAAAAATCATGGATTTGAAGACAATAATTGCATTGCTGCTCTAAATTAAAGTATTTTTTTAATAAACACCATCAGTTCTGACTCTCTGCTGCTGTAGTTGTACAGCTTTAGAGCTTGGAAAAAGTTCCTTCTTGTATGTCTGTCTCTCAAAGCTCATCTGAAGTTGTTTCAGTAAACCCATGACAGCAGTAAATAAGAAATTAGGAAGAAAACCATATTTCTGTTATATTTGTGACTGGAGGCACAGACAGGCTGAAGGAAGGACGAACAGGAAAATGGAAACGTTCAGTTTTCCATGGAGAAGGAAACAAACCTTCCTAGATTTCAGGTTTGGGGAGGAGGATCCATTAATTTTGTTACTGTTCTGCTTTTTGGGATCACTTGTATTCTGTCTCCTTTGGAGTTTCAGGACACTCATGTTTGGAGTTTTCTCTTCATCATCTTTGAAAGTTCCTTGGAAACAGTGGGTAGTTTGTGCTGCTGAGACTTGCTTGGAATATGTTCCAGAAAATGGAGTAATTCCTTTGTTTTACCATTCCTTTCCAGACCTGGGAGACTCGTTACATGCTCTTACTGTGGCTGTCCATGATCTGCCTGATTCCTTTTGATCTGGCCCGTTTTGATGGAAACCTTGTTTCAGAGGGAGGGAAGGCTCGGCAGCCGACCATGGATCGCATCCTGGACATAGCTAAAGTGAGGAAAATCCCTCTTGTAATACTTTCAAACCTCTGATACTGGGCTTAACATATTGATATTTAATAAATAATATTCTGAAAATGATATTACTTAAGAATATATATTTTGTGTCTAATCTGTGAAGAATTTCTCCGTGTGTTTGGAATCTTCAGTCTGTTGTTTGCTGCTTTAGTGACAGGTGAGACTGTTACTTGTTTTCTCTGATGTAATAAACTAATTTATTTATGTGAATGCCTGCCTTTGAGTATGTTGCTGGCTTTCAGTGTTTGAAAATGCCAGTGAGCTTTTGCTGAAAGCCAAAATTGAGGATTTTTAGAGGAAATCGGTGTTTGATCAGAATGATTAACTTTGGAAGCTGTGACTGCCTGAAGGTTTTTCAACAAAGTTTCACTGGGTGTCAGCTCAGGTGGTGACTTGTCATCCCTTTGAGATAAAAATAGACAAGTCCCCCTCCCACAGGTGCCCCAACAGCTCACACTGCTGGCACTTGCAGGCTTTTGCTTGTAGGCCAATGTGCCTCTGAGTGAAGGCTTCAGTAAAGGTAATAAACCTGCTTTAAAAGGCACCAGAAGGGAGACTCTGCCTCAGATACAGTTTGTTAAATGGGAAAATTAATTTTTTACTACCTTAAGCTCAGTTTGTAATCACAGTAATGACATAATGTGTGTAATCATCATACTACTTGTAATCATAAGTATCCACTAGTGTATTTTGTACACTACTGTTGGTGTTAAATCTCCACGTGTGAATTCTTTTACAGTCAGTTTTCTTTTCCCTTTAGTGTTACCTGGTTGTCAGTGACAAGGCTCGGGATGCAGCTGCTGTGCTGGTGTCCAAGTAAGTCTCTTTTGTGCTCCTTGGCAGAAAGGAAAAGCCTGGCTCCCATTTCTCCTGCTGTTCCTTAGTCTGGGAGGGCTGGAAGTTGCCAGCTGTCTGTGGGATGTTACTGTTGCTTGAATTGGATCCAACAAGTGTGTTTGTTGTTGGGAATTGATTTCCTCTGCTTGATAGAGGAACATGTTTCTGTCACACCTGATGCAGATCTTCCCTGTTAATAGGATACTGGAGAAGTTGCCTTCAGGGGCTGGTTTGTGCTACAGGGTTTCAGAGATCCTTGGTGTTGCTGCTGATTTTTGCAGGTGTTGCACTATAAATAGGGAATTGGTCTTTGGTATTACTGGTAGTGCTTAAATTATGTAAAGGGAAATAGTAATGCTAGAATTAATTTTCTTAATTATCTCTCATTCAGAAAGCAATACTTCTGTTTTCTTAGCTTTTTTGTTGTCAAATAACTCATCAAAAGGAAGAGGTGTGGGATAAGGGAACTTTGTGATCCTACTGTTTTACATGGTTGGTGTTCAGGCTTGGGGACAATCTGTGACAGGGGTATGGTTGTTCTGACATTTTCTGCATCACACCAGTAATACTGAATAAAAGAATTCTTTAAACCACTAGGGTGGTTTATAAATTTGAATAATGAGCTCATGTACCTCCCCTCTCCTGCTGCATCTGTGGAGATGGTGTGGGTTGTGATGCACGTGGAAATAAATGACAGAGACCGTGAACTGGGATAGCACACGTGTATCCCTTGTTTCGGTACCTATCCCGGTCCCCATTCCCGCATGTTCAGCTCAGGCTGTGATGGATTTGGATTTCCTTCCCTTTTCCGTGTCTTCAGAGCAGTAAAAGCCCCGGCCCTGCAGTGCAGCCCGTGCGCGCCAGGGGGAGCTGCTCGCACGGCTTTGGGGGTGCCCTGCAGGGACAGGGGGACACGGGACAGGGACATGGGACGTGGGACGTGGGGACAGGGGGCACGGGATGGGCACGTGGGGACATGGCAAGTGGGGACAGGGGGACACGGGACAGGGACGGGGGACACGGAACGTGGGGACAGGGGGTACACGGGACAGGGATCGGACAAGGGGACATGGGACATGGAACATGGGGACGGGGGGACACAGGACAGGGACATGGGGATATGGGACATGGGGACAGGGGGACATGGAATGTGGGGACAGGGGGACATGGAATGTGTGGACAGGGGGACATGGAATGTGTG